>NC_143021.1:62347240-62647240 GCF_055824585.1 Amblyomma mixtum | reverse complement strand
CGTATCCGTTGTCGAGTTTTATATCCTTCTTGTTCCCTAAAGTCCCTAGGTTGAGGACGCCCTTGCCGGAGTGGGAGGGGCCTAGAGCTTTCACCTGTGCACACACACACGACACTGCACTCATGGTCACGCCCCCTTCACATGTGGAGGCTGAGGGAAAGAAGGTTGTCGTCGAGGTAAGGTTGACTGCGGTAGGTGATGGCCTCCGGCCAGCCGAAGGTTTCTGCGGGTCACCGACATCTGTTGATCATCAAATGCCACCCGCCGCTCGAGGCCGGACGCGAGGTCACGAAAACGCCGAAAGTGGTTCCTCGTGCTTGGGTCGGAGATGATGCCCGCCAGCTTGTCGCGGTGCTTGGCACACCAAAGAGCAACCGGAGACGAGACCCTTTGTTCCCTGGCACGGTCACGGCAAATGGGGAAGATAACGTTCGTCTCCCCGAGGCGGCGGCGGCGTTCTACACGTGCAGGCACTTTGTGAAGGGGGTCTGGTTTTGTTCCTGCACTCCAACCGGGCAAACTCCGTAATTGAAGTCAGCTGGCACCTGGGTCCTCTCGGTGCGTGCGGTCCATGGCGGCAGGCCCGAAAGCAATCACCATCAAGTGGCTCACAGCCATACACAGTAGAAACAGGCGTGCTGGCGGCCACCCGGCGAGACTTGTTGTCGTCGTTCCTAATAGTATACAGAGCCTCATCAGACCATCATCATTCAAGCGCTACCCCGGGGTAAGGCCTCCCGCACCACAAGGGTGAGGGGGGGTTTTGTTTTGGGGAGCGGGCATTTCCCTGCCAAGGGAAACATGGGGGGGGGGGGGGTGCGCGGTGACAGTGCACCACGCTCGCACCACCGCGGTGGATCAAAGCCCTTCATTGTGATGTGCTTCGTGCCTTCTTCCTCGAAGATGGTACGTATTGCCAGCTGCGACCGTTTGCAGGACGCTTGCACCCCCGGAAGCGGCTTTCCCTCATAAACGACAGCCCCCACAGGCACAGTGCAGCACCGCCGCTTACAGCGACGACGATTACAGTGTTTTTTTTTTTTGGCGATGTGGGAAACAACATCCGTTCCCCACTCTTATCCGCCCGCTCATCTGATCACTCTTGTCCGAGCGTCCCGCCGTCTGTAGCCTCGTATACATGGAGCCCGACGTTGCGGGTCGGGTCGGGGTGCGCCAGATGTCGGGCTAACCAGCCCGACCCCACCGCGTTTACATGAACCGGTTTCCGGTCGGGCAGAGATCGTCGCTACCCCTAGCGTCGAGCAAGCAAACCACACGCATGCTAGAGGAGGAGGAACGCGCGGACGAAATGTTCCCTTTCCCGACTGCTGCTCTTTCCCGTCGGTTGGTTTGCACGTTCGCGTGCGCGCTCTCTTCGAAGCCGGCCGCGGCTCGGTTTGATTTACAATGTGTGTCTCCGCTGCTGCGTTGAGCTTCATGTTATGTTTGAATCAGCTCTATTTCATGGAGATTTTAGTTTCATGGACGAATGTGCACAACATGGTACTTGATGTAACGTCAAAACGTTCGCTTCCGCCGCTTCCGAAGCCTCACGTCAAAATGGTCTCGTTCAAGACTGAGCGACGACTGGTCCGATCCGAACAGCTCCTAAAATCCGCGAATAAATTACCCGGGAGGTCACACAAGGACGACTTTTTCAATATTTACAAGCGTAAACCTTTTCTTCATGTTCTTCCAGCAGGTGCGCAGCTGTTCCCATGTAAAATTATTACCCATACCGCGCATCTCCCGCTCCAGTTCTTTATATACGTCTTGATTTCGCTGTCGCTTGCTGTCGAGTGCTTCGCTCAGGTGCGCGCTCCATCTTTCGACAGCAGCGCCATCTTGCGTCTGGCCGATTTCTCCGCCATGTTGGCTTGGGTGGCCATACAGGCAGCGAGTACTCACCGCGCTGTTCAGCCTTATCCGAGTGTTAATTTTTGCATGATTTTGACCTGCAAAGTGTTGCACTGTATGCACTCAGCAACTGTGAACAAAATGGTTCGTGCTTCGGCGAGCGGCAACGCAGATGTTTCCCTGCAAGTTGTGCCGAAAATCGACAATGGAGGTGCGCTTCTACTCAAGTGTGCGAAATTCATTTAACGGCTTTCTGGTATCTATAAAGGAGACATTCATCAATGCGAGCACGAAACTTGCTGAGCGCTTCTATGTTGTAGTTATAATTATAATAGAAAAACCGCTCCGTTCCGGGCTAACAGCAGTGTTGCTGTCAAGCGCTCAAGCGGTCTGCCCTGCGTTGCGCCGGTGACACGAACAGATTGAAACTGCGTTCGACCAAGTCTTTCACTACATTTTCCCTCTGCACTGTCCTGAAAAACGGTACTTTCTGTAGTGCTACATGGAGAAGGCACCGCTGGAGCGCATAAGCACACAGAATTCTGTTGCGGCTTTTGGCTTTGCATACATTTCTTGATTACTTCGTACTAACGGTAAAATAACTGGTGAAGCTTGCAAATTTAGGGTGGTCCACTCTTAGCGTGAACATGCGAGTGTGTGGCAGCGCTCTTCGGAGCGCCAGTGCATCCGTCGGCGCCGCGCGTCGAAGCAAAGTGTCGCAGGAACAGAGGAAACTGGATGTGGAGCTTCGCGTCGTCTGACATTTCGCTAAACTCGGAAAAGGATGTAGTAGAGAGGCATCTGGCCTTCGAACGCGATGTAATTTACACACTCGAAACTGGTGCACATGTTGTGACAGTTCCTGAGGAGTGTATCTGTTTGGTCCGTCTCGGGTGCGGCCTCTGATTAATGCCGAAAGAGCGAAAAAGTGCATGCGTGTGGTCGGGTGGGCACTGCGTGCCTGTTGATTGCACGTCCCTAATAGGCACATTTTTTTTTAACAATCGGCGCTTTGCATTATGGCGTCAGTTGAAAATAGTATTTGGTCGATGAGGTGTCACGATGCAAGGTGGACACGTCAAAGCTGCGGCCCTCAGTTTTTTAAGTCCTGCTGGTTTATCGGATATTTACTGCAAGCAAACAGCTGTGGCATTTGTGCAATGCATCATGGCTTTGAAGTACTGTCAAGTAGCTAAGTTTACAGTGTCGTTAATAATCAGTCGCCAGTGTCGGCAGTTATAACAGAAATGTTTCACGTAACCCGCAATGCTGCTGCATCATTTACCCAAATTATTATGTTTTGATTTTGCAAGGGTCACAGACGACACATATCTTAGCGACATCAGCAGTAGGTGCTCGCGTGTAAGGTATGTGTAGCTGAAACAGCCCGCAACCGCACTGCCGCTGTGGCTCTCTGTGTTCTTCACACTGCTCCGCTTCAAGCCGCCTTCGCTACCTGTAGTTGTTTGAACAGCAGACATCGCAGTGGTTTCCCGAAGACCTCGTTTCAGCTTTAATCGCACATACACCCAAATCGGGCTACTACAGCTAAGCAACCGCATACAATAAACACGGAGAACCGCAGAGAACGCACGGATACCGCCTTTCCGAACCAGCTAGAGAGGAGGAAAGCAACATGGCGGTGTTCGGCGCACATCTGGAAAAAATATCTCCGAGTTCCTGATCAGCGCCAGCCAGACCAGATAGGAGGAAAGAGAGGAGGCAGGAGAGGCGGCGCTAAACCTATGCGGCAGCGTATACATGCTCCTTCCTGCCGGGTCGGGCAGAGTCAACCCACCCCCTGCAGTCGGGCTGGCCCAGCTCGACTCGACGGTCCCTTAGCTCTACCCCCTAGCGTATACATGACCCCGACAACCGGTTCTCGGCCCGACAGCCCCCTTAACCCGACTTTTGTGGTGGTGGTGAAAACTTTTTAATAAACAACAGGAGAGTTTGCAGACCAAAAATGGCCCTTTACATAGGTGGAGTCCTTAGTCCGGGACCCCGCTGGACGAGGCCGCTACTCGCGCCCGTTGGACTAGAGCCCTTTGAGACTCCAGCCCCGAGCAGTTGAGCAGGGCTGCCTCCCATGCCTCTCGGGAAGGGGAAGGATTGGGGGGAAGGGAAGGATTCTTTTGACAGGCCCAAACCATGTGGAAGGTATCGGAAACTTCCCCACAGTGAGGGTAGCGCCCATCAATTTTGGGGTCGAAATGTTTTACTATTGCAGGACACAACAGAGTGTTGGTCTGCAAGCGCCTCAGAGTTCGCTCATCAGCTTTACTCAGGCCCTTAGCAGGGACCGGGAAAAGGCGATGGCGTTCGCAGTAGTCGTCCAGAATTTCTCTGAACCGCAGAAGCGGTTGCACAATCTCCGAGCCGGAAGAGCCTGGGTGAGGTGCCCGGTAGGTAAGCGCTCGGGCAGCCGCGTCCGCAGCCTCATTACCTCTAACGCCCTGATGGCCTGGAGTCCAAACTATGCGTTTGGGCGAAGGGTCCGATTCCCTCACTGCGCGCTTTAATATACTGTAGGCTAAAGGTGAAATCTCGCCAGCCAGGTAGTGTTGACAGGCTCGACGCGAATCTGTCACGATTACCCTCGAATTCAGGTCCGAGGCGGCAAGCGCAATGGCTACTTCCTCAGCCTGTGCTGAATTTCGAGCTCGAAAGGAGAGCCCGTTAACGCATTGATCCTGGTGAACTACTGCGGCCGTGTAGAATCCATTGGGCGACGGCCCTGCCACGTCAACGTAGTATACACCCTGTTTGGATCCGTGTTCGTGTTCGAGGGCCCGAGCGCGCGCCTCTCGTCTGCCTTCGTGTGTATGTGTGTCCATGTTGCGCGGGAGTGGAGAGACCCAGAGCTTGTGACGCCATAGCTCCGGAATCCGACACGTCTCCTCTGGAGTGCACTCGTGTTGGATGTGCAAGCGGTCTAGCAGGCGGCGCCCGGATGCCGTCTGCGAGAGTCGCGTATATTGGTTCACGAGGTGGGCCTCCCGTAACTCCTGGTAGGAGTTGATCACCCCCAACGCCGACAACTTAGCATTGGAGGTGGCCACTGGGAGGCCCAGTGCTCGCTTTGTAGCCTTTCTAACGATGGTGTCGATTCTTATTTCTTGTTGTTTCGTAGTGCGAAGGTATGGAACGGAGTAGAGGATCCTGCTGGTCACGAAGGCATGGGCGAGCCGAAGCGCGTCCCTGCCTCGCAACCCGCCACGCTTGTTAGAAACGCGATGGATCATGCGTCCGACCTGTTCGCCTACGCGCTTGAGTTTGGCAATAGTGGATTCCGGGCTGAGCCTGTTATGGATGAACAGACCTAGTATGCGGAGCTCCCCGACCTCTTTGATAGGGCCTCCCGTCAGAGAGATTTGCAAACTCGTGTTGTCTTTAGGATCGGATCTGATGTGCAGAAGTTCCGATTTTGCGGGAGCACATTGGAGACCACAGCCGATAGCGTAGCTATCGGTTATGGTGGCGGCCCGCTGAAGGCGGTCCTCCATTTCCCCAAGGCTCCCTTCGGTAGTCCAAATTGTTATGTCGTCCGCGTATAGTGCGTGATGAATGCCTTCCACCCGGGCCAATTGGTGGGGAAGCTGAATTGGTGGGGAAGCCCGACTTTTGTCGGGCTCATGTAAACGCCCAGTGTGCCGTACCGGCTTCTCTCTCAACTACTGTGCCAAGAACATGACTTGCAGCGCGAGTGGAGAGGGGGGGCGGCGGTGTGCTTTGAGACAGGTCGGAAGAAGAGCCCCGACGGGAGAGGATGTGCATGTCCTAAGGGGGGGGGGGGCAGAGGGGGCTGCCGCCTCCTCCCCAAAAAGCTTTTGCACATAATTTTCCCGAACGTCAGTTTTCGGCCTCTCATAGAGGGAAAAGCAATTTTTTTTGACGTACATCTGAAAAGCTTTTTCGTCTGTGATGCGTCACGTTCCACGTTCTACACGTTGGTAGTTATACGAGCACAGTTTGTAGTGATTGCCGAGGTAAGGAGTTCCTGCCGTACCCCCACCAGGCGCCACTATCTTGCCATGCCGCCGGCGCGGCGACCACGACGACGGTGGTGCCATTCACCTGCGGATGCGATGGCCAGCAACCTCGTCGGCGGGGGGGGGGGGGGGGGGGGGGGAAGGGAAGGGAGCCACCCATTCATGTCTTTATCCCCCCATGGGCTGCAGCGACGCCAGCGAGGAGATCATCGCTTTTTTGCTTGACAAGGAGCGCCGACCAGCCACCTTGAAGGAGGGTACTGAGGGCGGAACAAAGCCACTTCCCAGAGCTCAGTAATGAAGGCCGCTAATCCCACCAGTGAAATGTCCGGGCAGGTGCTCTGACCTTCGTGGACATGTGGTGGCGCCATATCTTAGTCGTCGGCTTGTTTCCCCTGGTATCGAAATGAATATTGCTCGCGTAAGCGTTAATATTCAAATATTGAGTAATGGTATAATATCTATACCGCAATTTATTTTTCAATAACAAAGCGCGCAAAATATTTTTCTGTAAATAAAATAAATAAGAAATCCTTGTTTCTATTCTTTTTTCTTTTTTGATATACAGCAGTCGGTCCGCTCCCCCTAAAAGCACACTCTGGGACCGCCACTGACTGAAGTAATGTAAGGTTGTTAGCGTTGGTCATTTCTCTAAAAATTATGCAAACATCAGCGAATAGGTGAATATGAGAATCCATAAGAGAGCGGGGATCATTAATGTTAAATCAGGAACAGTAGGGGTCCAAGAACTGAGCCTTGTGGGACTCCTGAAGACACCTCTGTAAAACTAGCGATTAAGCAGACATTCAAACCATTTCAATAAGTTAGTCAATATTCAGATGTTTTAGTTTGTGAGGCAAAAGGTTGTGACATACATTGTCGAAAGCCTGGCTGTTGGCTTCTCTCATATTTATAACGAGCCCCTCATTCCCCTTCCCTTGTTTGCTTATTTGAAAAATCCAGAAATATACAGTCAGTTAGTTGATAGGTGTAGAATACAGTGAAATGCATGTGTAAACTATATTAACTGTGTTTCGCAAGAGTAATGTTTTCAAAAACCATGTTGCGCTGACATAAAAACGGAGTTCAATGAAAGGAAGTTGACAAGGTTGGTGAATATTATATGTTTGAACATTTTGGATCAAGTACTGGTAAGGGATATGGGACGTTAATTACTAGGGGATGCTTTGCTGCCGGATTTGTAGACCGCAACCACCTTTCTGATCTTCCACTCTGTAGCAGCTTTGACTGGTCAGTGATGCAAAAGTTTGGTTAGTACAATGGGCGAATAAGCTGCAGTGCTTTTTAAGAACTTTGCGTTGACGCAGTCATAACCCGGAGCGGAATGAACACTGAGTCCATCAATAAGCTTATTTACAGCAGTAGTAGCAACAGTTATAGGTGGCATGAAAATATAGTTGAAGTGGTGAGTTGTAGGCATATATGTACATCACATATGGCTGTAAAGTTGTCAGTGAATGCGCGGCTAAGAATCGTGGCACAAATGCCGGAAGGAATGGGGTCGCCTAATGAGTCAGATAAGGCAAAGGTATCGTCGGTGGAAGGATTAATGACACGCCAGAATTTTTCACATTGGTGGTTACATGTGAGAGGAAGTGCTTTTAGCGCTTTTCAGCGCCTGAACATACGTGTTGGAAGGCGCCGAATACGAAGTCCATCTCTCACTAGTTGGCGAGAACTTTGCGATGCGGTAGAGGCTTTATTTTTGTTAGATAAACTCTTAACGTGAATATTATACCAGGGAGCTATTGACAGACAGACAGACAGACAGACAGACAGACTTATTTGACATCATGTGTACACAATGTCGGGAACATGGGCAAAAAGCCGGAAAAAGCGCGGCTTGACAGGGCCCATGTTCCCTATTAATAAAGGCTACATATGTTATGAATTCTGGTAACAAACACAATTTGACAACAGCAACGATTAGGAAATGGTACAAAGATCACCTTTAAAAAACATAGTTTAGTATTCAATTCGAAATAGGAGTATGAAGCAGCAATGAGGGTTATTAATAAAGTCAATTTGGAATACAAGTGATTAAGATATGTTACAATAATAATGTTTATTAATAGTTTACTATACAATTCAACATAGCAATATGAAGTAGCAATCAAAAATGCAAAACAGAATTTGGAAAATACAAAACTATCACAAATTATCACAGTTCAAATCAAACAGTGTGAAAAACTTTACCACACAGACATTTATCGCTGGACACAAATGATCATGTAATATTGCTGAGTAAGTTGAGTAATGATGGCAGTCTGTAACTTAGTGCCTGGGTTCCGTAGTTAGTTCGTGTTTTTGTAATGTACCATGTTTCGTTATGCCGGGTATCGTAAACGTTAGTATTTCTTGTGAGGTTAGATAGCTCTTGAAATAAGTTGTTACCCTATTTTTTGCTTCCTATAAATCGCCTAAGGAGTAAGTCATTGCATATGGAATTCATGGTGACTATGGAAAGTCTATTAAAAAGTGGTTCTGTGTGAGCGAGGCGCGGTGCGTTAGCAATTGCACGGACAGCTTTCTTTTGTAATAATAACAGCTTAGTAATGCTAGTTGCGTTCGTGGTACCCCAGACCAGGTGGCAATAGTTAATATGCGATAAAAATAGTGAATTATACGAGGTCTGTTAGAAAAGTATCCGACTTTAGTATTTTTTTTTGCGAACACCTGATGGATATGAAGCAAGCGCGCTTGCACCAGCCGACCTTGAACCTTCATGCGCATGCACGAATTTTTTCCAGCCTCCTGATAGCGTCAGTCGCTGGGACGCAGCGTTTGAGTGAGGCAGTGCGCAGTGCTCTCGTCGGTTTTTTATTCCAAGGGAAATGGCGGAGCGACAGGAGCAGCGCTACTGCATCAAATTTTGCCAGAAACTGGACGACAGTCAAGTGGAAACCACTCGGAATATTCAGTACGACTTTCGGTAAAGATGCTATGAGCAGCACACAAATTAAACAGTGGTACAATTGGTTTAAAGATGGCCGCATATCGGTGGAGAGAGAGCCACGCTCCGGTCGGCCATCAACATGCCGAAATGACCAGGTCATTGCCGAAGTGAGCGCTGTGGCGATGCGGGACCGTCGTGTGACTATCCGAGAAATTGAGGAAGAGGCGGACATCAGCAATTTTTCTGCACATTCCATTATCACCGAAGATTTGGCCATGGAGAGAGTTGCGGCGAAAATCGTTCCGAAGCTGCTCACGGTGGAGCAAAAGCAGCTTCGTGTTGAAGTCTCACAGGACATGCTAGATTCCACAAACAGTGACCCCGACTTCATCAACACCATAATCACTGATTACGAGTCTTGGGTGTACGGGTACGACCCGGAAACCAAATCCCAGTCGTCACAGTGGAAGCATTCCATGTCACCAAAACGAAAGAAGGCCCGCCAAGTGCGCAGCAATGTCGAAGTGGTGCTGAAAGCTTTCTGTGACTCCCTCTGTGTGGCACACCACGAGTACGCACCCCACAGGGTCAAACAATGACCAAAGAGTACTACAGGAATGTCCCCCGTCGCGTATACGTGGTGCTGTGCGGAACAAGAGACCGGTGTTGAGATCAACAGGAAATTGGCGCATCCATAACGACAATGCTCCTGCACATTCCTCGCGCTTAATTCAGACTTTTTTTGACGAAAAACCAGACTTCTGTAGTTCAACAGACTCCTTACTCTCCTGATATGCCCCCCGGCGACTTCTGGCTGTTTCCCAAAATCAAGAGGACATTGAAAGGAGCGCGATTTCAGACAAGAGAGGACATTATGGCTGCAACGACAGCTGAGCTAAACTCCATTCCGAAAGAGGCCTTTTCGGAATACTTCCAACAATGGCAGCACCGCTGGGAGATGTATATGGAGTCCCAAGGAGACTACTTTGAAGGTGATTAGGTTTTCAACGCTCCAGTTATGCTAGTTTTTTTTTCTTCGGCCAAAGGTCGGATACTTTTCTAACAGACCTCGTATATTATCACCTTAATGGCCCGTGGTAAGAAAAAGCGTAATTTTGTAATATGCCAACACCTTTCGCAAGTTTTTTAAGAATGAGCTGGACGTGATTATTCCATGTTAGGTGTGCGTCAAATATAACTTCAAGACTTTTTGTGTACGGAACAAGTTCAATGGTCGATGTACCTATAACGAGGTCACTGTTAATGCAGGTGTTTTTATTTTTCGCTTGAAATAACACGGCCTTAGTTTTAGTGCTATTAATAGAAAGTGAGTTGAATGTGCTCCATTCGTGTAATTTACTTAGGAAATTATTGCAGCGTGGCACAAGATCATTAGGATCGGAAGAAGTAAAAAACAGGCTAGCATCGTCAGCATATACAATGAATTTCGCAGTATTATCAATGTTTGTGATGTCGTTAATGTACAGATTAAACAGTAAGGGCCCAAGAATACTTCCTTGCGGTATCCCAGAATTAATTTCCATGATGTCAGAGGTGTAAGTGTTGATGATAACCCGCTGGCTGCGATGCTGTAGGTATGATCTCAGTAGATCTAGAAATACTCCTCTAAACCCATAAAGCTCAAGTTTATTTAATAATGTTTTATGATTAATGCTACTGAATGCTTTTGAAAAGTCAACAAAAATACCTAGAGTTAAAAGTTTGTTTTCGATTGCCTTCAAAATGAGTTCTTTTTGGGTTAAAAGAGCCAACTCTGCTGAACGACCTTTGCGGAATCGAAACTGAGAATTCGTCAGTATGTTGTGTTTATCACAAAATGTAGTCATCCTGTCATTAATTAACTTTTCTATGCTTTTTGAGAATACTGGAAGGATACATATTGGTCTGTAGTTGGACATTTCTTTTTTATCGCCACCTTTAAGAAGAACACTAACTTTTGCTAGCTGCATTGCTTCAGGAAATATGCCTTGCGTAAAGCAGATATTATAGACATGCGTAAGGACGGGAGCTAGGATATGTATGACGTACTTGACTGGTCCGATATGTAGATCATCGGAATCTCGGGACCTACTGTTACGGAACATTAGGAACGTGTTTTGGATTTCATCGGCACAGGTAGGCTCCAAAAATGCGCTATCACAAGTTGTATCTCTGATATATCTTAGGCTATGTGAATCATGTCGACTGTCAATTGGTGTTGTGAAAAAGGAATTAAACGAGTTAGATAAAGATGTTCCTGATTTTAAGATACCATTCACAGCTATATCCGGTGGTAACAGTGCGTTGAGGAGTGTATTGTTCTGTGAGTTGGGTGACTATAGCTGTGAACGTGCTCCATTTGGTTTGAACACTGCGGACATCAAAGCTATGGGAAAGCATCGATAAAAGAAAATAGTTCATTATTATCGCCTCAAAATTTGCTCTGTTGTAGTCTCGTTATTTTTTTCTTTCTGTTTGGGTTCGGAGGGGCTAGATTAATGTGAAAGTGCATTAGCAAGTGATCGCTGATGCCCGGCAGGTATGTAATAGGTGAGACTATGTCAGATCGATTTGTCAGGATTAAATCTAGCGTATTCGCCGCGTTGGCTGTTATTCTAGTTGCTTGTGTGCACAACTGCACTAACGAGAATACTCAGCACACATCTTAAAATTCGCGACTTTGAGACGAGAACGGGGGCATTAAAGGGGAGTCGGTATTCCATGTTTTGTTCGAAAAATTGAAATCCCCAAATAAAACAATACTGAAATAGATCGTGGTGCTTTGTTTTTAAGTGTTTCCATAAAAAGTATGACAACAGCTAGGCAAAGGCTTAGGTGATCGTGATCGAGGAGGTTAGACTTAAATATAGTACAACAGCTTGAAACAGGTCTCAACATCATTCATGTATACTAGGACGTTACAGAAGCTACAAAACAAAATGTCCAAACACAAATTACGTTTGAATTGAGATCATGACACGAAAGTGGATGAAATGTAGCTAACAGAAGAATTGTGAACCGAAGCAAAGAATGTAATGAGCCAGAAATGTGCCTATCAAAGAAGACACTGCTTTGAGAAAATGCACAGCATGCAATAAATGTTCAGCACAAGTGCAGCGTACAGGTCATTATCAAAGAATTTACTTTTTTGTTTATTTCCCACTTCCTGATTGTATTAGCTGCATAAAGGCTTCATCGAAATTATCAAAACTGCCAGTTTTATTTGCTTAGGAGAACGTTAGAGTATCAATAACTTGATTCATAAATACCCTTCAAATGTTTCTATAAATCATCATACTCTTCGTCCTGGGCCACAAGAGCTGGGGCTTCATGAGATAAATATAACGGTGCATTAACAAAAACTTCAACATGCTGTCATCATGTAAGGATTTTATACTGGTGCTGGAAAAAACACCACATTTTTAAATTTTCACTGGCAGGAGGAAGTAACTTTCTTAACTCCGCTGCTTTGGTAAATGAAAGACGATTATGCTGACCTGTTACACCTGTTTTGCAGCAAAAACAGTTCCAAAATCTATAGCGTAAGATATAACACTAATTCAAGGCGAAGCTTGATGTCTTAATTGGTCCAGTAGAGTGGAGAGCTGGGCGAGTTAATTGGTGCAATATTTGTAGAAAGAATACCAGCGCAAAGGACGGGGACACAGAACTGGGAACACAAAACGCAGGAACACAGAACACAGCGTCGTCCTGTGTTCCTGTTCTGCGTCTCCGTCCTTTGCGCTGGATTTTTTTCTTAATTTGCCATGTACTTGTGCCAGTTTGAGTGCACTTCCAGTGAATTTTTCACGAACGTAGTGTATTTTTGCATTCACCATTCTTACAGAATGAGCTGTTTTATATTCTGGTCACTTCAGAAGAGAGGAGTTAGTATAGAAGTAATTTACTTGGAGGATACAAGGAAATAGCTTGCAATGAATTTTCTCATATTTTAATTCTGCCTGGAGGGAATAAATTACGTTATAAAAAACCACTACTACTACTACTACATTACGAGCCGTACGGTGTTACTCAGAAGCAAACAGCCAGGGCTCTCAGCTGGACAAAGCATTTATCATATGTGGAAGTGCGAATATGGCCATGGTGCCCTGGGCATCTTGCATGTACAGCAGGAAGAGCTTTGTGTCTAGACCATCCAGGAGGGAATGTAAAAGACGGGAGGATAGTAGAAACGCTAACAAAAAGCAAACAAAAGCTAGTTGGGGCTCGAAACGCATTTTCGGTTCTAGCAAGTACCAACGTTGGGGAAAAGCCACAAGTTTTGGGCACCTTGCAGTTGGAAGGGTAAGAAGAATGGAAGGTTCTGGGAAGCGGAGGCAGGGCTGCGTACGGCGCACGCGAAGTCGCGGGGTCGCGGTGACCATTGAAGCTTTTCTAGTAAATTGCGGTATTGCTAGAAGACTGGTCGTTGACCAAGGTCGACAAGGAAAACACGTCACTGCCAGTGCCAGACGTCTGTTTTCTCGCAGCAGCACTTCGGAAAAGGGCCACATTCTTCTACTCGCCGCTTTCGGTATGCAGCAAAGGTAACGATGGGGCGTTTTGTGGTGCTATTCTCGGGAAGACGCTTCGCAACGCGCGGCAGAGCCGGCTTCCTCCTCTCTTGTCCGTCTACCCGGCAGGAGCCACTCGCTTCGGTTCCGGCAGGGGAAACGGACAATAGCCGCGGGCAAGAGCGAAGAGGGGCCCCCACCACATGAATGGCATTAAAGGAGTGCCGCTGGTGCCTACACTACTGCTCGTAGTATTCTGGCGCAGGCTTGGTTGCTGCGTTTCGCTGTAATCGCTTATCAGCGAAGTGAACACAGCACCATGCCTTTGTCGACCTGGGTCGAGTCGGTCGAGTGTCGGCCTCATTACTGCCCTACTGACGTGCTCAGTGCAGCGGCACTGCGCATGTGCTTGTATGATCAGACCTTTGAGTTCAGCCGTTTTGTTTTGTATCTTTGTTGCCATCGAAAAAATAAACTTCTCTTTCCATGCCTTCCCGTGAATAGCAGAAAGCAGGGACGTCGCGGCCACATCGGCATTCGCAGGATAGCGCCGTGCTGTCGCTTATTTGCTCGCTTATCCTCTGACAAGTCAAAAAGTCTTCCTGTCGTGGCACGCCATCCACGGCTTACGACACCACGCTTGTCACCCCCTTCGTACTTCAAGCGTTTCTCAAGCAGCGAGAAAAATTTCAGCGCCGCAGGATTCGTAATGAAGGAGCGCCGCTCTTGTTTCGATGAAGCTATCATCAATGAAAAACTTGTTCTTGCATATTAACTTACAGTGAAAAATCTACACCTTTATGCTTTGTGTCTGGTGTATATTCGCACACTGTCATCTGGAACACGAGGTCAAAGTTTGAATGTCATTAAAATAAGCACATTTTCCTGAAATTCTATTTCTGTGTCGTTGCCGCTTTGCAGGTCGGGCCCGAGCGTGCTGAGGGTCCTTCAGTGTCGGGCCGGGTTTCTTGCCGGAAGGCTAGGGCCCGGGCTGGGCGTGGGTTCGAAATTGCGGCCCGTGCACACCTTTATACAGAAACCCAACCACGTTTCCTTTTGTGAAAAAAGATCTATGTGCAGAGTTTAAATGGTGCAAGTACGCTACAGTGCAGCCAATTACAGAGTTCTGTACAACCGCTCGAGGAATTTCAAGAGCATGCTTTACGTGATGCTAGTTGCCTCAGTCACATTTGATGCAGTCTACTACTATTTCATATTTTTTTTTACCCAACAGACATAAAATGTCTAAAGGTGAATATGTAGCGAACACATCGAAGCATCAATTGTGATGCGTGAAAAAAGTTGTACTGCAACATATAAATACTCAAGTCTCGATAAGCAGGAATACTGCAGAATTAAGGGAAATAAAAATTTTCTTTCGTTCGGGCTCACGCACCTGCTACAAACGTATTCTTTATACAAAGCAATAAAACTTGAAGCAAATGTGTAGAAGCCTTTTAGTTAAAAGTATAGCTAAGTATGACAGAAATGAGTCTGTAGGAAATGCGCAGAATAGGTACAGTGATTAGTTAATCAATTATAGTGAATTATAACGATAGGTATTTTCACTAATTCCTTCCAAGAAAAATGACTTCGAAGTGCTGCATCAACACACGATGCAAAATCGGTGAGAGCTTTGAGACATCGTTCGAACAGCAGCGGTCAACGAACGGCGCCATTCTTTGCCAATGCTTTGCGAGAAGACGACACCGCAGGGAACGGTGCGGTACGGCTCACTGAACGAGAGAGAGCCGGCTCTCCAAAAGAACCGCCGCTCACTTTTACTGAACCACGTACGACGCCACGGCTCACTCGTTCTCTAAAAAGAGCGGTTCAAATTGACGGGGAAACGCCGAGGAGGCAACGCCGCCTCCTCGCCTCTCGGCTCCTCGTGCGCAGCCCCGTCCGCTGACGAGCGTTGGCGGGGAAAAATCTAAGGAAAGCATGCCTGTCCCCAACCAGACATGACGTCATTAAATATCACAAAACCACAACGTCACGCGTATGACGTCATATTTTTTTGACCAATCAGCGTTTCCAGTCTACCTACCCGCAAACGCTTGTATGCAGTTGATTTCTCGCACTGCTCAACAGATGGCGCACAAATCGCACCCTGCAGAAGACCCGGCTCTGACGGTAGGGTTCGGCACGGCCAGCACGGCTCACTGAACGAGAAAGAACCGGTTCTCCAAAAGAACCGCCGCTCACTTTACTGAGCCACCGCTCACTCGCTCTCCAAAAAAGAGCCGCTCAAAAGATCCGGCTCGCTCCTGAGCGACCCATCTCTACTTAGAACATCTGAATACAAGGACCAAGTCAGCGGCGGCCGGGGTGAGATGTGGATGGCCCACTGCCCGGCGGCCCGCAAACTCAACTCGGACCGCGAAGATTTCTCCCGTATACCAGCTCTGCTGGAGCAAACCTAGTCCTTTCATGTTGGACTATGCGTAAGGAGAAAAGTGCGCCCGAAATACAGCAGTCCCAGTCCAATTTCTTCTCTGACCACATAGCTCTCTATACTCTCTTGATTACTGCATGCCATCTTTCCAAGCAATTACACTGTGAATGATAAATAGCGCTGTGTAGGATTCGTGTCCCACATTTTTCTAGAAAAGTGGTAGTCAGAGCACTAGGGAAGTCGTTCCCTGGCCAGTTTGTATTTCCGCAGGGAATCCGACACGCGAAAATAAGGCTATTGGGCCATCCACCACCAAAACAGAAGTTGCTTCCTTTAGTGCTATGGCCTCCAAAAATTTAGTCGCGGGACACAACAATGTCAACAGATACATGTGCCCTGATTTTGTTTTTGGTTACAGACCTACAATGTCGACAACAACTAGGTGGAAAGTCTGGGAAATTAGGTACGTTCGCCATTCCAACTTTCCGCTTGTCGACAAAACTCTCAGCTTCGGACAAAAGCCTGAACATCTCTGAAATACAGTGGCCAGTAAAATTCCTGAAGCAACCTTTCTTTGATTGTGTTTACGCCAAGGTAAGCAGCCCATGAATTGTCTAGAGAGATGTGGCAATTCCCTGCGATATTGAGCAGGTACTGATAGCTTATCAAATTTCCTTCCTCGTTTATCCTAGTAGTGACGGTACCAAAACTCCGTTTTCACCTCAAAGGAAGTGTTATGTGATGACATGCCTTCTGTCATGTAATTTCTAAATACCCAAAGAGTTGGGTCGCTTTTCTGTTCAGACCCCAGCTTCTCCTTGTTCTCCTCAAGCAGCTGATGCAGGCTGCGCGCAGTAGGAGCGACAAACGAAGTCTTCACCTCACTTTCCATTACTTTACAGCGCTGGCTGCTCTGCGCCTTGTGCGCTGCGCCACCCTCGTTTTCCTTAGGTGCAGCCATTTCAATATGGCCCTTTTCCTCCTTCTCCCCGACTACATCGGCATAAGTTTCTGCGAAAATCGTCGTGGTGCTTTCGCCCGAGTTCGGCGTCAGCGAAAGCGCAGTCCCTCGTTCAGCAGTTGTTCAGAACTGTTCGAAAAGAGATAAAGGCAGACCCTTGGGATTGAGCCTAAACTGCCTTTATGGTACCAAATGGACCCTCAATTTCGGCCTTAGCAATCGGGAGACACACGCAGTCTTCACTTACTGCCTGACGAATCCATGCGCACTCCGATACATAGTTTTTCCTTCGTGATATACTTAGGATGGACTACATGCATGGTGGCTGTCGAATCCATCAGTATTTGCATTTCTGTCCACTTATGATGAAATGTCTAGTCTACGGTTGCAGAAGGTCATGGTTCTTGGGTGGCCACACAACGAGGCCAACACTGGTCTTTCTTTCGTGCAGTTTGGAGGAAAATGGCCTCGCTCTTTGAAATTTTACCACGTCAAGAGGGTTCTTTTCTCCAGCTCTGACTGATGAGCACCACTCTCTTTACTCCCAGACTCCTGAGCCTTACGTGAGGTATCAGGGCGCAACGAACCACGTTTTTTGTTGTCCTTTTTTCCTGGAGTCCTCTGCTACTCTCGGGAATAAAATTTCTACCCGTGGCACCCGTTCCTGAAGTTTTCACCCGCCTTAAGCTGCCCAAAGTTGCGGCTTGCCACGTACTCGTGCGCAAGCTGGGCCGCTTTTTCCGTGGACAGTCCGTCTTGCCGGTCCCTGACCCACAAGCCGGCGCGGTCTTATAAAGCTGCTCCGGACAAACCATATCCTTTAGTTTTTTGAAAAGAACCCTTGCCTTTGAACTTGATTGCTTGTATACGCACGATGTCGTGTTAGCTAACCGGAAGCCTGTGCACGCACGACGTGGGTCCCTTGCGTCCTCTAGCAACGAAAAGTGGCGTTCGCGCTGGTCGCGCAGTCGCGTGCTGCTGCTTTTCTGTTTTTCCTCATCCATGCTCAACGGCCTCTACCAGTTCGCTGGTGGTTTATCGTGGACGACAGGCATTTCGGCGTTGCTGTGATGGAGATGTTCTTAAGGGAGAAGTATGGCAGCTTTGCGAAGTTTCGCGAAACAAGCGTTCAGATATTTTCTAAGTCAGAACGAACACATTGTTCGTGCCTAAATACAGCGTGGTGAACGAGCACCGTTTCGGCTTGTCCGCATGACGCGAGTCTTAATTCACAAATTTATAACTTGTGTGCTTTTCACGAGTGCAAGACGTAAGAGTTATTACGTTGTTTGAACCGGTCCCCTTACCTCACCCCCACCTGACATCTTTCGCTTCCTTCGAGGCGTGCTCTCCCGCACGGCCTCTTTCGCGTTGCTAGTACTTAACTTCATTAATTGTTATGATTAAGGCGCTGTCATTATGGGACACCACTTTTCTCTTCTAAAGTATTCTGGTTGAGACCGCGCGGCATTCGGAAGCGCGTTTTGGCAAGCGAGCTAGCTATATGTGCTGGTTGGCCAGTCCCCGTGCTGCTGACCTTCATCCCTGCGTGCACCTTTTGCTCTTCTAATCAAGTGGTTTTCTCCCTCGCCACCTTCCTCATAGATCGCCGCCTGCGAAGGCGCCACCATACGCCATATTTTGTTATCACATGAAGGAATTTCAGCATGCACGTAAGCAAGCATAACTTATGATGCCGCGGCACTGTATTAGAGCACTGCTATCCCTTACGAATGAAATTCGGATTCCTAGATGGCACTGAATCCAGACAGTCTTTGAAACATTAAAAAATGAGGTCACATGTGCCAGGATGTGCTGATTACAGAGGACAGCTTTCATATGCTACTGAAAACCTCACTTGAACTACGAGTGAGGTTTAGCTATCCTCGAAGAAAAATCTAGGAGCAAAAAGATGCAGTCTAATATCTAGCAGTACATAACTCATGATACAGGGCTGCTTGTCCCGTGATTCCGACACTACACGTGTACGAAAACACTCAGCAAACTCTCACCTCTCAGTCTCACTGATGCAGTCGCTACTCACGCCTATCCCAGTTGTTATTGCATGAATGTTAAAAAGAAATGGTGATACGCTGCTAAAGAACACCACTTAGGCTGTGAAATCAGAAGACAATTAAAAGCTTGCATCAGTCCAGTATTATTACAGTTAGTAGACCATTATGTGTGTTTATAAACATTGATTCAGGACGTTTAATTGTAGTTATTACAGTCAGCCATCAAAGGCAAGCATCAGTTGTGTCCAGTGCAGTGTGCACAGTATCAAAGGTTCTTCGTGGTCTCCTTATGCAGAGCAGGACAACTCCTGCAAGTTGAGCAAAACCACAAATAATATGCATGACAGTAGGGTAACAAAAAATTGTGGTAGCATGCTGTTTACATCCTTGTGAACATGGCCATTGAAAAGCTCTTGTAATGCTCATTTAAACTCTTCTCTTAAGGAGTGTTTGAAATCGAACGTTCTTGCATCATCATAAAATAATTGCAAGTACCAATTCATGCCCTTGCTAAAAACATACCTGCATTGCGATTGGCGGGCTGCTTTGCTGGCAGCACCTAGTAATTCCCACTAGTTTGTTTTTAAATGGCATAGACAAAACGTTTGACAACAGCAGCAGCAAAACTGGCACACTAATACACATCCACTCACCAGTGAAACCGCTCCATGCATTGGTTGTTGTTGCTGTTAGCCTTTGAAAAGATGGCACATACCCACTCTGGGGGATCGGCCAAGAATTGGGAGGTAAAGGTTGCTATTCACGTGTGCATGATACACATTAGTCACAGCAGATCATCTTAAGTTCTCCGTCGTATTTTTTATTGCGAAAGCAATATTGCTAGCACTTTTCTGCCGTCGGCGGAGGTCGTTCCTTCGCTGTCACGTGGCACGACCACGTGACAGCGTGACGTCACGACCAGAGGATATTAGCTGCCGTCAAGAAATTCTGTGTGTTAACTTTTCACTTTCTGGAATCACTTACATACTGATTCCTTGTTATCGCGCGCCTGATTGTGACATTTCCTTTACTAACGAACTGCATTCAATCCTGCTCGAATTTAATTGTCGCTTTTTCCCCGCGCTAATTGTATACGTTGTGTCGATTTAAATTTTCCCGATATTAACTGGGCCAACTTAACTGGATCCTCCCATCTGTCTAAAGCATTTCTTGATCTAATACTTCTGTTTAACTTTATTCAAACAGTCAGTGCATCTACTCGTTATTTCAACACACTTGATCTAGTTTTTGTCACGGATGCAGAATTAATAGATTCTATGTCGTGTGTCGATGGTCTGAGCGATCATAAAATGCTGTTATTCAACCTATCCATTCAAGCACCTGCTCGTCAACCATCTATTAAACACATACACGACTATAACAGTGCTGATTTCACCCGCATCAACGAAGAGTTGGAACTGTTCTACCATTCCTTTCGCGAATCTGCCAACAGAAGATCAGTTAACGAAAGCTGGATGGCTTTCAAACACACACTTTTATCTCTAATTCTTACCTATGTAGCACTCGTTTCCATTCGTGGTGACGCAGGCAAACCCTGGTTTTCCAATGCTTTGAGAAAACTATCGCAAAAGAAAAAACGCCTTTTCCGCGCTGCCAAAATATCAAATTCTGCTCTTAAACGGGAAAAATATTTTACTGCTCTGAGGGATTACAGTAAGCTTTGAAAAAGTTCTAAGAAAAAGTTTTATCATCTAGACCTACTGAGCATCCTCCGCACCAACCCCCCAAAGTTTTGGAACGTTCTTACTCCTCCGCGTAGTAAAAACCATAACATTTCCGTGCTTAACGAAGACGGTTCTCTGGTACCGGTAGAGCAGCGCTCCAATGTAATGAATTCATACTTCTCATCCAGTTTCACTCACGAACCTGCTCAAAACACGCCGGTCTTACCTCGCTCACACCTCAACCAGATGTCGCCCATTCATATTTCTGCAGAAGGAATCGAGAAACTTATTGACAGCCTTAAGTTCTCTACCGGCCCGGGCTGACAACCTGCCCGCGAAGATTCTAAAGTCCACTAAAATAATTTCTAGCCTGATCTTGCAAATTATATTCACCCAGTCATTAACCGACAGCTCGCTTCCGGAAGACTGGAAACTAAGCAAGGTAGTGCCAGTATTCAAATCAGGAAACCGCTCAAGTCCGTCCAACTATCGCCCAATTTCATTAACGTGCATTGCATGTAAGCTCATGGAACACATTATATACTCTCAAGTCGCCAGCCACCTTCACAATAACTCATTTTTCTTTTCTAAGCAGCATGGCTTCCGCCCCGGTCTCTCGTGCGAGACACAACTTTTTGAATTCACTACTGACCTTCATTTGCATTTAGAATCATTATTTCAAACCGATGTCATATTTTTAGACTTTTCAAAAGCGTTCGATCGCGTCCCGCACCGACGTCTTATGTCTAAACTTTCTTGCCTCAATATTGATCCCCTCACATTATCCTGGATTAACTGTTTCCTCACTAACCGGTTTCAATATATTGTCATCGGCGGTTATCATTCAGCAGCTCATGAAGTGATTTCAGGCGTGCCGCAGGGTTCTGTGCTTGGGCCTCTGCTCTTTCTCATATTTGTCAATGATCTCCCATCCGGCATATCTTCGTCCATTCGTCTTTTCGCGGACGACTGTGTGTTATATCGTCGCATTTCCTCTCACGACGACCAGGTTATCGTACAAAATGACTTACAAAAAAGAGATAATTGGTGTTCCGAATGGTTGATGGAGCTGAACATCACTAAATGCAAATGTATGCAAATTTAACGCAAGCATTCCAATATTACGGATCCGTATTCTCTTCAATCAACTATCCTTTCGCAGGTTGTATCATACAAGTACTTAGGTGTCACAATCAGCAGCAAAGTGACGTGGGAAAAACACGTCACTGAACTCGTTGCTGATACATCAAAAACAATGGGTTTTTTTAGGTCACTTTCACTGTCTCCGCAATCATTCCATAAGCTTGCATACGAGACTTTCATTCGCACTAAACTTGAGTACGCGCATCAGAAATTTGGTCTCCTCACCAGGCTTACTCAATTAACACCATTGAATCTATTCAAAATCGTGCAGCACGCTTTATTACTTCAGATTACGATTTTCACCACAGCATTACCACTATCAAGTCATCCATCGCTATCAGCCCACTAGCCCTTAGACGCAAAGTTTCTCGCTTATGTTTATTGCACAAATTATATCAATTTTCCTAACCTACGCGAGTCCCTTCTAGTCCCTCCTGTGCGCACGTCATCATGTTTATTCAACTCCATGAGCATCCAACGTTTACACGGATAACTAATGCCGTTAACAAATCTTTTTTGCCAGCCGCTATTCAAGACTGCAATCGGCTTCCAGAATCTGTTGTCATTGAATGCGATCCAGTAAGGTTTAAAGAACGTCTGATGTGTTATCTTGCTGTATAAATTGTTTCATTTCCCTTTCGTGACTTTATTTCTCTTTATGCTTTTGTTGTGTGTGTGTGTGTGTGTGTTTTGTTTGTTCTTTTTTTATTTACATTCTTTTTTCCCCCCACCAATGTGAGTCATGTTGAATGTACTACTCCCCCACCTTATGTAATACCCCCCCCCCCCCCCCAGGGGCCTTTAAGGGTCAAATAAATGATGATGATGAATTCGTCTCTTCGGCCGTAGGCCGTAGTTGTTCCTTCGCTCGGCGCGGCGGCTACCACGTGACGGCCTCCTCGGCTAGGAGAGGATAAACGGGGCGCCGCACGCGCCCTCCGCTTAGTCATGTCTGAGGAGTAGTACAAGGCGTCGCTGGAGCGACGTGCTGCGCGCAAACGCCGGCGCCGTGCCGAGGAGACAGATGAAGAAAGGCAAGAGCGGTTGGCTAAGCAACGCGCCTATGCCGCAGATTGGCGAGCCCGGCGGCGTTCTACAAGTTCTCTTTCTTTCAGTCGCAACAACAAGGCATCGCGCCGAACGGGTGGTGGCGTTCCTCCCTTCCTTTATGGTGCGGTTAGGGTGTCAACCGAGATGACAGAGAATTACTGCGCCATTTCCTTTCCTCAAAAAGCTGGTAGCCACGCGTGGCCTGTAGACGCGGCGCACTGCGTTCCTTCAGTTGGCTTAACATATCAGGCTTAACCAAAGCTAAGCCCCCGCCAAATTTTTCTTTGCAGAGACCACAAATCCAGTTTTTTTTCTTCTTCACAGCAACTATAAAAGAATCAAGACATGAAAATCTCCAGCCGAGTGCTGAAGCATAACTTTTAAAAAGTTGCTGTATAGCACACCTGAGGATGTCAAGGGAGTCCATCCATCAGGCATGAAGTGTTTTTTTAAGCTTATGAAGGGAAACTGTAATCTAGGAAGGCACTGGGCAAGGCTTCTGGGCGAACTTCAGTATCACTTTCCTCTCACGGGTGCATTCCATCAATCAAGCGCTGACATAAGTGCTTGTCAGCAATTCCAGACAACAGCACTGTAGAAAGAATGCTTGACAAGGTTGGGAAAACGTCAAACAACATGAAGTGGTTTTTATCTTACTGCTTGCTTGGACCTTTTCTGCCAGGTGCTTGAACGGAACAGGCCCAACCTCTTTGCCTAGTTTCCTTTTTACTACTCCGTTCTGCAGTACCCTTCTTGAAGGCCGCCATCGTGTTCTGACATCAGGAAGTTTAAGGGTGTAACCACGGTTTGAAGCACACTTGTGGTGTCCACTGTTCGATGCCACATTTTGTGATGTGGATGCCACAGTGATGTCGCAGGCATGTTCATGATCAAAGCTGTCCAAGTTGTCATTGCTCGTTGTGGCTTTTGCTGATGAGAATGCCGTGCTGTTGTCGCAGGCATGTTCTGGGGCATCATCAATGATTTCTTCAATTCTCTCCAGGTTATCGCTTTCTGTACTGATGGCAGGACAAGTACCTGGTGTCACGTCTATCGGGATTGGCTGCTCTTGGAAGTTTGTTTCTGTGACATCATCTCCTCTCAGCCATGAGGCATTTAAAAATTGTAGAAAACCAAGGTGTCTAGCAAACACATCTGACTGGCATTCAGCCTAGGTGTCGCCAACAGATTTTAGTGTCTTCATTGCATTTGTGTATTTCTGGTTCCGATTCATCTTTTCAAATAAAGGGCCAGGAACAGAAAGTATCCTCAGTCCTTTGGAGCTACTGGCTTCATCGCTAGTAGGTTCCGGAGTGGCACTGGAAAAGACTATTTGGCAGGACTTGAACCACCGCTTTTGTACAGCTTTTTCCAGGAGTCGTTTCAGATTCTACTTTGCACACACCACTATAAAATGACAAAGTAGCTTCATTCTCCAGTATGTTGTGCAAGTTCATGAGTTGGTCTCAAATGAAACTTCATGCCAGACATCAGTGCATTTAGATGACACTGCATATGTTTCTGCAGAGGCGATCTTTATTTCGAGAATTTTGTCTGATGTCTTTGCGAGCTTCATATTTATTAACTTGGTGGCATATGCCGTTGACACTTTTTCGCACTGGTTTTCCACCTTTTCGGGGACTTAGTAGGAGTTTCACTCCCCTCTAAACAATTTTGACAAGGCCTGAGTACTCCTCCCGTGGCGTCACGAAAATAGGCCCAGAGTCCCCGCCACTTATGGCGGAGTTTAAGGAATCGCTACTGGAATCAACTAGTAGCAACAAGCTTCCATTTATCAGTGCACATTTTTTCTTTAGTTAAAACACTGAAATGAGTAGCAGACACTTTACGCGGAATTTATTTTGAGGCACTAGCCGCAAACCATCTGTGCAAAGATTGTATACGCACTGATGTCAGCACCTCCATCGCATTGCACTTTCTCGTCTTTCTCAGTAGACGTTTTTCTTTATGCATTACTTGAAATGAATTTGCCAATGTTTTAAAACTTTTCCTTTCTTTCGCCGAGTTTTATGAAGCACAGCGATAATGGAGAAATAAGCACTCTCGATTAGCTTCACAACTGCGTATGTGTATTTTTATTGGAGCTACATGTATTTGTTCTAAGACCATATTTTAAATGAATACGATCCCTTGAGGTGCGAGAAGTATAAGACGGACATCCCGGTGGGGTTGCGCCTGGGTGAAGGCGCAGATGCGAAGCTGGTGCAGTGGTGGCGCGCCCTGTAACCTCGTCGATGTGGGAGGCCTCTCGCACGATGTCAGCCTCAATTAAGAGAAGCTCGCAAACCTAAAAGGAAGATAAATTTTTGTTTAAATAGCAGCTGTAGCTTGGCAAGAGAGTTTTTTTGAAAGTCTGCATTCGCTGCCTGGAGTGCTAACCAGCTGCTTAGTTTAAATACACTTTTTTTACAATCCATGTTGTGGGTTTCTGAGTGGGCACAGGCCACCAACCACCGCGGGTTGGGACTTCGCGCGAGCCAAGGGCCCCGATCAGCCGTCACCACACACACCCTGGGGCACCGCTGCGGCGCAATCAACCTCCGCTGAGAGGAGAGCGATTCGCCGCAAAGAAATAGGCCTCGAAGTTCACAAAGGAGACGTTTATTCACGTCGTCCTTCAGTAGATACACAAACACTCAATAGTCACCCCGTCCCGGGGGCGCGCGAGGAGCAAGGCTCCGCTGCGCGCACGAAGCGACTAGATTAATGCGCGCCGCTAGCACGCCGCTGCGGGAGAATGTCCCCGCGGCAGTGCTGTGATCTCTCTCTCGTGTCCGCCGTTGGGCCGGTTGCGAGAGAGAGTGGGCAGTCAACGCAAGGTACGCCTGTCGGAGGTCGCTGGACCCCGCTGGACAGGCTCGAGCCGCTGCTGGTCAGAGGACACGTGCGGGTGAGCTCGAGTATGCACTGGTCCGAACGGCAAAGGCCGGCTCGGACAAACAGTAGCGTACGCACCTTACGCTGTCTCGGAGGGATCTCTCTCTATCTGGGCCCTGCTCGGACGGTCGCGCGGCGCGCGGCCGCCCAAGCGGGTCCCGATTTCCCGCCAAAAGGCGCCAATGGCAAAGGCCCTTGGGGAGCCGGGGCGGAGCTGTGGCCAAATGACAGTGATTAGTCACTTAGCCGCTTCTCCACCGCCTGAGGCGGGAGCAAGGGAAAGAGAAGAAACAACGCGGGAAGCCGGCAACAGCCGCGCAAAGGCAACGGCGGGATACTAGGATTCCCACATCCCCCTCTCCTTAAATGCCCTCCTACCCATCGGCGAAAGCATGCGGCAAAATAAAGAAATCAATACACACACAAAAAAAAATTAGCTACACTTGAGTTACAGCCATAACAAAATAAAAACAACACACACACAAACAAAGGAAAACAAGGCAAACAAACACTTGCGTACGCCTCAAGAAACTGAACAGCATGCAGATTATATACACTGTACACAAGGAGATGTGAATACAGCTGTACAGCTATGTGACGTTCCCGCCTGTCGGCGGTCAGTCACAATGCAACAGAATATTTGTTGCTATCTACGTGTTGTGCTGAAGCGAACAGAATTGAGCCAGCACACGCCTCCGAGTCAACCTTATTTATTCACTCTCTGCCTGAAGGTGAAACTGGGGGTTCCGCTCACCGCTGTCTTGTATTAGGGGTCGGTGCAGTCCGGCCAGCAGGTGCCTCGCTCTCGGCTGCTCTGGCGGGGTGGCGCTCAGCCTGGTGACGGTCCCACGGTTCGGCATACTGCCCCGGCGACCGCTAACGGGGGCTTCCATCTTGATACTGTCGGATCTTCGCAGGCGTCTCGGCTAGCGGTACTATGATTAGTTGAGGCGTCAGGCTTCTTAGGCGTCTCGGCTGGCGGTCAGTTTGCAAGGGACCCCTGAGGCCCGGCTTCGCCGACTACAGACCAGCGCGATCGGCTTCCGTTCACCTCGCCCGTCTCTTTTCGTTCTCTCCTTTGTCTCTCCTGTCTCCAACGCGTCTCTTGAGGATTCTCTTTCTTTCCTTCGGTCTCATCCACGCCCAACGGTTTTTCGCCGTCGCTGCTCATGCAGCCGACCAAGGGCGCCCGCTGATTTTTCACGAAGCCGCGGCCGTTACGACGCGAAGGCCGGCGGCCCCGTTGGGGATGTGTCGAAGGGGATCAGGTGTCCCTCGGAGGGCAACGGTTCCCCTAAACCAACGTCTCGCCTCCTCTGCTGGGAGCCCTCCTGGTGCTAGCCGCCGGCCTCCCCCGCCACCTCAAGCCGCTACGCGTTCTGTCGGGGCCGCCGCTAGTAAGGCGGTTGCGTTGGAAGACACTGCTGGCTTGTGGGCCCGCGAAACCTGGGAAACTGCGCCGCGAGCGTTCCGGCCTACCTTCGGCGCCGCAGGGTGCCGGCCTCGTCGCGAACGCGGGGCTCATGTTCAGCCGAAGACGCACCCCTCCCGAACTTTACATGTTTATGAGGGTCACGGCTGTCCTCTCTCCTTTTTAGCCCTCTGGCTACTTTGCACGTCTTTCTGGTGCGGCCGCCGGATTCCACTCAACCGCCTTCGGAGACGGGGCCGGGCGATAAGTCTGAAGCCAGACACAGTGTCTCTTGTGCTAGTCGCTGGGGTGAGTTCTTTTGGGCCATGCCTAGGCCTTCCGTACACAGCCCTTCACAGCTATAAGTGAAAGGTGGATGGCATCCTCAAAGTTCTGTGGCGCGGACCAGTGGGCCTGTCGGCGACTCACCGCTCGCAGACTCCAAGTTGAACGGGTAGGGAGTGCCGACGACTGGAGGTGGTCTTTTTTCCGTTGATGACGACGGGGCCGCAGCAGAGCACTGACCGCGCGCCCTCGGACACGACGTCACGTTCGGGCCCAAGACAGCTAGTGCACCCCTATCACGCCGGCCGAAACGGGCGCGGACGTTCGGCGGCGTCCTGATCTGTAAACTTGGCAACAGCGTGGGGTCCTTCTCATCCCCGCGCTCACGCAGAAGCACACTACAGCACAACCCCCAGGCGTCGCCTCGGCTCATGGTTACGCGCGCACAAAGCCACAAACACATACACCGGCACGTGCGCGGACGCCGGTCGGCAACAATGATCCACTCATCAGAAGCTGTTGTTGAAAACATTTGTTGAAAAAAGTAAAAGAAAATAAGAAAATGAAAGGTTACAGAACGGGTGGTGTCCTCATTTCAGGACCCCAGTGGCTATCGCTGCCGCCTGGGCTTGTTTGATCAGCTGTTGCTGAAAGGCAAGGTCCGAGCTGAGCAGAGTGGCCTCCCACTGCTCCGTTCTACTGAATTTTAGTTCCAATGGTTTTGGTCCAACGCACCCACTTGTAATGTGGTATGTTGTGTGACGTTCTTCGTACCACGGGCAGGATTTTTAAGGGTTTTTTTTAAGGTTTCCTTCGGCCTGTACACGGGCGCAGCCCTTATTCACCTTTATACGGTACACGTGCTGCCTTTTTTTTTTGCCGCCCATTATGAAAGAACAATGTAAAGGAGCTGCTCTGAAAGATGTGGAGTGCGCAGAGAAAAAAGGGGGAGTTTTGCGATTTTTTCAAATTAGGCTCTTCGGAAGGGACCAATAAAATTCCAAGGGTGGTCACATGTGAAACCTGAATTAAAATTTTCACTCACCTGACACTGCAGCCACCTTTACAGGGGACAGTGGCGGGAACACTTTTGAAAGGGCATTGTTGCAAAGTGTTCTCGTCAATATCCTCTGGGAAAGCACGTCGCTTCCCCAGATGCCCACGGCCAACTGCTTGCAGAAGGCAGAGTCACTAGGCAAGGCCAAGATCCTCTCCCAAGTAGTTGGTGCAGTGCAACTGCCATGCCCCAAGTGGACCTGCAGAAGCAAATATTATGATATGCATGGTGCAGCTGCCACATAGCATACATGTGCATGCATGCACTAGTGTATGCGTATCCAATTATGTACTGCCAATTCAAATTCACTTGGCATATTGAAACCAAGGGACACCGTTACAGATGGCACCGTTACAGAAGAAAGGGTGATTGTTTCTTATTGCCCTGATTTTCACTGACACCCAAGCGGCACAATGGCCGCATGCTCCAGTAAGCAATTATGACATACACCAATATATCGTGCACATTAAGTTAAAAGTGAATCGTGCAAAGAGTAGTTTCTGCTGCAAAGACGTTATGAGGAGCTTCTCAAGGCAAAAGGAGGCTGAAAGCCCACTGAACCAGTCATCCAGCATCATCTAGCCTAGCTTGCTAAGTAGTGACATCCGTATCCTCTGTCTACATTTGTAACTCAATGTACTTCTGGTAGAGCACATACATATTTACACTAGGATGGTATGACCATCATCATCAGCCTGACTATGCCCACTGCAGGGCAAAAGCCTCTCCCACGTCTCTCCAATTAACACTGTTTTTTGCCAGTTGCTGCCACTGTATCCCCGCAAACTTAATATTATCCGCCCACCTAACTTTCTGCAGCCCCCTGCTAGGCCTACCTTCTCTTGGAATCCACTCTGTTGCCCTTAAGGACCAGCGGTTATCTTGCCTTCGCATTACATGCCCTGCCCAAACCCATTTCTTCCTCTCGATTTCGACTAGGATGTCATTAACATGCGTTTGTTCCCTCGTCCACTCCGCCCTCTTCCGATGTCTTAACGTTGCACCTATCATTTTTCTTTCCATAGCTCGCTGCGTTGTCCTTAACTTAAGCTGAACCCCCTTTGTTAGCCTCCGCATCTCTGACTCATAGGTGAGCATCGGTAAGATACAGATATTGTATACTTTTCTGTTGAGGGATAGTTGTAAACAGGTAAATTTGTTTTCGAGGAATGGAAATGGCGCAGTATGTCTCACATATCTCAGTGGACACCTGAACTGTGCTGTAAGGAAAGGGAGGAAGGTGGGAGTGAAAGAGGTGCCGACCTCTCTCCAGAATAATTTCGACCCCCTGGGAATCTTTAACGTGCACTGATATTACACAGTACACCGGGCGCCTTTCGCGTTCAGCCTTCATCGAAATGCGGCCGCCGCGGTCGGGTTCACAACTGGGTACCCTGGATCGGTAGACGAGCGCCTTAACCCCTGAGCCACAGTAGCGGGTAAATGGTAAACTGCCATCCATGATCTGAGAGAAGCTGTCTTATGCACTCCACCCCATTCTTATTCGTCCAGTTATTTTCGTCTCATGATCCGGATCAGCGGCCACTACCTGCCATAAGTAGACGTAGTTCCCTTACCTATTCCAGCATCTTGCTACTAATTGTGACCTCCTGTTCTCTTGTGAAACTCTATATGGACTTTAACGTCCTGAAGCAAAACTGGCCACGAGAAACACTGGAGTGGAGAGCTGTGGTAATTTCAGCTACCTGGAGTTCTTTAGGGAGCACTGACATCGCATAGTACACTGGAACCTCGGGATTTACCTCCATCGAAACGAGACCGCTGCAGCTGGGAGTGAACTTGCATCGTCAGGCTCAGCAGTTGAGTGCGCTAAATACTTATCCATCGCAGCAGAGCCATTCACACTAGAACTGGCACACTAGTGTTTAATAGACTTAGTGCAAAGTGGGAAGAGAAAGGTGCCAGATTCTATAATTTTACCGAATATGTCCACACGTACCTCCATGGTACGGCGCATCATGCAACGTCAACTGGAATCCCAACGTAATGGGTTTGAGTCAAAAAGGTGGGATAAATGCGAACTTACACTGTCATTATCTTCAAAAACAAGTGTCGTTGAACCTTAAGCACCTAAGTATCAAGTTCTGAGAATAAAAACCAGACAATTCCCAATTCCCACTGTCCCACTGTCTTTCTGAAGCCTAGTCATTTGTTACAATTATTTTCAATACATTTTCATTCCTGTATTAGTTATGCCTGTGAAGTTAATATCACCTTTTCCTTTGAGATCTAAATCGGCGACAATTCAATATTACAATCTCTGCAGAGAACTTTCACAATAGCTGCAAAGTTATTGTGAAAACCAATTGGGAATTGGAGTTGTTGAGTTGGCGGTATCCCTCCTGGATATACTTTTCTTTCTCTAAAATTACTATGCCGCCTCCTTTGTCAGCGGGTTCAATAACAATGTCCGTTCGCTTGCTGAGTGATTCCAAGGCGTCACGCTCTTCCCTGGAAAGATTCGGTGGTCCCGGTTTGTGTGCCCCGAAGGACTGAATGATGTCTCGTTGAATCGCATTTATATACATGTCCAGATGCTTATCCCTACCGGATCTCGGTGTCCACTGTTCCTGAGAGGGAGGAAATGAGTTACAATTTTGGTTCGGCTTATCAGAAAAGTACTCCTGTAGTCTCAGATTTCGAGAAAAATTGTCGAGATCGTTTAGTAATTTGTATTCGTCATATCGGCCAGCATTTGGACAGAATTTCAGTCCACGTGACAATACAGATTTTTCCTCTTTGCTAAGGGGTGCGTTTAAGAGATTAATAATGTTCTCCTGAAGATCCGAACCTTCCAATGTTTGATTAAATGGGGTTGCATGATCGCTTGCAGGCATGCGGGTGTATACAGGTTGTAATATGTCCTTTCTTTGTTGCGATGCCACGGCGCTCTCTCTTCCTTCATCAAGCTGGAGGTTATCTCGCGAGAATTTTTTGCATTTATTATTCCAGATTTGCTTAGTCCTGCTCGACTGAAAGAACTCAAGCTCTTGAGTCTCCATATCCGAAAGTATCAGGTTTTAACGTGGTACTTTCGGAACCACGAAAAAACACGAACCAGGAAGACACGAAAAGGCCTTTGGGCACCATATTTGATTTTATATATATTTTAAGGGACTTTATGTGGAGCTCGTGCCTGCTCCTTTTGTCTATTATTTCTCTTTTTTTTTAAATTCGGAAAGTGTATAGCAGCAGCTGAGGGGGGAGTACGCGGCTGAGCGCGACCAGACCGTCAATCCTGTCTCACTCGCTGGGCGGAGCCGCAGCTTCGCCTGAGTTCATACCTCGATTTCGGGGTAGAAGGGTTCTCCGCACAGCTTCTCCCGATGTGAGGTGTCCGTCGGCGTCTTTCGGTCGTTTGAGCTTCAGTTGCTCTGGGAGACGCTAATACGCTCAAAGTTGAACTGCAGGTCTCCGGTGCAAAATCCAGCGGCGCCTCCTTCAATCCCCAACAACTGTTTTGGGTGGTGGGCTTTGGCGCAGCAGAGTATTCCAATTGGTGCCCACTGGCACGTGGCTTGGAGGTGGATGAGGTGAAACTGAATGGTGGTTCCCTCGCTTCGCTGGCATTGGTTTCTGTCCCAATTTTTGGTGTACTGGTGACATTTATATAGTGATCCGAATTAGGGCGATGATTCTGCTCAGCTGGACTGGAGGATCCACGAACGTACTGAGAGATTTTTGCGACTTCTGACTCCGCTTCTTTGTGAGAATACACTGGTCGAATACTTGCATTGTCCGCTGGAAGCGTTCGCCGGAATACTCGCGTAACCGGCCTCTGAGCATCCTCCATTCCTCGTGCCTCGGCGAGGGTAGGGAAGCAGTGGCTTGCCAGTATGTTGGCTGAGTTCTGGTCCTCGGCTACTCCGGTGTAGGTGGGAGGTACTGTTGTACTGCATCCTGAGGCAGGAAGGTGGTCAAGCCACGGTGCTATGCTGTTCCGCTGGATTGTCAGTACCAGGCTGTGAATGTTCCATGCAAGCACTGCGACACCGCCATAACTTGAATGTACCCCATCCGCGGCCAGGACCGTAGACGGGTGGAAGGCTTCCAGCGAGCTGTGCAAGTAGAAGACGTTGTCGAGTTTTTCGCTGAGCTGGGCAAGTTGTGAAGCTCGCCTGTTGAATTGTTGCACCGCTCGCCAATTACCGAACCGTCGCCGGCGGTTTCGGGCACGCGGGAGCACCAAGGTGGTTAGTATGGCCTCGATTTGGAGGCGTTGGGTCCGGATAAAGTTGATAACGTCCACATAATTTTGGATGGTGGTGCAAACGTCCTCGGAATAGGGGTCGTTTGTTCCAACATGGATTATCACACAGGTCACACTGTGGGGCACAAAGTCGACAAGGTTCGGAACATCCCCGATTCTTGCTCCGGGCTGGATAACGAATGCCGGGCAATGTTGGCTTGATGGGTCAAAGTAGGTCGAGACGTGCCTTGTTTGAGAGTCCCTTATCACAGCACATGTTGGAAAGTGATGGGGAAACTTCCATACGACGTTTCACGAAGGGATGATTCTTGAATGGGAGTTTCTTGAATTGAAGTTTGTTGAAGTGACATTTCTTGAAGCAGCCATCGAAGGTGAAGTCTATTACGATGAAAAAACTTGCTCGACTGATGATAACATAAGGAAAGAGTTGAAATACACTTCTTGCAGAAACATTTATTTTAGTGACGGTTTCGGACGGTGGACCGTCCTTCATCAGGGTGGGGTTTTTTATGAACAAAGACGATCCGCTTGCTCACGGCACCGTACACAGATGGAGAGGGGAAGACGCTCTCCTTTGAGGAAACAAAACACTAAAAAGAAGACAGAGTGGCGGACAAGGGTGTTCCTGCCGATTAAGGGGAAAAAATGAGGGCTGCAAAGCGAGCAGACAGAAAAGAACAAATTCAAAAAAGGGGAAAAGAGGCGTTGGGGAAAGGAAAGGAGACAAAAGGTTGTAGGGGAAGTGGAGAGCGGTGAGCTGTCTGTTCGAGAGACGTCAACACGCACTTGTTAACCCCCGCAATGGCAACCTGCGACTGTGCCACCTGCATATTTTTGCCTCATTTCTTCGCTTTGCTCTGCTGACAGGCTTTTCTACCAGACATCGTGGCACCCCTCTTCCCATAAATATACTAGGCGGTGAACCAGTGTCCCGCTGTGCGCTTCCCGTGAAAAAGCAGCATCCGTTGGGTAAAATACTGAGGTAGCCCGAGCGCGTAATGGGAAGGCGAAGGTGAATTTGTGGGAACAAAACAAAAGGAGAGAAGAGCAGCAAAATCTTAACACAAAAAATATCTAAAAAAAATGTATAACACAAAATATATTAACACACACGCACACAGGAGAAAATAAAAAAAACTATTGATGAAATGTGGCGCCACACAAATATGACATTGGTGACAGTAATTTGATACTTTGGCGCAGTGCATGTGGTTTCGAGATTTGCATGCACGCGCAGGTTAAATCATTCTGAGATTATCGAGTTAAGTCGATGTTGCTCTAACTAAATAACAAATGACAGGGTATATGTAGAATAATGAAAATGGCGCGGAAAAGATAAATTAGAGTACAAGAAATTATACAAAATTTTAAAAAATTAAAAATAATAGTACATGTGTGCGAAAAACGCGTAAAGTCTCCGGCCCGCGGAGCTGCCGCGTGGTCCCAGTGCACTAGATGATAGAGATATTATAGTTGTCTATGTGGGATAGAACGTGGATGCTGGCAGGAGGTTGGACAAAGGAAATACTCATGAAATAAACTGCTAGATTCCCTGCCATTTCCGAGTGTGGCTGCAGTCGTCAAGAACAAGTTCCGGCGTATTCCGGTTTATAACGCTGTCCAAGGCCTATGACCGGCGAAATTTCCTACGCTGGCTCCTTTAAACAGAAAAGTCTGCAGGGAATAGCGCTCATCCCATGAGAGAACCTGCCGATCTTGTGAATGAAGTATGATTCCCTTTGTTCCCTGTAATAGGTGTTAGGGAACCCGGACTGGAGAAGGATTACACGGATATTTTCGAAAGTGTGGAGTGGCAGACGCAGGTGCCTGGAAAGGGGCAAGTTGGGTAAGGATGACACATAGGCTTTGTGGTTGTTGAAGCGGGAACGGAATGATGTCTTGGTCTGACGAATGTACTCCTCTCCACACACCTCGCATTGAAGTTTGTAAATAACATTGCTTGAGTCGCAGTCGAGGTCTTCATTTATGTGAAACAAAGCTATCGAACTTGGATTTTGCCACTTTGGTGTCTGAAACGTGTGGACATACTTTGCAACGGGGTTTTCCGCATGGGTGGCACCCACCTAGGGTAGTGTTCTTTGTTTTCGCATTGACTTGCAAGTCTTTCAAGTTCTTGTCCCTGTGGTACACCACTCTGGGTGGTTCCTTGAACATTAGTGACAGCCGATTACTCTGTCTGATTAAATTTTAATGACGGCTTAGTATGTTGTTTACCTTGGGAGCCGTGGCGGTGTAGGTAAGGATTAGGTTTGTTTTGCTGTCTTTTTTCACCTTCTTCTCTGCCAAGATGGAGGAGCGGTCTAGGTTGCGAGCGCGATGAATCTTGTTATCGACTATTTCCCTCGGGTATTTCTGTCGTGACAAAGCGGCCTTGAGAGTCCCCGTATTCTGGTCATATTCATGTGTTGTAGAACATTATTCGGTATCTGTTCGCCTGAGAATAAGGAATACTTGTTTTGCAGTGCTTCGGATGGCTACTGTGAAAATGAAGATATTGCTGTCTATTCGTGGGCTTTCTGTATAGGGTAGTCCAGAGGCAGTTACCGCTTACGGATATTTCCACGTCGGGAAAATTAATTTCTGAGTCGGAGATACAATGGGTAAACCAGATGGAGGGATGCTGGGTATTACAATGAAGTCCAACAGGCTCGCTTCGTCATGCTTCCTTGCAAGAAAGATGTCGTCTAGGAAACGCTTATAGAAGTGTTTTTAGAGCGCAGCTCTTTGGCGTCCGTTCCTGGGTTTCGCGTCGGCGTCGGCGTCGGCGTCGGCGTCGGCCTCGTAACCAGCTCCGCCCCCAATGTAACGCTTTTCAATTGGTCGAAATGCTCGTGACGTCACAGTGCGCGAATTTCAAATGGGGCCAATTGTACTTTGGCTAGTAACCATGCAACCAATCAAAGGGATCGTATAGTGATGCTGCAACTAAGTTGGACTGAGTTTAGTTAATTGCTTAATTAATCAATTAGCCTAATTAATATAGAGGAGAATGAAGAGGTCAGAAGAAAAGAAAAGAAAAGAAAGACGCGCGCCGCAGCGACAACAGCGTCCGCGGAAGGAGACGCTGCTGAAAAAAACAGATAAGTACGAAGCCGCGTTCCCCCCACCACCACGCACTTCCCCACTCAGTAAGACGTTGCTCGTTTCATATACGTTGCGTCGAACATCCTAGACAGTTCCAACAATTGACAGGTTAATGACAGAACACGATGGATAGAAATACAAGAAAATAAATATGAAATAGCCTAATTAACCTTTCTAGTTAGACCGCATAAATCAATAAAACCGAGAACGAAATTGGTCGAGTTGGGGAATCGAACCAGGGTCTCCGGAGTGCGATACGAGCACGCTAGCCACTCCGTAATGCCAGCTGAATGGTTTGGAATGAACAAAGGCGCGTCTAGCTAATACGGCGTCTTCGTTCACTCCCATCTTCCCCCTTTCCCTTACGGCGAGGTGCAGGTGTCCACCCAGATATGCGAGAGAGATACATTTCCTTTCCTCAAAAAATAAATTTACCGTCCAGCAAGGCGTACAGCCGAATTGGCGATGGCGTTCTGTGGACTCCCTGGCAGCGTTGCAAGACGCTGTCGCGTTCCACTCTTACAGGCGAAGCTTAACATGTTAACCACACATCAGTAACACACGCAGACAGCCAATGGACGCGTCATTCGCTGGCAGCACTTGATTCATCATTCACAACCACATTCTTAACGTACGCTCCCTTGCCGCACATGCCAAGGACGTACACCACGATCACATTCTGCGCCATTCCTCTGTACTTTGCTTTGCTGAAACCTGGATGGATCCCGAAGAGCCTCTCGAAATCATAGATTTCCTATACTGCTGTGGTGCTCGCAGAGACCACAACAGAGCGGCGGGAGTCGCTATCTACTTGCGCACAGGTCTCTCTGCAATACCAGTCGAAATGTTTGGCACGTCACATGAAGTTGCCGAACTGTGCGCCGCAAAGTTGCCCAACGGCTTGCTGGTAGTAGCTGCCTACTTCGCCCCTACCGCACTCACGAAAGACGTCGTGCACTTCCTGCAACTCGCATTAACCGTCCATCGATCCACACCGATGTTAGTAGTGGGGGACTTTAATGTTTACATAAAGACAAACAGCAATTTCCTAACACTTATGCGGGAGAACATCCCGTTCCTCTCGCTCGTAACGCGTCCCACGGCTGTGACAACCTCGCGAGGCACTTGTATAGATCTCGTCTTTGAGAATCAAGCATTGGTGTACCAAGTCGAACATATATCAGTCTATTTCTCCGACCACAAAGCTTCCTTCATGACTGTCAAGAACTGTTAGTGGAGTCTTTGTTAAAGGAATACGTGTGAAAAATACAAAAAAAATCTGTGATAGCGCATACATGTGTTGCTCGATTTCTTTGCCTCAATCTATCGAAAAGGTGAAACAGCTTATTTGCTGCGCTCAAATTTCGCATTAGGAAGTAACGTAATCGTCGGTAATTTTTTTTTGGCTGTTCCTCAAGGAAGGGAATTTCTAGTGACGCCATGAAGATGCTGGCATAGCTAGGTGCCATTTTTGTGCCCATCGCAGTACTGCTTATTTGGAGGTAGTGCTCGCCATCAAACTTAGATTTGCGGGAATTTAGTTAGGAACAGTTCAAGAAGGACGGAAAGGGTTACATCGTCCAAATCAACCAAAGAGTTTGAGCTTTCTAAGGCGGCCAGCGTTGCTGCTATGCCGTCTGCGTGCGGGATTTTGTATACAGAGAGCAAACATACATGGTAGCCAGAAGGCCTCTTGTGAGGATGGTCAAATTGGAAATCTCCCGCAGGAAATGGCTTGTGTCTTTGATGTAAGAAGGAAAACGAGGAGGGATGTCCTTGGTGAGAAAGTTAATAAAATTAGATATGTTCTCCGTCGCTGCCCCATTGCTGGACACGATTGGGCCAGCCATAATGGTTGGCTTTATGTAATTTAAGGAGGAAATAAAACCGGCCCTGGAGCTGGACTGCTCGGCGACATTAGTTTTAACATTGCCTGAGTTATTCAACCGTCCTTAGCGAGCCCAGCAAGAAAGTCCATTATTTCTGTCAATAGTTGACGTGTGGGGTCGTTCAGAAGCTTACTGTAGAACTGAGGATCATTAAGCTGGCGGTGGCCTTCTTTAAAATATTCTTATTTGTCCAGGATTACTATAGCTCCAACCTTGTCAGCCGGTTTGATTACGATGTTTTCGTCTTTACGCAACGTTTCCAAAGCCTGTCGTTCTTCGTTGCAAATATTGTTGCGGACCGGACGTTGTTTTCCATGCTCCCTCATTATATCATTGTGCACTGCAGATATATAAAAAGTAGCGGCGTAGGTAAAAGCTATAGCGATAGATGGGGAGGGAACGAGTTGCTTCTCAGAAGGCGGCAGCCAGGAGAGAGAATAAAAGCAATATCCTAACAAGGAAAGTACGAAGCAAATACACACAAAAATACACCTTTTCCGCACCATCCCATGGATACCTTGATGTTCTTTATTTATTTATTTTTCTTGTCTATTATAATTTGTAGTGTTTGTGTTAATGGCGCCTGCTTTCATCATGCTTGTATTTACCCTAACTTTGTTCCCTCCTGGATATATAACGCCGTCGGGCCCTTAAGGGTGAAATAAATGAAATGAACAAGTGCATGCATGCATATGTACAGTACATCACAGAACGGACCGCTCCCCAGCGGTGCCGGTGTTCTGGGCCGTTGTAACGTGAGTTGCGAGTTAGGCCGCGACAGTTTGAGCTTCTCAAGAGAAGCCAGTGATCGGCACGGCGGAAGCGCGGCGCCGCGGTCGAGGGAGGCAGGGCGACCGGCCAGACGCCGTGCGGGAACCCGATCCCTCAGCCGAGTGCCGCGGTGGCCGTTCCTCAGTTGACCATCCTTAGTGCTTTTCGTTGCGAAGGCATTCGCAGTACAAATTCGTCCTTCAGAATAAAGGGCCGAAAAGAGGGGCTGAGAAAGAATCTAAAGAATAAACACATTTAGAAAATAACAAACAAGGGAACGTGGGTCGCACGGAAAAGGAGAGATTCCATGGAAAAGGAGAGATTCAAGACGTTCAAAGCGTTCGGTTAGGTAGGTTTTTGAGAAAGGAGAAACTGCCCAAGTTTTCATTCATGCCATGGGTTGGTGTCCGAAATTTGTGCGTGAAATAGGACTCTCTTTGTTCTCTTTGGCGACTTGCTTGGAAACACGACTGGAGATGGATGATCGGAATGCTTTCGAACACATGTTGGGGTAGACACAGATGCTTGGAAACAGGAAGATTTGGCAGCGCGTGTTGCTGAAATGCAACACATTGTTGAAACACAACACATTGTTGAAACGCAACCTAAACGGTGTTTCAGTTTGTCCGATGTACTCCATGTCGCACACACCGCAGATAATCATAAATACCACATTTGCACTGTCGCAGTTTACACTTTTTCTAATCTTGAAGCTAAAATCAGAGCATGTACTATTTGCAGTGCTTGTAGTCTGCACATGATTGCAGACCTTGCAGTGTGGCTTACGGTGTTGGAGTTCGACGTTGTTCTGGACTGAACTAAAATGACCCTCAGGTTCCTGCTGTGGCGGTGTAATGCTATTGGGGGTTGTTTAAAAATGAGGGGCAAATGACTGCTTTGCTGGACAATGCTCAAATCTTTTGAAAGGATATTGTTCACACGTGGTATGTTAGATGAATGCGTGAGAATAAGGTTGCTTGGTCTTTCACTATCCTGCGATCTAGGGAAATTTAGTATTTTATTAAAGTACAAACCACGAGCTTTCTGGATAGCGTATTCGTGGATGGGCGTTGGATATTCGTTAAGTAAAAGATTTGTTTTTAGTTGCTCAGCCTGGCGATCAAAGTCTTCGAACTGAGAGCAAATCAGTTGGTATCTATGAGCCTGTGATTAGGGTATGCCAGTCTTGCAGTGGTGTGGGTGGCTGCTCTTAAAATGTATTTTTGGCGGTCAGTAGTGGGTTTTTTGTAGAGGGTTGTTTTAAGTACGGTGCCCTTTTTCTGTGTTCGAACGCCAAAAAAGTTTATAAATGTTGTGGAGATGCTGTGGGTGAATGATACGGAAGGATGAAATGTTTAATACCTCGCTATTAATGTCAAGAGGCTGGCTTCGTCGTGGGGCCAAATGAAAAATATTGTCCAAGACACGTTTATAAAGGAGTGGTTTCAAGGACTGAGTGTCAAGGAATTCTGTTTCCAGTGCGGCCATTAATATATTTGCGTAGGCCGTTGCTATCTTTGTTCCCATCGCCGTGCCGTTGACCTGAAGATAGCGTCTTCCTTAAAATTCGAAGTTGTTGCTGTTCACTATAAGCCCAGGATAGTAGAAAGAGTTTCCTCATAGAGGTAACCGGGGGATCTGTCTGCAGGTGCTCATCCACTGTCGCGCGTATGCCGTATTGGTGGGGGATATTTGTATATAATGATGTCACACCCATTGTAACGAAGAAACATTGGTCAGGAATTATGAGGTTAGATACCAGTCTGAGAAAGTGATTTTTGTCCTGAATGTAGGCCGGGATGGTCGGTATATTGTCCTTCAAGAGGAAGTCAAGGACGGGGGAGTGTGGTCTAACTTGACACAATGGGACGGCCCGGGCGGTTGGATTTGTGTATTTTCGGGAGCAGGTAGAACCGTGCAGGGACCGGTGTGACTGGAGTCATTGCTTTGATAATTTCCCCGGATATCTTTTGATTTTGACGAACCGATTGTAACTTATTGTTAATTTCGATTTCGAACTGACCTGACCACTGGTTAGTAGCGTGCAAAAATGTTCAGTTTCTATTTGTCGGAAACATTGTTAAATATCCGGACTTGTCCACAACAACAACAGCACCTCCTTTGTCTGCCGGCTCGATGATTATGTCAGACCGCTTATTCAAATGGCTGAGGGCTCGCTGTTCCTCCGATGAGAGGTTGTTCAGGACATTTTGCATTTTGAATATGAGGCTAGGATATCCTTTTGAACGGCAGCGATGTAGTACATATCGAAATGTTTTCTCTATGTTCGTTGGGATTCCATGATTGGTTTGATGTCCCGGGAATGTTAATTTCACGGTTGCTTTTGCGGTTTCGGAAGTACTCACGCAGACGTAGATTCCTTGCGAAGTTATCCAGATTCTGATATAATAAGAATTCCTTGAATTTTCCGGTGGTGGGGCAGAAAGTTAAACCTTTGGAGAGCAGCTTTCGTTCCGAAGGAGAAAGTGGACGGCTCGGTACGTTCACAACGTTGTCAGCCTCGATAGAAGACCGGCTAGCATTAGGTTGCTCAGGACTGTTGGGTAGATGGGGGTGGGAGTTCGGAGTCGTTGCTAGCTCCCTGCTGCTGCTGCGGCTCGCTGCTTGACGGAACCGCGGTCAAGCTACGACACCCGCTCCCATCACCACCAGAACAAGAGTGCCGCTGAGCGAAAGGGTTGGGTGATGGGAGGAAGATTAGGAGAGGGTTTATTTACATTTTTACATCATGGTGAATAGAAGTGAGACTGAAGTGAGAGTGAAGTGAGACTGAAGTGAAGCTGAAGTGAGGCTGAAGTAAAGCTGAAGTGAGGCACATCTGCCGCATTCGTTGTCGACTTTTATACCGTTCTTGTTCCCTAAAGTCCCTAGGTTGAGGACGCCCTCGCCGGAGTGGGAGGGGCCTAGAGCTTTCACTTGGGCGCACAAACACAGCACCGCACTTAAGGTCACGCCCCAGTCACGTGTTCAGTCCGAGGGAAAGAAGTTGCCGTCGAGGCGTCGACTGCGGTAGGTGGTGGTTTCCGGCCAGCCGAAAGTCCCGCGGGTCACCGACATCTGTTGTTCATCAAATGACACCCGCTGCTCGAGGCCGGAACGCGATGTCACGAAAAGGCCGCAAAGTGGTCCCTCGTCCTTGGAGATGTTCGAACGATGCCCACCAGCTGGTCGCGGTGCGTGGCACGCCAAAGAGCCATAGGAAACGAAGCCCTTTGTTCCCCGGCACGGTCACGGCAACTGGGGAAGATAACGTCCTTCTCCCCGCGGCGGCGGCGGCGGCGGCGTTCGACACGTGCAGGTACTTCGGAAAGGGGGTCTGGTTTTGCTTAAACTTCAGCCCCTTCCTTTTAGTCCTGCACTACGACCGGCCAAACTCCGTAATTGGAATCAGGTGTCACATGGGTCCTCTCCGTGCGGTCCATGGCGGCAGGCCCGAAAGTAATCACACTGAAGTTGCTCGCAGCCATATACAGTAGAAACAGGTGTGCTGGCTGATTCGATCTCAACAGGGCCTAGCGTGCTCTTAGTAGGAGGCAGAATAGGTGAACGGGGCACCGCGGTCACACCGTCTCGCTGGAGTTTGCTAAGTTTCTGCACATTTGTCTTTTTTCTTTCGTTCTGCGAATTCTTTTGGCTGAGTTTTTCTTGTCGGCGTGAGGTCCGGTTCACGATACAAACACTGTTAGACATGCTCTAATTTGAGAGCCTTTCGTTGGCTGTGCCGTGCAGTTAGGTCCACAAGGCTTAATGAACTCTCGTGTAGAATGTGTTTCAATTGTGACGTTCCCGCCTGTCGGGGATCAGACATAAAGCAACACAATATTTGTTGCTATCTACGGGTTCTGCTGAAGCGGGGAGAACTGAGCCAACACACAACACCTCCGAGTCAACCTTATTTATTCACACTCTGCCTTAGGGTGAGGCTGGGGGTTCCGCTCACCGCAGTCTTGTATGAGGAGTCTGTCCAGTCCGGCCAACAGGTGTCTCGCTCTCGGCTGCTCAAGCGGGGTGGCGCTGAGCCTGGTGTTGGTCCCTCGGGTCGGCAAACTGGCCCTGCGACCGCTGACGGGGGCTTCCATCTTGACACTGTCGCATCTTCCCAGGCGTCGCGGCTAGCGGTACTATGACGGGTTGAGGCGTCAGGCTTCTTGCACGTCTCGGCTGGTGGTCAGTTTGCTACGAACCCCTGAGGTCCGGCTTCGCCGACTACAAACCAGCGCGATCTGCTTCCGTTCACCTCGCCCGTCTCTGCTCGTTCTCTCCTTTGTCTCTTCTCTCTGCGTCGCGTCTCTCTGAGGATCCTCTTTCTTTCTCTCGGTGTCCTCCTCGCCCAACGGTTTTTCGCCGTCGCTGCTCAAGCAGCCGACCAAGGGCGCCCGCCGATTTTCCCCACGAAGCCGCGGCCGTTACGACACCCAAGGCCGAAGGGGATAAGGTGTCCAGATATGTTAGTGCACTGTGGTTCGTACCTCGGGATGGTCTCCGAAGTTCTTCTCTCCAGCAACGTGCGGAATAAGATGCAGCCGGTTACTGCCAGACAAGATAGACGATTTTATTTACAAAGCAGGTTATCAGGAGTCTCTCCCAAATGTCCTGCCCAAGGCGAATCGTGTGCCCTCACTAGTGCTTCCTGTCGTTTATGCGATGGCAGCACCAACTGTGTGCACATCCGTCCCACTACGTGCTCCTGGTGATAGAGTAACTCATCCTGGATTATCATTCCATGTGTGCCAGCTCTAGCCTGCTTCCAAGCCTCCTGCAGCGACGAGTCATTTTCCTGAGCCTCACGGAAAACTTGCCGAGCGCTCTGCCTTTTCTCGGCTTCTTCGTCTGTTCCCGTAACCGCCAAGGACGCACCCGTCTGCTGATTTTTATGCTCTGTCGTCTCCTTTTCACCGCCTTCGGTCTCTGCCTCTGAAACAACTTCGTTTACAACTGCCCTTTCTTCAAGGAGTTGTCTGTAGTCTGCGGGAGTTATGAGCGCGTCTATTCCGGCCAACAGTTTGTCTGTCAGCGCACATAGCAAAGCTGGTTGTGCCTTGTCGAACGAGACAAACGGTGCACCTTCCGTTGCTCTGAGAGGTACATATGCAAGCTCAGCTCTTACTTCATCGCCGAAAGCTCCCCTCAGTTTTATTGTGGAACCAGCTGCCTCATACTTCGGCACTAGAGCTCGCCTGATAACAGTCATTTCAGTCCCGGAATCAATCACAGCATTAATGCTTTGTTCCGAACTTTTCAATGTTACAGTTTCGAGGCAATTCCTACCTACCCTCTCTGTTTCCTGCATGCCAACCTCATTCGCGGGAGCTATTTCTTCCAAATGAGCATTCACTTTAGCCACCACGGCGCGGTCTCCTGGTTTTTCTTGGCCTCGTCTGCCTGCCTTATCCCCTGTCCTTTTGAGAGGGCAATCTCTAGCGAAGTGATTTGGTGACTTGCACTCAAAGCACCGTCCTTTCATTCCTCTTAAAGAAAAATTCTCCCCTTGATGAGGTGTTGCACCGGCCTGCTCCTTCTGGTCCCCACTCGGCCTCTTTCGATAGCCTCCCAAATGAGCTGCTGACCCTGGTTTGCATCTCACGCTTTCATCTAAACTCTCCGCCAGCTTGGCCACTTCGCCCGGAGAAAGGAACCTCTGATTCTCATTGACAACAATATGAGCCCGTGCCTCAGCTGCTAAGCAGTCCTTCAACCTGTCTGTGACCATTAACTGCTTTAATTCTGCGAAAGTGGTAGCCTTCGAGGTTTTTGTATAGTATTCAAAATAGTTTCCTAGACGGATTGCGAATTGGCCCCATGTCTCATCGGCTGCTTTTGCCGACCCCTCAAACATCCTTCTATATTCTGCTGCTGACAACCTCAATCCATCTAGAATACTTTGCTTCATTTTTTTATAGTCCTTTCTTTCTTCGGCTGTCAACGTAGAAAGCAATCCGCGTGCTCTTTCACTCAACTGTGGCAAGACAAGCCCGGCCCGCCACTCAGACGGGACGTCATATGAATCAAGAGTCGCCTCCACATCCTCAAACCACCCGGGCACTAGGAATTCCCGACTCGGCATCGGTGCTAGTACTCCTTTCAATAAGGATGCATATTTTAGGCGCCTATCCTCCTCTGACCTATCCACAGCTAGCGCTCCGCTGTTACCTTCTTCGTGGGACTCAGCCCGCTCTTGGGCTCGCAACTTCTGGCTCTCCAGAATTAAGCGTTGCTTTTCTTTTTCTGCTTCAGCAATTTTAAATCGAAGCTCCAGCATTTTCATCTGCTGCTCCGACGCTGTTTCCGCCATGGCGCTACTCAGATTCCCCCCCGCGTCACTGGTGACCGCCAACTCCTGCAAGCTTTCAACCCCGTCCGACTCCGCATCTGTGGTGTTAACCTCCCTGTCTCGCAAGTTATATGGCATTGTCATCAACTGCGCCCGACAGGAAACCAAGAGGCACTCGCCTGACTTCTGAAGAGTCGCTCCGCGGTGCTCTCTTCTTCCACAGGTCAGGAGGGACTCGCTTTGGCAGGCCGCTGGCTCCTCAGTGACGTTCTCGGGTCCGCCGTCCACGCCACCGGTCTCGTCCGCCGTCCACCGCTGCTGCTCCAATTCGCCCATCGCTGGAGATCCTGTCGACTGCGCCAGATATGTTTAGTGCAATGTTGTTCGTACCTCGAAGGAGAGGGTAAGGAGCCACCGGCGGGCGCACGTGTGCGCGACCAAAACAATTCCCAGAACGGGACACCGGAAGCAAACGCGTACACAAACACACACACACACTCAGCGTGCTGAAACCGGCCGTTATTCACGTAGCCCAGTCCCGCTGGCGCCACTGTCGTCGCTGCAGACGGCGCGTCGAGCCCAACAGTGTCCCTCGGAGGGTAACGGTTCCCCTAAACCAGCGTCTCGCCACCTCTGCTGGGAGCTCTCCTGGTGCTAGCCGCAGGCCTCCCCCGCCACCTCAAGCCGCTACGCGGTCTGCCGGGGCAGCTGGTAGTAAGGCCGTCTGCAGGCGCGCATGCGCGCACACACAAACGCACAAATGTGCTTGTCTGCGCGCCGAAGGGGGGAGTTGGGGGCGCACCACAAAACAGGCCGCAGGGATGTCTGTGGTTGCGCTGGGCTCCACGGACGGCCTCTCCTCTTTAGCCCTTTGGCTATTTTTCACGTCTTTCTTTTGCGTCCGCCGCACTCCACACAACCGCCTTCGCAGACGGGGCAGGGCGATAATTTTGAAGCCAGACGCAGTGTCTGTGGCACTATTCGGTGGAGAGAGTTCTTTTGGGCCATGCCTAGGCCTCCCGTAGACAGCCCTTCACACCATTCCGCGTCCTCGACTGCGTTAAGGGTTGTCATCACCTGCGTGAGCTGCAGCAGCATACCTTTTGGTATGGTTTCTGATTCGGAATAGCGAGTTAGAGTGGTCGCGTGGCATTCATATCTAATTCGTTTTTAGATAGTTTTCCGGATTTTTAGAAAAGACGGCGAGTGAGTTTCTGGGGAGCAGGCCGTACCTGTGGCGGCAGCGAGTGATTCGCTGCGCTTCGTTGGGTTGTGGCGCACCGCCTCGGCGCAGGCCTCTGTCGTCGTGTAGGGGCGGCGTGGCGGTACGGGGGTGTCTCGGCCTCTTGGGATCTCGGCTGAGCCACAGATGGCGTTGTTCTTTCCCTGCTGCCTCCCTGAGTCGTCGTCATCGGTTGTCTGCGGGAGCTTCATCTCGTAGCGGGGGGTCTGGTCCCGAGGGCGCGTGTCAGGTGCTCGCACACGATAGCCACGCCCTCGAAGCTTAGATGATGTCCATCGGCCGCGAGTACCCTCCATGGTGGCAGCTCTTCAAGTGCGTGATTAAGATACGCCACGTCAATGCCAAGCCGCCATCGGTGACACAGTCGTCACACCTGGCCCACAAAGACTTTCGCCTGGCCGTTAATCCAGCTGACGAACCTTCTGTTCGCTCCTCAGCGTGGGCGGTTCAGGGCGCGTGGAAAAGGAAAACTCAGGCACACTTTCAGCGAGGGGCGCTCACGGAGAGGGCGGCAGTGGCGCCCGCGGGCGTGATGTCGGCTGTCCCAACGTGAAGAATCACTCTACGGATGGAGGCAGTCAGGTATTCCAAGAGTGCCGGAATATCTGTGAACTTGGCTGATCTATACACCACGAAGACAGAGGTGTTCCCGGTCGAAATACTCGTATAGATGCTTGAGAAGAATCCAGTTATAGCCGTGCTGATGGGTTTCCGTGAGAGGTGAATGGATAATTGCTCGGTTGTTTCGGCGATGGCAGCCACTGCAGTAGAAGTTGTAGCAGGTCTCATCGTTCTATGGGTCAGGAAGACTTATAGAATGAAGGGGTCACAACTTTCCCATTATCTTCGTTTATTTCCAGCATTTTCGGACGGAGGACCGTCCTTCATCAGGGTATACAGAAGAATAAACACAATTTCGCATTTTCGAGGCACCGTACGCAAAGGAATAGGTGAAATCTCCCGTTAGAGGAAGGAAAGCCAAAACCAGTGTTAGGCGCAAGAGTACTGCAGTCCATTTGGGGAGAAGAGGAGGAGAGTTGTGAAGGCCAGGGAGTAAAAAAAATAAAGAAGTTAAGGAAAGAAAACAAAAATAAAAATAAAACAAAATAGGAAGACAGCGGCAGCGGCGTAGGTAACAGAGCTATAGCGATAGATGGGAAGGGAATGAGTTGCTTCTCAGCAGGCGCAAGCCAGAAATATTGTCGGAAGAAGCTCCCTTTGGTGGGACTTACACACATACAAATATACACACACATGCCAGGTGTCCACCAAAATGTAACCACATTTTTAAAAAAAGGAGGGTCTGTCCTGGGCGCGTAAATCAAACTAAGTGGTCCTAAGGGTCGTGTGGAATATTCTGCAGTATTTTTTTATAGTGCATTGCTTTTTAGTAAGTTTAAATTATATAGCTAGGTATTTAAATATTGGCTTCGAGAAAAAGTTCATTCCGAATGTTGTAGGTCACTTTAAAAAACAGCCAGCTAAATGGTTTTTTAACAATGTACTCTCTGAGCAGCCATGTTTAAAAAATGTAAAAGAAAACCGGAACTCAAAATATACTGCAGAACTGGAGTGCTCCTTAAGTGCCCCGGATGAGGATTCGCTTATCATATATCTCGCGCCCATTTCAAACACAAAGCTCAGTCGGAGACTCGTTTAGCTGCAACACCTGGTATACTGCCAAATGAAGTAATACCGTAATCCGCTCTCTGTTCCTCCGCAGCGGGCGCTTTTCGGGGTGTAAGACGTATGCATCTCACGACGGAGAAAAAAAAAAAACTTTTTTTGTCTCCGTTGGCCGCTCACCCACGCACCCGCACATCGCCGCCGCCGAAGGTTATGATGATGGTGTTAGCGTGGCCGTCCCTTTGAAACGGGCAGGCGCCAAAAAAAAAAGTGCCCTGGCCAAATACAGAGAAAAAAGTGGAAATAAAAAACTAAAAAAAAAAACTATCGTGAGTGAAGGGGCAAACACACAGACACAAACAGCGACGAAAGTATCAACGAGAAACAGTTGGACAACCTTGCACTAGCGTCCACCACTCACTCAAGCGGCGCTTCGTCCCTGCGACTGCCGCTTTGTTTTCCGCGCCCGTTTTGCTGTCCCCGTTGGGCGAGCAGAAACCCAGTGCTGTGGTAGGTAAGCGTTGGCAGGGCACCCGCGCGCGCATCGAACAACAAGCGGCTACCAATGCTGTTGTCGGAGAGACTTTCGACGCAGATGTCTCGCTTGCCTGTCCGGTACAGCTCCATCGTCGGTTCCCCCTCCATGGCAGCTTTCCACGACTCTAACTCCCGCATTCGGACTTGGGCCTCAATTGCGTTGGCTCATTTCGGCGCCGGGATGGCGGCTCTTCGAGGAGCCCCGACAAACAGCTAACACACACAAAACCAATGGGGCCAAGCTAACGGCTTCGGGGTGCATGCGCGATGGGTCCCTGAGCAGCAACCCGGCAACTCAAGTGCTCCTTACCGATAATGTTGTACGTACATTAGCTGTACGCACAGCACCAAGCGCGTTACGAGCAAGTAAAGTGTGGAGGGACGTACGAAACACAATATACGGAAAAGCGCAGTGACCACCAGATCTAACAAAACGAACTCGCGTCTTAAAGACAGTCCCGATAATTTTCGTGCAAACTCATGGCCGCAAAGTGCACACACAACAGTTTTGAGGCATCAATACAGTGCGGTAAAATGTGACCGGGCATTGAATCATGGTCCCTTGTAAATGCTTTTTAACTTGACGCATAAAAATTCGACGAATTACACTGACATGTAAACACAAAACGGGAAATAATGAATTACAGACAATCACGCACACACAAACAGCCCCCCCCCCCCCCACACACACACAGGCACACAAGGCACGACCGTGTCCTGCTGGCAGTCAGACCGCCATGTCGATCACTCCTTTCTCTTTCTTTGAGGCTTCAATGTCGCTATCCAGCCTCGAACTCTATAGGGACGTGGCATTCTCGTTGTCCTCGTGAAGCGCGGTTTAACTTGTTAGTCTAGCAGCCAACTCAACCGCGTCCTCCCGCGCTTTGCTCAGCTCCTCGGAAACATCGGGCTACTCCCTCAGCCAGCTCGTCAGTGACGGCACGAAGTGTGGACATTTGCGGGTTGGAGCTGCCGTCTCTCGTGACCAAACTTAGGGGTACATACATGAGATCAGCCAGGACCGCGTGGCCGAACGCACCGCGCAGTCGCACCTTCCTCGAGCCCTACACTTCCACGTTATCAGGGACAACCTCCTTCCTCAGTACCATTATATCTGTACCTGAGTCAAGGCAACGGGCGCACACTAGAGATCAGTTCCACCTAAGTCAGTCTGGATTCATGCGCTGGCTCATTTGCCCGATCGCTGTTCCCGCCTCCAGCTCACACGCTGCCCTCGCTGTCAGTCTGGACGGCAGCTGGGGCTTCCAGCCTGACCTGCCACTCCTTTTGATCTAGTCTGCGGACAGTTCCGCTGCACGTGACCGAAGTCGCCGCAGCGAAAGCATTTCACTGCAGATCAAAATCAAATCAAATCAAAAATTTATTTTCAACATTGATACAATGTTGATGGCTTCCGTGACAAAACGCTGTGAGGACAGCTTGACTAGGTCAGGGAACCATTTTGGCAGCAGCGACTTCATATACACTTCAATAGTTCAAATACAAATGAAATGTGCAACAGAATACATACATGGTCCTACTTACTGAGTACAATAGTTAAAATGCAAGTGAATATTTTAATGGAATACACGGACTTCATTCAACTTAACTACGCCACAAAAGAACAATGTGCCCTACAATAAAACTACGCAACAAACGAATAAAAATTAGTACCATAAAGCGTTTTACACGTGAGATCCCGATGAGAAGGTAAACACACACTCACTCTGTATGCCCAATTTCACAATTACCACTCAAAATGATAAAACAGTCTTAGAAAATTGCCCAGAAACAAACATGCTGCGCAATGCGGTGCGCGTTAGGGCAATGGAACCAGAAAATTGTGTTTTAATCTTGTTTAATAGAAATGGTACGTTGTAGGTTAATGTTTGCAGAAGATAATTAGTGCGTGGCCGCGGTACAAACCATTCCTCAGACGCTCTGGTTCGATATGTGCTAGTTTGCAAAGTAAGAGTACACAGCTCCTTCAGGAACTGCTGGTAAGATACACTTGAGAAGTACAGCATGTATAGTAGACGGTAATCGTAAATCTGTTGTATACTGACCAACTTGAACTGAGTAAAGAGGTCATGAGTGTGGTGAAAGTATGAAACATTAGCAATGCAACGAACAGCTTTCTTTTCGAGCCTATGTAGATCGGCGTTCATTTCTTTGCTCGCCGCCCCATTCTTGACTGCCTGCCTGTCGTGGCTGGCCATATATTATTTCCTTCGGCGCATACAACGTACTGGGCGGTGCACGGCTCTACTCTCCTGGAACTTTTCCGCAAGCTAGGCAATCTTCGCGTGCTTAAGCCACTCTCCTATTTCGTGTTGCAGAACATATGCGCGCATCTCGTCTGACATCATCTGTTTGACGCGGTCCGCGATCAGCAACTGGCTCAAATCCTCTAACGTAGTGATGCTTTGACTACGCAGGTAGTAATCCAGCAAAATGTCCAACTTGGTAACGAACTGACCCGAGCTTTCTTCGCCCTTAAAGCATGCATAGAGTCAGAGCTTGTACTCCTCGGGGGTGAGTTCCAGCTCGGTGAGCACCAGCTCGGATTTCTTTAGGCGGGGGCACTCGATCGTTCACGAAAATCACCTGTCTCCTCTCTGCTTTCTACACGTCGGACAGTCGCGGTGCTCGAGCGCGTGACATCCTCTAACTGCTCTTTGGACGCTACCTTCGCTGCCTCTTCGAATATCTTGGTATCGTGTGACAGAGCAAATCTCCTTACCGGATCGCGGAGCCCATTCAGAAAAATAGAGGCCAGCTGCTCACTAAGGATTTCGCGCCTCGCTTCTCTCTTCGACGCATCATTGCCATCGACATCCTCAAAAGCCTCCGTTCCGATCCTACGCAACCGGCTCGCGAACGAGCGTACATTCTCGCCAATGTTCTGCCTTGCACTTAGAAACTTCTCAAACTTCCTGCACGCCGGCTCAGTATCATATCGTTTCAGCGCGAGCGCTTTAAACGATTTATATGAAGTCGCGCCTGCCACCTCTTCATCCAACCACGCTAAGTCCAGAGCAGCCCCGACCATCTTACATCTCGCCATCCCGACTAACTGTTTCTCCTGCCATCCGCCCAGATTACCGACCTACTCTAAAATTTGCAGAAAGTCTCTTATCTTGGGACCGTTGTCACCCCCCGTGAATGATGGAATCACAGCTCCCAACAGCATCTGATTTGCTCCTATCACCCCTTCGTGATGACTCGGTGATTCCTGCAGCGACATGTTAGCTCCTTTCTCCTCGGGTACGAGGGTTAATGGTCTCGCACCAAAACTTCAGCAAGATCCCACCGCTGCCACCACCTGTGACGTTCCCGCCTGTCGGGGGTCAGTCACACTGCAACACAACATTTGTTGCTATCTGCGGGTTCTGCTGAAGCGAGGAGAATTGAGCTAACACACAACGCCCCCGAGTCAACCTTGTCAACCTTATTTATTCACTCTCTGCCTGAAGGTGAAACTGGGGGTTCCGCTCACCGCTGTCTTGTATTAGGCGTCGGTGCAGTCCGGCCAAACGGTGCCTCGCTCTCGGCTGCTCTGGCCGGGTGGCTCTCAGCCTGGTGACGGTCCCACGTTTCGGCGAATTGGCCCGGCGACCGCTAACTGGGGCTTCCATCTTGACACTGTCGGATCTTCCTGGGCGTCTCGGCTAGCGGTACTATGATGGGTTGAGGCGTCAGGCTTCTTGGGCGTCTCGGCTGGTGGTCAGTTTGCTGCGGATCCCCTCAGGTCCGGCCTCGCCGACTACCGACCAGCGCGATCTGCTCCCGTTCACTTCGCCCGTCTCTGCTCGTTCTGTTCTTTGTCTCTTCAGTCTCCAACGCTTCTCTCTGAGGATCCTCTTTCTTTCCTCCGGTGTTCTCCTCGCTCAACGGTTTTTCTCCGTCGCTGCTCATGCAGCCGACCAAGGGCGCCCGCCGATTTTTCCACAAAGCCGCGGCCAATAGGACACGAAGGCCGGCGGCCCCGTTGGGGATGTGTCGAAGGGGATCAGGTGTCCCTCGGAGGGCAACGGTTCCCCTAAACCAGCGTCTCGCCTCCTCTGCTGGGAGCCCTCCTGGTGCTAGCCGCCGGCCTCCCCCGCCACCTCAAGCCGTTGCGCGGTCTTCTCGGGGCCGCCGCTAGTAAGGCTGTTACATTGCAAGACACTGCTGGCCTGTGGGCCCGCGAACTCCGGGAAACTGTTTGTGCCGCGAGCGTTCCGGCCTACCCTCGGCGCCGCAGGGTGCCGGCCTCGTCGCGAACGCGGGGCTCATGTTCAGCCGAAGACGCACCCCTCCCGAACTTGACATGTTTATGAGGGTCACGGCTGTCCCCTCTCCTCTTTAGCCCTCCGGCTACTTTGCACGTATTTCTGTTGCGGCCGCCGGATTCAACACAACCGCCTTCGCTGACGGGGCAGGGAAATAATTTTGAATCCAGACACCGTGTCTCTGGTGCTAGTCGCTGGGATGAGTTCTTTTGGGCCATGCCTAGGCCTCCCGTACACAGTCCTTCACACATGTAACATGGGGCTACTCCGGTGCCAAGCCCCCCGAACTAGACAATAATCAATCCGAGGAAGAGTAGGATTCTGCCCTGCTCAGCTCTGATTTGGCGACCCAGCGTAATCTGATATCCCAAGCAAGAGCAACAGCGGTGGACACTGGGGTCCTGAAAAAAGGACTCCACCCAAAATCTGCATTGTCACCTCTTTATCTACCTTTTTGTGAATAAATGTTTTCTACTACTGCTACTACTCGCCTGGCTCCCGGCGGCGGTCAAGTCACATGCGGTGGCCGGGCGATTTGGGGACGGCAGCGGTCTCGGTGGCAGATCTCTGATCCGTGTGTGTGCACGGCTCCCGCCTGAAGACGCGAAAGCCTCGGGGAACCGCGCCTTCTCCCGGGCTATCGAGAGGAGGTCTCTCCATTCTAAGAGGGGGAAGAGAGAAAGTCTCCGCGTCGCTTCGGTGCGCGAAAGGAAGCAAAGGCGGCGTGAGTGCCCTCCCTAGCAAACCTCCAGAACGGTGTGCGCATGACATCGCGTGATAATTACGTGCGGCCGTTACTATGGAGCAGGTCATATATGTGTATCCCCCCCCCCCTTCCTTAAAACTGCCCTACGGCCGAGAAGTGACCGCGTTTACCGAGGGGTGTACCGAGTGGGTGCGGCGAAACGCCGTTTAATTTCAAACACAATTAAGAAAAGTTTCAGCTCACAGCCACCGGCGCTGTCGTCGCAGGCCGTGGGCGCCAGGGCAGAAAGGCAGCGTAGAGGACCGCCATGGACGACCGTGGAGCCAAGTATTCAAGGGGGTCGATGACCGCAGGTCCCGCTTAAGATAAATCGGGCAGGGGCACCTTGGCTGGAAGGCGCGGAAGGAAGTGTGGGTGGCAAGTGTGCCCTGCCTCGCAGACCTCCCGAACGGCGCGCGCAACATCGCGTGATAAGCGCGGCTGTTACTATGGAGCAGAGGATTCATATGCATCCCCAGAACTTTGAGCACTGTTTTTCTAGTGCCCCGATGCCCTGCCGTTATACCATCATGAGCGACTTTGAGTACGGCTGTCCGAAATTTCTTCGGAACGACTACCTGTACGTATTCTCTCCCAAATTTAGAGATGAACTTGTGTTGGAGAACTCCGCCTTGTAGGAAGAGCTGATGGCTATCTCCCTTTCAGCAGTGCACCACGTGATCCAATTGGTCAAAGCATGCCCGCAGAGTGTGGTCATGCTTCTGCTCCTTGCATACGTCTTCGCGGCTCATGCTTTCCGAGTTGCCCGACACTCAAAATCCCCTTAGTTGTCCTTTCTCCCGGGCCTATCGCCTCGTCACCCCAGCGTTTCATGATGAAGTTAGCGCCAAAAACGAGGACTAAAGGAGAGAAGACACAACACGAGCACTTTTTCGCAACTAAAACTTTAATGGAAGAACACATGACATATATACCCATCTCGTGAAGTAAATCAAAAAGAAACATACATGATATCGTCAAGATGAACCTTAGAGGGCGATACATCTGAAGAGTGCTGAGGGTGCAAAAGGTACATAAAAGGTGCAAAAACAGGTAACTTCATGGTCACAATCACGAAGGGCAAACCAAAATACCCAAAAAAACCCCAAACAGGAGGGAAAAAGAAAATGATATTAATTCCACGTGTGATCCAGGTATGCCAGCTCCTTTGCTGGTAAAGAAATGGACAGTGCGCTTATGCATGAATTTCCCTGTCGCGAAATATAAAAAGCCTCGGTAATTTCGCCCAAGATTCACCTCGCCCAACTTCCCACCTTACTACCCCAGCGTTTGCTTGGTCACCATCCCTGTGTGCGGAAGCTGCTCGCCCGTTTTCAGCGGTGGCGTCCGCCACCTCAGCGCTTCTACTCCCTGGTGGCTCTGATTCTTTCGAGAAAGGCATCGTCGCAGCCGTTGTCTCTAGGTTCCAACTGGGATCTGGGTCGGTGGCATGTCTAACTCCTTAAATATTGCCTAATACTGATCATAAACCGGGTCCTTCATGCACTTCACCCGGAGCCTTCTCTTGAGATAAGGGGTGTAAACATCAACCCAAGCCTATGGAAGTACGAAAACCGACCGGTCGAGGAGGCAAACGGGGGAATTGACTGCCATGAGACCTCCATCTTCGACCAGGCTCCTCCTCACTATCACAGTGTTGCACCTGGTGTCTGTAACTGCCCGAACCCTTTGGTTACCAATAAAACCGGTCACTGCTGGAAGCTTCTTTCATAGTTACGCCTTGTCCCTCAGGCTGGTGCCAACAGCCAGGACCTTTGTCCCATTTTTAACTCAATGTATCCGTCCTCGATACATAACGATGCTGATTGTTCAGCGGCGTCTTTTGGCTTCGTCGAACCCTTCTCCCAACAAATTCTGCTAGTATAACCTGTTCGGCCACACTTGAAACATTTCGGAGGCTGGCTGTCGCTTTCCTTCCTACCAACGGGGCAGTTTTCTGCTAGGTGGCCGGGCCGTGAGCAGTGGAAACATTTCTGCACTTCCTGATCCTTCAGCTTCGCAGCCGACTTGCTCCCATCTTTCTTTTCACCCTTTTGTTCGGAGCTTGCTGTAGCTTATAACTCCCTCCCTGCAGCTGGCTGTTTTCAAAATTCGCAGCTGGCCGTTTTCAGCTGCTCTGCTCTTTCTACCATTTCTTCAAGGGTAGGGTCCTTCTTCTCTTCAAGAAAGAATTCCAGCGGTGCTGCGCAGCCTGAAAGGAACTGGTTCTTAACCATCAGCTCAAACAAAACTCTATATTCCTTCTTGGTGCTGGAAAGCGCTACCCACCAGTATGACTTGAGGCCTCCTCTTCGGGTGGAGATGAGGGACCGTTTGGGCCGACACGTTGCAGGGGGTTTAGCTCTCGAGGTTTAAACCATTCCGTGGTTTCGTGCTGCAGCACATAGGTCCTCAGATCACTGCTCATGAGCTCTTTCAGGCGGTCAGAAATGAGCAACGTATGCAGCTCTTCTAATCATTTTATATTCCGGCTTATCAAGTAATACTCGAGAAGAACTTACAACCTGGTCGCGAATCGAGTCCAGGTTTCATTGCCTTTTCTGCCTGAGGAAAACCTGCGTTGGTATTCCTCTGGTGTCAACTATAGTTCCGTCAACACGAACTCTTTGATTTCCTCATACGAAAGCAGGTTGTCGTCCGCTTTATCTGCTATCAGCGCGCGACTCTCATCATTCAACAATAGCTATATTATGCTCCCTCGGATATCGCAGCATGTTGTCCGCATTCTTGAACCAAGCCGGTACCAGCTCGTCGAACGCTGGCATGGGAGCAAGGACGGCCCTCTTCTCTTCGGCATATTTACTCCTACAATCTCGAACTCCCAGCTCGCTGTGGCTTTGGGCCTTCTGTTTTAGTCTCTGGAGCTCAATTTCAAGTTCCAATTTTTTGATGTCAAGGATGCTGTCTTAGGACAGCATCACTGCTTTCCTTCTCGATCGGCGGAACATTGTGAATTGGTGCGCTCACAGCAGATTCATTTTCCTGCGACACTGAATATCCTTCAGTTTCATCCCTTACTGATGCCTGTTCATTGCTTCGGCTCGCCATCCCATCTTCCCTCTGAGCTGTCTCTCGTGTGGTGACCACCATACCCTACCGGCAAACGAACAGGGAAGAGACCCAGTTTTGACTCGGTGCTTTCCACGTTTCACCTGGCATTTCAGCGATGTCTGTCCAAGTTCTGTCCTCCGAAGGCCAGTTCGCCACACGTCACATCCTCAGCAGCCCAGTCCACGTCGTTGCTTGGAGCCTGGATGCTCGGGGTTGTATGTTCAGTTCTTCTGCTTAGAATCGCCCTCGCAGGATCTTCCGTTGCAGCCCTCTTCACTTGAAGGTGCAGATCCTGGATCCTCTGCATAGATGTTGGACGCGCTTAAAATCTTCTGTCCACTACCGTTGAAATCGCTCACCTCCTGCAGAAAGCCGCCGCCGAATCTTGCCCACTGCGGCAGTCAGACTTGAGGCCTCCTCTTTGGGTGGAGATGGAGGTTCGTTTTTGGCACGACACGTTGCAGCAGGGAGATGAGGCGTAGACGAATTGCTTTTGGGAAGTGTACAGCTTGGTTTATTTACAAACTATTTATACTGTTTATACACTGACCAGAGTGGTCGCTAGCATCAAGAACAGTCGGGAGCATCAGGCCAGAGCTCACTAGGTAGTAAAAATAACTTTTAGGCCCTTTACACCACCGTTTTTATACACATTGTTTTCAAACTTTGCTAAACCAGTTTTTCTGAACCTTGTCCTTGGCGCATGATAGCCTTAGCCGCTTATGCGCCATTAAACCCAACACAACACAACACAAAAAAAGAACTCACCGCTACGAAATTCTGTCCTGCCTGACCGACAGCTCACGCTACGCGTAGCGGCTCCTCTTTCTTCGCAACGTGGCCTGCGCAAAGCTACACCCTGTCCGTCTCTCGCGACTCCGACTCTCCACCAAGAGCCCTCTGTCCAAGTCTCCCCTTTTTGGCACCAACACGCCTCCTTAAATCAATTTCCCCATCAGAGCATTCGTTCTCAAATTGAAGGGACCAAATACACACCGGTACCCACGGGCTTGTTTGCTCACGAGGACCGCATGCCTTTCATGAAGCCAATCGTGCTTTTGTTGTTATTTATCGGCTCTAAAATCACACTAACAAGGCAACAAAATACACACAAGGACAACTTCCGCCAGCTCTGGCTCCAAACACAAATACAGGGTGGCATCTAAGCCCTCTGGCCAGAAGCACAGTAAGCACAGCTCATTAACCTCCGTCCTGCAGCAAGATCATTCGCACGTGCACCCAGCGGCCTTCCACACGAGCTTCCCTCCTCAAGCGTCCTTGAAGCTTTCTTGACACTGTTCGGCACCGTTCTCGAAAAGCCATAAAACTGACCCCTGACAATGCGCCGGGGTGCGCGACGCGCACGCACTGTCCGCAGAGCGGGTCCCATTTTGGCACCCCTCGCTGCCTTTACTACTTTTACTTTTTGGAACCGCATGCCCTCTGCCTCCAGGATTAGCTTTGTTTTAGAACGGCAGAGTGACCGTCGCAAGGGTGGGGGCCACTCGACGGGACGCTTAGAACATCTGAAGACAAGGACCAAGTCAGCAGCGCCCGGGGTGAGATGCGGATGGCCCACCGCCCGGCCGCCGGCAAACTCAACTGCACCGTCGCTGAAGGACTTGAGTCCAGTCGCAAACTGGGAGCTCATTTCCCTATTCATAGGCGATGCCCCCTTAAACTTCCCTCTGAATCTTTCCTAGTGAACCGAAATCGCAGCACTAGAGCTTGCTTTAACTTACTGTAGCTCATACAATCTCGCGGATATTCGACTAAAAACGCTCGGCGCCTTGGTCCCGTTGCTCCCGTGGCCAACTTTGGCTTTGTGACATGAGCTCAAAACGTCACAAATAAGCATTGAGGTCATCGCACTGTTCGTTGAAAATTACCCGCGGTCCTTTAGTCGAGCGGGCGAGGTTACTTTCAACCTCAATCTACTTTCTGTTCGTTGAAAACAGGCATAGCTTTGTGCAGGCTCACTTTGTTACCTTGCACTGCTTTCCTATCTTCCGTCCTGGACCTGAAGTCCGTTTCAAAGCAACTTCCGTTGCCCGCGTACACAACACCACCTTTTTCTTCTCAAGCAATGCCATTCTTGTTTTGGATTATACTCTGAGTCTCCAACTCCTCATCTCTCATACGACTTTTGCGTTCGCATTTTTCCTTGCGCCAAGCGCGCTCTGCATTTCTCTAATCTCGGCGCTTAGACCGCTCCTGTTCAGTCCTCGAGAATAGTTCTTTACCTTCGGAGCCAAAGCTTCCTCCCTTCTCTACCAGTGTGCCAAACTCGGCCTCTGCCATCATTCGCAGGAAACAGTGGGCATCTGACCACTAGCACAACCCTCTCTTGACCCTCTTGTTGAGTTCCTTCGGAGCTTCAGCCTCCACATGCGACTGACCGGTCCTGTCGCGGACGCCAATTATTGCAAAAATACCGCTCGTCGAGCAGCCGCCTGGCGCAAGCATAGAGGCACAGGGGCAGCTTTACACTTCCCTGTGGCCTAAAAGGCAGCGTTGGACCAAATTTATTTATTAAGGTTGATCAGCCCGTGCGTACTGCGCGTGTGTCGGTGCGTTGGTCATCGAGAAGGAATGCTAGGGGTTGAAGGATGAAAGCAAAGTCTGTTCTTAACGGTAGGGAGAAACACAAAAATATAAAAACGAACCATACAAAACGCGACAAGCAGGGCACGGTCAGCCCAAAAGTAAACTCATCCAATTATAGGTAAGAATAATGGCGTCCAATGCAATAAAGGTAGCAATATACATAGTTACATAGGCAAGAAAAGTAAAAATCTGGCGGTCAGTCCACATGGGGGGGCCGAGGTGACGAAGCTGTTGATGCGGCGACGGCACGAAGGCTGCGGGCCTTGTGCGATGGAACGCGTGCCTCGGCGACGTAACTCGGCCCTGAATGTCCGCAGACACGCAGCCCAACCTGTTCCGTTGCCTGTTTCCTCCCGACTGTCCTCAGCTCCCCGCAACACCTCCAACCGTCGGGGCGATTTCTCGGTGTTTTTCAATGCGGCGACGAGGGGCAGAGGGGATATTTTGTCAAAATGTATATTTTGTATTTTATGTCAAAATGATACTGCTTTAGAATCAGGCTACACCCCAGAAGGCAACTTTTCTTTGATGTCGTTGTTTGTAGCAAGGAAAGGGGACAGTGGTCCGTCTCTACGATGAATTTGGCGCCTTCGAGACAGCACTGAATTTCTGGGTAGCCCCTACAATGCAAGCGCACTCTTTATCCGACGCGCTGTACGCCATCTCCCGAGAGCTCAGTTTTCAGCTCAGGTAGAGAACGGATGTCCCTTGCCGTTGTCATCCCTCTGGCAGAGAACGGCACCTAGCCCTCGATTACTCGCATCACACTGGACCGTGAATTCTCACTCGTAATCAGGAGCTCTCAATACTGGGCGGCTTCCTTGTTTTCGTCCCAGACTACATTTGTCGGCTCTGTCCTGCGGAGAGCTTCGATCACGGGGCTCGCCCAAGCCCAAAATTCAGGGGGCACTTTGACTGTCTAAAGTGCGTAGAGGCGAAAGCGTTTTCCGCACCACTTTCAGTGCTTCTGTGGCACTGGTGGCGTCACATGTAATTGAGTACTAATTACTAAGTGATGACATATCACTAATTAATGGCTAATTACTGATTAATGCCTGAATACTAATTAACTGCTAATTAAGCTTAAGCTTAAGCTTCGCCTTTAGGAGTGGAACGCGACAGCGTGTTGTAGCGCTGCCAGGGAGTCCAAGGAACGCCACCACCCGTTCGGCGCGATGCCTCACCGCCACTATGGCTCAAAGAAACACGTCTTCTACGTCGACATTGCAGGCCCCTACCGCTCCAGGGGGGAATGGTACACGGCTGCAGTCATACACGAGAGAAAACAGGTGGACGGCCTCTCGTTCAGAGCGCCCAACTCAACGCATGCGGAGGAGGTGGCGATCGCCCTCGCAGCCTCCCATCCCGACTCTAAATTCATCCTCACAGACTCTTGAGGAGCCTGTCGTAACTTTGAGTTCGGTTGGATCACTCCACTCGCTCACCAAATTTTGCGCCGCAGTACTCGCGACGGCGATCCAACTCATCGCTCAATCATATGGGTCCCCGGCCACCAAGGCATGCCAGGTAACGAAGCCGCCCATGAGGCAGCCCGCGCACTCACTCACCGGGCACCAGGCGTCCCTTGGGAGGAGCTTAACCCAGATCACAGCCCTCTCCTTTCTTTTAAAGAAATTACTGAGCACTATCGTGCCGAACACCGGCGATACCCAGTTCCTATGAAAGGACTGGGTAAAGCTGGCGAACGAATTCTCCTCAGGCTCTATACAAACACCCTGCTGTGCCCGGCGGTTCTCAAGCACTTTAATCCTTTTGACGGCCGCTGCTCATTCTGTGGGGAGGTGGCCGACACCTTCCACATGGTTTGGGCATGCAGAAAAAATCCTTCTCTCCCCCCAATCACCCCTTCCCCTACCCGAGAGGACTGGGAGGCGGCCCTACTCATCTGCCAGGAACTATCGGCCCAGCAGGCCCTGGTTCGGCGGACTTATGTAGCGGTCTCGACCAACGGGATCCCGGAATGAGGGACTCCGACTAGTATTGTAAGGGGTGAGACCCACTAGGGGCCTCTCCCCGAGCACCTCTCTGTACATTACCAAATAAATGCTTTTCTCCTCCTCCTCCTCCTCCGTTTCAACGCAACGGTTTTTGAGGACAGGAAATGGCGCAGTAAATCTCTGTCATCTCGGTGGACACCTGAACCGCACCGTAGAGGAAGGGAGGAAGTGGGAGTGAAAGAAGAAAGACGAAGATGCCCCGTAATGAAGAAAATGAAAATTGTATTTGAGGAAAGAAAATTACGCAGTAACTGTTTCACATATCTCGGTGGACACCCGTCAAAATTCAGGGGGGGGGGGGGAGGGTGCACTTTTTTGACCTAAAGTGTGGTCACTGATGTGTGGTTAAGATGTTAAGCTTCGCCTCTAAGAGTGGAACACGAGAGCGTCTTGCAACGCTGCCAGGGAGTCCATAGAACGCCATCGCCCATTCGGTTCTACGCCTCGCTCGTCGGTAAATTGGTTTTTGAGGAAAGGAAATGTATTTCTCTCTCATATCTCGGTGGACACCTAAAACCTCGCCGGAAGGGAAGGGAGGAGGATGGCAGTGAGCGAAGACACCGTATTCACTAGACGTGCCTTTGTTCATTCCAAACCATCGAGCTGGCATGGCGGAGTGGATAGCATGCTCGTCTCGCACTCCGAAGACCGGGGTTCGATTCCCGAGCTCGACCAATTTCTTACTAGGTTTTATTTATTTATATGGCCTGACTGTAGAAGTTAATTAGGCTAATTGGGTAATTAAGCAATTAACTAAGCTCAGTCCCACTTACTTGGAGCATCACTATATGGTCCCTTCAATTGGTTGCATGGTTACTAGCCAAAGTACAATTGGCCCCGTTTGAAATTGGCGCACTGTGATGTCACGACCGTTTCGACCAACTGAAAAGCGTGACATTCTCTGTCGACAACTGCTGCTTACAACGATGAGACATTAAAGGCTTTCGCCTTAATAATCACACATGTAGTGATTGTAATATCCCATGAGCCCAAGAATGCCTTATGTCTGTCTTTATTCTAGGCCGCGGGTAGTCTGCTACCGCCGAGATCTAAACCTCACTCGGTTTCCTGAAACTTTCGCCTACGTTGTGACACAAATAGTCAAAGATTGCCCTCGCTAGCAACACTTCGCGGCCCTTACAATGAGTCCAGCTTGACACAAACGGTTTAGCACGGTTCTCAGATGCAATAAATGGTCCTCCCATGTATCTGAGAAGAGAGCAATGTCGTCCAAGTAGGGCACCTCAAATGCGTCACAGCTCTTTAGAACCCCATCCATGATATGGAGAAAACAAAAGGGGGTATTTTTGAGCCTGAAGCTCAGCAGTCTTGGTTGATAGCTTCCCGTTGGAGTGATAAAGCTGCGTATCTGCTGATGGTGGTGAAAAGCAATGATATGTACAGAGAGGTCGTTTGTTTGGGAGGTGACCCCTAATTGGCCACTCCCCTAACAACACTAGGTGGGGTATCTGCTGGCAGAGAGCGGCACTTGCCAGTACCCTCGAGTAAGGTCTAGCGTAGTTACATAGGTTGCTCAACTGACCTGTTCCACTCTGTCATCGATATTGGTAATAGGGTACACTTGATCCTTATTGAGAGCATTTAACCTACGGTAGTCTGCTACAGGCCATGGGTCCTTACCTGCAGCTTCCACCAAGAACACAAGCGAAGCGTATTCGCTTTCGGAGTGCTTGATTAGTCCTAATTCCAGCATGCGCTTTACCTCCCTATCAAGGATATCTCTCTGCCTAGGAGCGAGTCGATAGCAGCTGGACCGCACTGATTCCTCGAAAGTTAACTCAATATCGTGCTCACTCAAATAAGTTCTGCCTGGCTTGTCTACGAAGCAGTCTTAAAACTCTGCTATCAGTTCGCCGAGTTCAGAAAACTGAGTTCTTTTCTCCTGTCTGCTCTGTCCTCGTCAGGAGTTCCTGCGCGCTGCTTTCCTCTCCGCTGAGACAGATAAGGTTTTCTTCCATCTCCTCAGGAAGGTTCAGCGTTAGATTTACCGCGGCTTCTCTCTGCACGTAAGGCTTCATTAGGTTGCAATGGTATGTGCGCACTTTACGCCTTCCTGGGGCACCACCACGTAGGTGGTGTTAGAGAGCCTGCCAACGACTTCAGCAGTCCCTTCCCACTGACTTCGAGCCTATTCTGCCTTGAAGTTCTCAGCAACATTACCTTGTCACCGATGCAAAACGTCTGTTGGCGGGCTGTCCGATCACAGTAGACCTTAGAACGAGCCTGGGCTGACTTCATGGTGGCCTCCACCAGTTACTTAGGGTTATGTAGACGATCCAGCAGAGTCAGCGCGAACTCTACTACCGTGGGGTCTTCTGCGCACCCTTCCCAGGCTTCGCGTCCCATTCGCAGAGGTGAGCGCAGTGACCGTCCCTACCCTTACTGGGCGGGGCTAAATCCAGTGGATTCACGCGGCACTGACGGCAAAGCGAAGAGTGTTGCAGGTAGGCATGCGTCCTAGGCGTGGTTTTTAAAGCGAAAGCTTTACTACTTGCACTTTCAAGCCTTTGCCGTGACGCGGCGGTGCCACCATTGACCTTTCGCATGACCTCTGTGTGACGTCACACCGAAGAGCTGGGCGACCATCTCGCGCCGTCTGCGAGTAGTGGCGGTGCCACCACCGGCGGCCTTAGATTAGATTAGATGGATTAGATTAGATTACGTTATATTAGATTGGATTGGATTGGATTGGATTGCATTGCATTACATTACATTAGATTGGATTGGATTGTATAACCTATGCATCACCACAAGTATAACCACAAGCACCACCACCAGCTACACTACCAGCTGAACCATGGCGTATGTACGGATATTGCTTTCGCAATTACCGGGCGTAACCAAGCTAAGCCACAGCGAATTTTTTTCATAGCACTGTCCCCAAAGCACGCGCTTTAGGATAGAATGCAACCTTTGTACGTCGTTCTGCGGATGGTGGACGGAGTTGTGCACTACCTTAATGCCGCAACGCTCTTGAAATTAGGTGGTGAGAGCATCAGTGAATACACTACTTTTGGATCTGGTAAAGGAATCCAGCTGGGGCAAAGACTGAGAACAGTGAATCCACAACACTCTCTGACGTCACCTCGTGCAGCGCGACACCTCTGGAAACTTAGTGGCAGGGCATAACAGGGTGAGGATATAATGATACCCTGACTGTGTCACAGGAACTGGCTCAACTACATCTGTCACCAACCTGTTAAACGGCTCAGTAAAGATTGGTACTAACAGCATCGTTGATTTCCACTTGCGCCTTTCCGACAATCTGGCATGTGTCGCACGACCTTATAAAACGCTGCATGTCCTTAAAACATCCAGGGCAGTATTACTCTTGTGACAGCCTTTCACCACTCACTTCTCACTTCCAGACCCTTCCTGAAGAAAAGTATTTTGCCGTCGTCTCGGGACTGCAGCCTGGTGGCAAATCGAGGCGCCATAAACGCGAAGAGTATCCCCTAACGTGGAGGGAATAAGAGCGAGATTCCGCATAGACACCCCGCGGCCGTACATGGCACGTCCGCGGGGAACTCGAGGTGGCTCTGGCGCTAGGCTTCCTGATTGCATGGTGTGCCTGAGGGGCAGAGGCTGGCGTTGACGGCGAGAAGAAAAGGAGGAAGAGAGTTTACAAGCGGCGGCTCAAGGCAAAGGACAAGTGTAGACCGTCCTGAAAGGGCCTCTCATGTACTCGGTTCTGTGTTGCAGTCATTTTTTTTTTGTTTTCCTCTAAAAAGTGTCTTTTCACTATTCTCAGAACCATAGTTAAGATATTCCACAAGTTCTGAAAATACTGGTGCGCTCTGCGATGTCAGCGTACGGAGCTCTCCACTACAGCGTCCTTACAGCTAGGTGTTTGGCTTTTGGGTTTTTGTTTTTGAAAATTCGATGTATTTTGGGGGGGCGTTTACTGCAGAACACATTTGCCTTCTCCTTTTCGGCGAATATTATTTTTCGATGAATGAAAACTGACTATTTTCTATGATTTGATGTGGCAATCGATTCTGGTCAAAAGTTACTGTCTTGGCGTTTTGATCAGCATGAACAGTTGATTCATCGATAATTAACGTGAAAATGGAAGTACTTGGATCTGTGCTTATAGGATGAATTGTTATCGTCATTGCACAATGCTAGTACTGTGTTGTTGGGGGCTATGTGCTTGTTTCAGGTATGATGTGGTATTTGGCACAGTTGTGTCCATTGTCAAAAGTAGTGACCGTGAATTGATGCTCCTCGTTTAGTGCGTACCCGGTACATTTTTACCACCTCATCTTGAAAGCAGCCAAGAGAAGAAGCACAGCTAGGAGAAAAGATGAACACGGGAGAGGGAAGGACTGGCAGCTGAAATTTTAATGCAGGGAATTGGTAAAAGAAAACCCTAGCGTAGAAAGATGCGCGCGCACATAACCCAAAGCAGCGAAAAGGCGGATAACAAAGGGCGATCGGTGTTGTACAAATATACCATGTAAAAAAGCAAAATATATGAAATTTCGATGTGTTGTAGAATGAATTATTCAGTGCCTTGTTTGCACCTACGGTTTTTGAGCTTGATGGAAGCCGAAAGAGCGGACGGCTGTTCCAGAATTTAGGTGCACGAGGTCGTCAGCATAAGTTGACTGCCGAAATGAAATGTTGGTAGAACACCGGCTTTGTCTAGACATAGCTTGCGCTCAAGGCTGCGACGTAATATACCCATCCAATAGGCCGCCGCGCTGCTACACCAATCTACAGTTGTAGGCCTCCGAAGGCTAGGGGTACAACTTTCGTTCCGGTGTCTTTATCATTCCAGCCACGATCTTGCCCGGTTACTACGGTGCTATCAGAGTCCGGGCTGTATGAAACGTGCCTGGTCCGTACAACGCGAGGAGTCCGGTTCTTGCCTCAAAACAGAATCTCACTGCTGGATCCAGGCCTTGTTTGCAGCCAGTGGCGGTCCCAGAGATTGGTTCTATGGGGGAGGGGGGGGGGGGGGGAGGGTCGGGCGAACTTCTTTATACCACAAAAGAGAAAAAATAGAAACAACGACATTGTTGTTGTCATGCTTATTTGAATGTTAACGGTTATGTGAGCAATATTCATCTCGATACCGGGGGAATGCAGGTCGTCGGCTGAGATATCCCACCACGGCGTGTCCAGGAAGGTGAAAGCACCGGCCGGGCATTTCACGAGCTGGGTTAGCGGTCTTTATTACTCACTTCGGGGAAGGGGCTTTTTTCCGTCCTCGGTCCCCTCAGACCAGGCGGCTGGTCGACACTCCTTGTCACGCCAGCAGAAGGGATGATCCCCTCGCTGGGGTCGTTGTGTCCCATTGTGGGAGAAAGACATGAATGGGTGGCTCCTTGCCGCCCCCTTCATCGCCGTGCAGGTGCCAAGGCAAGATAACGCTGTGTGCACGGCAGGACCTCGATACCTCGACAATCACTAAGTGTACTTGTATAACCACCAGCCTGTAGAGCGTAGAATTGTGTGAAATAAGACAGGCGCTAACACGGTGAATGTACGAAGTAGACGTGGTTTTTCACAACTTCCCTTGCACACGAAGAGCGACGGATATTCCGTGCCAAATAGAATTAAGTTGTGGTATTCTGCGAGAAAGCACGGCGCCCATGCCCCCCTTATCATTGCTCAAGGGTCTCATCGTCTTTGTGCGCATCATTCGCAGGAACCTATGTACACTTACTGACATGGAAATGATTTCTGTTTCGCGCACCAATTCGTCCCACCACTGCTCCTACCTGCCTGTGCTAAGGAAACTTCGTCACGCGATTCACTGACGTCATAACGGGCTACCGCCGGTGTGTCAACTTCACGCGTATATTACGATAGTGCATATCTGAGATTGTGCTCTGCCGTGCAACGTCTTCCAACTTAAGCCTAAGCCTGCTCACGTCCTTGGCCACAGTGGTATCACAGGTAATCGGCGCGTTCATGCGTAGCCCGTGGAGGAAACTCCTGGGCTCCTGATGATAACCAGCCAAGCCCAACCATTCTCTTGAAAACCGATCTGCAGTTTTTTAAAGTCGAGGCTTTGGAATAACCAGATGGCACAACCCCTTTTCTCCATCCCCAATTCAGGGTCAACCGGCAAGTTTAGCATCTTTCATTTGGTTGGAGCTGTCTTCTGCATATCTCCGTTTTCATGTGCTTCTGAGAACATAGAGTCCATCATACCTCCCCATTTTTTCAACATACTGTCTGCCTCAATGGTGCCGTCATCCGCCATCCCAAGATATCAACGGAAGATTGGATAAACCGACACGAGCGCGGTCAGAGAGTGTCTGGTGGTTACCACTTTAAGGTGGCTGCCTGTGTTTAGTCGGGCAAGGTTTTGGAGGATGCTTCCCATCCTCTGCTGGCGGCGACAGCGTCAGTAACGCAGGAGATACGTGTCCTTGGTACCCTTTACCAAGATGCTCGCAATATAAATGAATTATTCTTCTGCCTTGTCTTTGGTGGTCACGTGAAAGAGAGAGAGAGAGAGAGAGAGAGAGAGAGAGAGAAAGGCAGGGATGTTAACCAGAAGGATTCCGGTTGGCTACCCTGCACAGGGGAAGAGAATAAGGGGAATTAAAGAGGAAAGAGAGAAGTAACGGGAAATAATCACAGTCTGTCAATTAAGGCAGTCGCTCTCAAAAAGCGAAAGAGTGCCTTGTAAGCCTTGATGGCAGTTGACTGTTGTGGCCACGGACCGAGGATCTTGGCCTCTGTGAAAGGTCGAGGGTCCAGGCGGTCCAGAGCACATCGCAGCTTATGTCTTTCGGCTACAAAGGCAGGGCACTCACACAAGATATGGGTGATTGTCTCATCACAGGCGCAGTTCACACAAGAGGGGCTGTCGGCCATCGCGATCCGGAAAGCATACTTATTCGTGAAGGCAACACCGAGCCATAGACGACACAGTAGTGTTGCTTCACGACGCGCTACATTACACGGAAGACGGAGGCGCAGTCAAGGGTCCAAAGTCCTGAGGCGACGGTTGCACAACACACCAGAGTTCCACGCTGAAAGTGTGAGCTCCAGCCTCAAGGAACGAAGCCCACACGCTGCGTCAGCTCTCGTTACGGGAATATTAACGGGGATTCCGTCATTGTGGGCAGAACGGGCAGCTTCGTCAGCCTGGTGATTGCCATGAATGCCGCAGTGGCCCGGCAGCCACTGGAAAATTATGTTATGTCCTTTCAATGTGGCGTCATGGTAGAGCTTGCGGATTTCGGCAACGAGTTGTTCGTGTGACCCACGGCGTAGTGCAGTTTGCAGGCCTTGAAGGGCTGCTTTAGAGTCGGTGAAAACTGTCCAGTCATGTGCAGATTCCTGACTAATGAACTGAACTGCAGCCCGTAGGGCAGCTAGTTCTGCACCAGTTGAAGAGGTGAGATAGGTAGTCCTCACCTTCATTAAAGGGCCACGGACCACCCCAGCTCAGCAGACACTCTCTACCTCTCTTTCAGCGAGCCTCCTCTCCTTCCACTCCCTCCTCGAAATTTTTCTCTCCCGCTCCTCGTCGAGTAGGCTCGGCAAGGCAAAATCACCCCTTCCTTCTCCGGTGTAAGCCGGAGGCGTGGTGTCTGTGGAGTGCGTCACAGGGCGACGTCATGGCCCCGCCTTCAATAGAATTCTTTTCTTGGTTTTTGCATTTTCTCCGCACACTGAACGATCGAGAGGCGCGATCGGCTCGACCACCTAGACTTGTTAGCGAGCGCATCCTTTCATACATCTGTTTGTCATTCCCAGTTAACGAGCCACCTTTTCATTTTCTTTTAGGCCTCCCCACCGTTTCACGAGCGGAGGGGCGGAAGTCGGTTGTGTTCGAAACACACGGCGAAGCGCGGACCCGGCAACCGCCCGTTTGCTTTTCTCCATGCGTGTTTGTGTTCTGTGTGTTTGTGTCTTTTCTCCGCTCCAAAGCATATGTCATTCATTGGAGTCAAGGCGTACGCAAGATGCACGAAAGATAAGCGGTATGTGTGCGGAGCGGTAAAGTGGGCGAGCGAGGGAAAGGCTCTGCTGCACTACTAATTAAAACCTTGTTTTGGGGGGCTCGCATAGAAGAAAAGAAACTGAGAAGGGAGCGCGCACGCAGAGCGTCTCGAGACGGGATCACGGCGGGGGGGGGGGGGGGGGGGAGAGGGGGGGGGGGGGGCGAGCCAACTCCCTCAGTTTTACTGTTTTTTTACTTTTTATGGCTAGGGTTCAAGGCTGTCGCCGCACGCTCCCTCCGCAGTTTTTTTTTTTGTTCCTTCATGCGGGTTTGTAGGCATGAGCCAGAACAGAAGGCGCTGCGGAAAGCGTTGTGCAGACGACGCGACGCCAAGGCTACGCCCAACCTTCTCCCGTCAGTCAGAACGATGCACCAATGGAGTGCCTTTAGCGAAAGTAGCCCCCCCTGACGTCAGCGGGGTGCAGAGTAGTGGGCCGGGCCCGTTTTTGAAGGAAGGAAAGAACGAACGGGCTTTGATTTGAATTTTCGCAGCTTTTCGGGGCGCGCATGGCTCTAGTATTTTGCAGAGGTTATCTTCGATGCCTCATCTATGCAGTGGGCTTGTTTTTCAAAAATGTCCGGACCCTGGTCAGTGGCCCTTTAAAATAGACCTGGCCGGTATCACCACAGACCCAGCAGAGCTTGTTGAAGTCACTGAGCCATCTGTGTAGACATGTATGCGGTGTGTATGGTTAAAATGCAAATGATGCAGTGTCAGTTGCTTGAGAGCAGGCAATGATAAATCAGATTTCTTATTAATTCCATGAATAGATAGGTGCACCCGGGGTTCATGGAGACTCCATATGGGTGAGCATGATCTTGATGGGTGGGCGAACTGCGAAGGAAGATAGGCACGGTGAGCTTGAATTACATTTGCAAATGCAGTATGTGGTCTGAGTACGGGAAGAGCTGCAAGATGATGACTCTGAACTCGCGTGAGGTGCCGAATGTGTGTTCTCATGGTTTCAACAGCCACATCTTGAAGAACCTTGACACCTACTTGGATAACTGACTATTCGTCATTCCGGCAAGTCTGCCGCAGATGATGGTCCTAAACTATAAAGAAAAAACCCTGGATAGCACTTAACGCATTTTAAGAGTGGAATGCGAGGGCATTACAGATTCCCATTGTTGCTATTTTGGTGCTTATGTGTCATTTTTTTATACGTTGTGGGATTGTTCCTTAGCCACTCGTCAATACCCAACCCAAGGCAGAACAGCGCAAGCTACACAGGGACAAGAAAGTAGACGAGACACACACAGCCAGTAGGCGAATTTTCTTGGCGTTTTCTCTTTTTTAGCAATTTCCTTTCAGTAGATGTTCTTTATTTCCTGCTCGCTTACCGTTGCGCAGCGAGGTCAGGCCGTCTCGTTGCCGTTAGGGCCCTTTCCTCTGATTGGCATTAGCGCGAGGGAGGATGACGACGATTTTCGTTGGAGAAAAAAAAAAACTTTATACATATGAGATTAGCATAGATGGTACAGTCAAGACAGAATCGAACAAAGGGAGAGCAACAACAGAGTGGAGCCGCCAGAGCTCTCCCGGTTAAAAGCTCCTTGCGAGAACCCCCATATTCCCGCCAACATCTCTTCTTAACCCCTCAGCTCATAGCTGAGTGGACCGGCCCCCTTGTGACGCAACAGTCGCCTGTGGCGGCGTATTTAGGCGGGCGCACAGTACTTCCAGCGAGACCCACGTGACCGAGATAAGGCACAAAACAAGCAAAGCGCAACGGAATCGTAACACAGCATGTTCCCCTGAGGAAGTCGGACCGCGCTGACGAATTGAGGCAGGAATACACACACACACGAACTGAACCGTCATTTGACCTGTGTTCCTCCGAACGGCACCAGCCAGCGGAAACAAAAACACACGGCCAAAAGAAAAATCGTCTCGGCACCGCCATTAGGCTGCAAGTTCGGGCAATGAGTGCAGCTGTGGTGTATATCTTTCTGCGCAGCTCTAGAACTATGGCATGCCTCCCATGGAGGGGAAAAAATTAGGAGGCAGCATGACGTCACGAGCTCGGCCCCTGCAAATAGGCTCTCCAGAGTTACTAGACTGCCAACCAGCTTGGATCGCGCTGCTTATTAGTGAATATCCGTGCTCTGATGTAGCGCAGAAGCACAGCGCCTGTCTTGCAGCTTTGGCGGAATGCGTATCGAGGTTGTCTGAAGCCTCTGCGTCTCAACACTTCTGTTGATTACGCTTTTGAGTTTTTGGGTGCACTGTAGAAAACTGCAGTAAACTTTTCATCAAAGGGTTCGTCGGGGGCACTGCGCATTTGAACTAACGTCGCTGTACGCTATACGTGTACGGTACTCTAGTACCGACGTGAAGAGGCGTTTTCATGGCCTTGCTAGAAATACAAATTGCATATGCACGCTTTGAATGTCGATAGAATTCAGAATTTTTCCCAGCGGCGTTCAGCCGCGACTTCGTCACTGTTAAACTGTGGTTCATAAAGAGAATGGAAAGGAATTCCTTTCCTCGTTATACACACATATGGAGCGTTTATTTCAGCGCAGGCCATAAGCGGAGAACTCGAGAATAGGCGAAGAAAAAATTGGCTGTGGCTTAGCTAAGGTTAAGCCTGGATAAGCTAAAAGCTCCCGCTGCTTTTCAGCCAACTCCCAATCTACCACTTCTGGATCGGTGTTTCTGCGCCGTCCGACTGTTGCTTCTTCTTCTGCTTCCATGGCGAGTGTCTGCGCCTGTTCTATGGGCAAGCGCGCCTTATATACCCCTTCTTTCAAATGTGCACTGGGCACGGCTGCGGCAAAAGGTGAAACGGTGGCGAGCATGGCCGCCGCCGCTCACGCGTTCTCAGAACGCCTTGCGAAAGCACCTTCTCCTCTTGGGACGGCGGCGGCGAAGGGTAAAACGGTGGCGAGGAGGGGAAGCGGAGACTCACATGCGCAGTAGGGCGCGCCGGAGACGACGAATGCGGCAGCAGCGGTTACCTGCACTCCGCGTGACGTCGCTCGGTTTCGCGCATGCGCAGCTGTGGCTACAATTGATCACGGCGCACGCCAGACCCAGTGTTGACGAGCCTAGTAAAACTCTAGTTTGGGCGAGTTGGTTCATGATGAAATAAAAACTGGTATGGCGTAAGAAACGGGGACACAGAAGGCACACAAAACACAGGACAGGACTGGAACTTGCAACTGGGGTTTATTGCACCAAGCCTGCCTTTTATACCACAACCAAGCCATATCAACGAAAGCGTAAACGTTGTACATATAAAACGGCAATTCATGCGACCACTGGCAATAAAGTAACGCTCATCATTACAGAATCTAATCTAAACAGAGCTTGGGAAGCCAACTTATTTTCTGGCCAGCAGAAACACATCAACCAAGGCAAAAAAGAAAAAAGAAACAAGGCACTGGGGCATGACAAGTCCACACTAACGAATTATGAAACGCGTGAAGAAGGCGAAAAAGAGCAAAAAATCGAACGACTATGAGATAAAACCACGTTAAAAAAGATGACCAACAATAACCCGGAAAAAAAACATGACCAACAATAATCCGAAAAAAACAAGACCAACAATAACAATAAGGAGGGATGAAGTCTGAAGATACAGCACCTAGCGTCAAGTGATAAAAACTGAAGAAAATTCCTGAAGAACAGTCGTCTTAGCGTCTAAGAATCTAAAAATTGTAAAACACCGAAAGAAAGGAAGAAATAAGAGCACAAAACGAAGGGAAATCTGCGAACTACAAAAAACCTTCTATAAAAGACGCCTCGGCGCTGCTAAGCATAATGGAAGGTCTGCTAACGCATTTGTTGCCAGCTTTTTCGATGAAATATGCCTCAACAATTTCTCTCTCAGTTTTATCTTTCCCACTCTTTAAAAATCTAGTTTTCTCGAATTCGGGACGGCAATTAGAACAGCTCTTGCAGTGGTCAACTAGGAAGCTTCTTTCGGAAGCTTCTTCAAAAGGAGGCAGTGGCTTCCAGAGCGCTCACGGCGGACGGACGTGTTTAACGAGCGCTCCGGCGCGCTGTACAAGATTCTATTTCTCGGGCAGGCGTACTTCGCCCCCGCCCATGGGCCCGCCGTTCTCGCTACCCTTGCAGCACAAGTCGCGCCACATACACTCGCACATACGCGGTTCCGACGTGAAATGCAGCATGGAGTATTCCTCTCGCTTTCGAGAGAGAGTGCCGACGGCTTTACATCTGCCTTTCTGCCCCTGCGCGGGGACTTCCAGCCCACGGCGTTAGCTTGTTTGTCGGTTTTGGAGCCGATGCTCGGAGTTGACGCGCAGCTGTGGGCTCACGCCGTTGCTCAAGAACTGGCTGCCTTTGTCCGAAGATGACGGTAGATACCGTCGTATAGAATAACGCAGCTTTCGTTACTGCGACCTGACAGGCGCTGCCATTACTGACAGTAGCAAGTTTTCTGTTTGTGAATGTGATGAGGCAGTTTTTATTTGGAAAATGCACATATATGAAAACATTTTTCAAGCAAGCAGGTCATCATACATGAGCCACCCGTAGTAGTGTAGGGAAGCATGCGTCGGGACGGAACGGTGGATCCGCCGCCTCGAAGAAGTTGACCAGCAGGTGTCGATGGGTAGTATGAATTAACTTGATTTATTTAAATGGGACCAAAACATCATTTAAATTGAACAAACTGATACACAAAATCTAAGATTAAGTAATAACGCAGGCAGTCATACCAAGAGGGGCGCGCAACATCTTCCGAGCAGAGGTCCCGAGCAGCAGGACAGCAGCTGTTCCTCCCCCCTCTTCGCGCCAAAACCCGCTCTTAAATACTTTTGCCCAGGATTCTGGGGACCCTTTTAGTAACCAATCGGAAATTCTGTTGTCGGAGCCAATGAGAAGTATTTCTTCAAAACAGAGGCAGCCAATAGCACGCCGGTGCTCACGAGGTTGTTTACTCGGAGAGCATCGCATGAATTCCACGAAGACGCGCGCATTTCCGCTTTGCACACAGATACAAACACACAAAGCGACAACCGAAACACAGGGAACGCAAATCTCCCAGTCGGTGCACCACGCGACCCGCTGTCCGCGCCCTCAGCACTCGCGGCTCGTCTCCGGCGCATCTGGTCCACCGGGCAGTGTGCGGCCCGAAGCAATCTTTCGCGCGACTCTCCTGTAAACCACGCGGGGTACGCGCGCCCGCTCTGGTGGCCCGGAAGCGGCCTTAGAAGACCTCGTCCCCTCGCAGCCAGCGAACCGTGTGTCTCGCAGTTTACTGCGTTTCAATTTAACCACACATTCGAAAATAGCCGGGGAGGCGACCGCACGACGCCTGCTTACAAAGAGCCAGAGAGAAAACGGCTCTGCCAAATGCCAGGGTGTGCGCCCCTCTAATGGCTCCCCGCACAGCGGCGAGCACAAGGACAGCAACAGTCGCGCCGCGGGGAAAAGAACACATTCAGCTTGTTCGAAAAACTGTCACGCGAAGCCTGCGAAGCTCGCTACGCTACACCTCCCTCCTAGGAAAAAGAGTGTCCCACTCGATTACAGTTCCGTCTGTAGAAATTAAACACAACGAAATGATGTGAATATCTCAGTACAGAGTTTGAAACTGGAATCCGGTCAGCTCGACATGAAGGTACAATACTAAAGTAAATAATATACATGCAGTATGCTAAAACAAGGCACGGAGAGTAACTTAATATCAGGTCAAACAAATTACAGGCAGGAAGATAGAGAAAAATACGTACAAACATGAAAATATTGGCAACACAGTCAAAATGTTACATGGCACACTCAGAACGTTCACATGCACACACGTTCACACAAAGCACAAAAAAATGGGTTCGGGAGAACAGTCATAAGTGATGAATCCACACTTTCGTCCGGACTGTAGTAGATCTCTGTCTCACTATCGTAGTCGGTCGTCACTGCTTTGGTCTCAGTGTGAGGTCCCGCATGGCTACTCTGATGTGCCGGCTCGGACTAGTATGCCTCAGTAACACTTTCACCAGAGGTATCGCGATCGGTTTTCGTCACTCTCGAAGCCACTGCATGTTACGGCTTCGCGGAGACACGAACACTGCCTCCTAACTCATGGACACCAGCCACACCACAATCACTGTTTGCTGACACGTCGTCAGCGTCCTCAACGGAACCAAGACGAGTGTGGCAGTGCTTCGGGCGTTCAACGTTAACGACGTCCGTCTCGCTTGCAGCCGGTGCTATCGATGACCTCCCAGTTGTTCTCGGATACTTTCCGAAGCAGACGGAACGGCCCGTGGTACCGGTGGAGCAGTTTTGTGGTCTTTGCTTTCGCTCGAGAAGGCGTCCATAGGTACACGAGGTCTCCCGGATAAAATACAGCTTCGCGTCGCATGGAATCGTATGCTTGTTTGTTCCTTTGCTGCTGCTCCTTCCCGCGTTGAGCTACTACCTCGCGCGTCTGTTGAAGCCTCTGTACGACATCTTGAGCATTCATTCCGCCGCCGTCAGCTTGTGCGGAGCCCAGGCCTACCTCGACAGGAAGTGTTGGCTCGTGTCCGTGAAGAAGGAAAAACGGAGAGAAGCCTGTCGTTTCGTGCTGCGACGAGTTATAGGCGAGGAGGACATGAGGCAGAGATTCATCCTAGTCCCAATGATGAGAGGAGACATGCATGCTGAGCATGTCGGCCAGCGTGCGGTTAAAGCGCTCGTACAAACCGTTGGTATGTGGGTGGTACGCTGTTGTGGTGTGGTCGGTTCCCATGGCTCTAAATATCTCCTCAATTAACGAAGCGACAAAGTGCTGTCCGCTGTCTGTAGTGATGCGGGCTGGTGCTCCGTGGCATAGGACTGTGACGACCCCATATAATGCGCAGGTCCACACGGGACGGAGAGGCAAAGAGACGCCGTATGACTCAGTTTAAACAAACAGATATATTCATTAATTATACATGATTGTACATCAGAGGCTGGGATGTCCAAGCTTACATGCCGACGCCTTCATGGGGACGATGGAGGGGCTCCGGAGCTGCGCTCGATCGGTTGCTGGCAGAAGCTGCACGCCGTCGGGCTTCGGCGCTGAAGGACCCGTTGGCGAATGATCTCGTCCTGAGCGTTGCTTTCGTCCGCACTGCCCAGCTATCCCTGCTCCACCGCCCACGCCCGGTCTCCTCTCTTCCCGGCTGAATTGTTTCCCTCGTCCTCCTCTCCACGGCGGTGCCTGCGCCCCCCCCCCCCCCCCCGACCTCCCGTGTTGGGATGTCGTTTTTCTCCCGCCGGCCACTCTCGCGGGGTTTTCAGCCTCTCTTCCATGCGTGTGCGGCCGGGCAGGCTTTCCTATGCGGCGGAGGCGCACGTGACGCTGGGGGGCCTTTTCCCTCACGCCGGCGTCTTTGTTCCCCTTGAGTGGTTTTGCCGCCCCTGGGGCTGCTCCGTCTATGCAGCGCCGTCGAACGCGGACCGTTTAAGGAGAGGGGAGACAAGGGAGCAGAACGAAACGAGCTGCGTGGTTTTTTTTTTTTTTTTCTGCGAGCTCTCTGAATGGGCCAGTCGGCTTCAAACACCCGACCGCCCGCGTCCTTTGCCGGGGTGCCTCCGGGCTTTAATAAACAGAAGAAGCCGCCGAAGATAGGGGCCCTCGTAGCACACGCACGGAACGGAACGTCACAGGACTATCTCTCCTAGAAATCCCTGCGTGGCGCTTCAGCGGCTGGCTGTGGCCCGCTGTGGCCTGGCCGCCGGACATGCTACTGCCTCAACCCACTTGGTGTGGTAATCAGCCATCACAAAGATGCAATGGTTCCCAGATTGACTCTTCGTAAATGGTCCCAAAAAAATCCATTCCCACCTGCTGAAATGACCTCCCTGCCGGTGGTATAGGCTGGAGAAACCCGATCGGCTTGCCAGGTGGTGCTTTCCGCGTCTGGCACTCAGGGCAAGAGAGCACATAATTCGTCACCTGTGCGAACATCTTACGCCAAAAGTAGCGCCTACGTATTTTCTCCCAGGTGCGCTTGACTCCAAGGTGGCCCGCTGTGAGATCATCGTGGCAGCTTCTTTCGGTAATAAGCAGCACTGAAAACCAACGAAAGAATAAAATGTTTCCATGCACTAGTTAGAATACAGTTTACCACAGACAGAAAACCCTGCTACTGGCCTTTGAACTGCGTTACTCTCCAGCGCATAACTATCAAGCACATGCTCGTCTGGACCCTTAAACAGGTCTCTGCCAATGAATGTAGCCATTGTAGTAAGGGTACCCTTAGCCGAAAGTGTTTGTGATGGCAGTGAGGAATATGCAAGAGCCCTGTGCAAGTGCGTCTCTGTTTCTCGGCAAATGGTTAACACATCTATTGAAGGATATATAGTTAAGACCATTGGATGACTTTCTTTGTATGGGAGAGTGTGCAGTGTATACAGGACCTGAAACAGTCAGTGCAGAAGTGCACTCAGAGCACTTGATGCTGGCCTACAAATGACAAACAACAATACCGGCAATATATGCAGTGATGGAATCACCAAGCTCTGAAATTTTGCCTGGATCTGCGCAGTACGCATGATCTTCCGAAAGGGTCTCTGTCGAAAGGGCTTCACTGTCGTCAATGCTTCTCGAGGTGCTCAAGTTAATCACTTCGGTGGAAGAAGGCTTTGCTGTCAAAGTCGCACACAAAATTTCAGTTCGTTCTAGTGGAAGTCAGTTCCGAGCAGCAACATCCTTCACCTCGTTTTTAATTGTTAGGCGTTTGTGTGCTTGCAGCAAACCGCCTTGCTGTAGGATTCTCATTGCATCCCCCAAATGAACGAATTGCACCAAAGAACAAATCCAAGTGACCTTGACTTAGTTTTATTGTAGGAAAGTATGCCAGTAGTATCTTACTGGTAAGTAGTATCAGTAAGTATCTTACCGGTACTCACCTATGGGGCAGAAACGTGGAGGCTAACAAAGAGGGTTCAGCTTAAGTTAAGGACAACGCAGCGAGCTATGGAAAGAAAAATGATAGGTGTAACGTTCAGAGATCGGAAGCGGGCTGAGTGGGTGAGAGAACAGACGCGCGTTAATGATATCCTAGTTGAAATCAAGAGGAAGAAGTGGACTTGGGCAGGGCATGTAATGCGAAGGCAAGATAACCGCTGGTCATTAAGGGTAACGGAGTGGATTCCAAGTGAAGGCAAGCGTAGCAGGGGACGGCAGAAAGTTAGGCGGGCGGATGAGATTAAGAAATTTGCCGGAATATGGTGGCCGCGGCTGGCGAAGGACAGGATTAATTAGAAAGACATGGGAGAGGCCTTTGCCCTGCAGTGGGCGTAGTCACTCTGATGATGATAATTATGCCAGTAGCTGATTGTCTCGGAATAAATGATTGCGTAGAGAGATAACACTTTCAATGCAGATAATAAAGCCAATGAATCTAGTTTTCCTGCTAGTTTCAATTATTACCTTTCCATATGCTGACTCTCTCAGCGAAGAAAGGTAGGACTTCAGTTTTTGCAGGTATGCCGTGACAACAGTCGAGTTTTGGAAAGTCAGCGGCTTCTTCCATCCATACTGTTTTAGATGGTGAGTTAAGGATATCAAATGCGCCATTTACATACCTCCAAATTTTTCCATTGCGGAAGTTTGGTGGAGTCTTGAAATATTCTGTGTTTTGCATTCTGCTAAAGCATCAGCTGAAGAGCTGAAGAGCTTGTGAAGAGCTGTGACTTGCTGAAGAGCTGTGCAGCAAGAGAAACTTTCATTGGCGGACTTTTCTATCCTATGTGCGACTGCCTCAGCTTATTAGCTAAATGGGGCCGTTCTGCATACTGAAGTCCTCATTATGCTTCTAATTAACCACTCCACCGTTTTCATCTACAATGATTCTTTTGTCACAAAGTCTGTTGCGCAGGAGCTTCAGCATATGGCATGCATCCAGCATTGCAAACACTGCTTGTTTTGTAACTGGATGTGGGAAAGATGCATTCAGTTCAGCAAAATCAAGCTTGTAGCCAAATCTACACAACGTTGATAAGTTCGCTGCAGCACCATCACATGTGAGGTTTACAACATGTGCTCTTTTTTCATGAGCATGAGAGAGAGCCTGTAAAACCAGGCTGCTCCTTTGCTCTCCTGTAAGTGTATCAACTAAAAAATAACCAATTAGAAGTTTTCATCGTCAATTAATCGCTACCAGCAATAAAACGTATGCGTCTGTAGCGATTGGGAAGCAGTCATCGTTTACCTCAGTTCCCATATCGACATACCCATGAGGTGTTTTCCTATCCCACTCTACATGCCTTCGAATTGCTATTTCATCGACAACCAAGGTACAAATTGTCGGGTAGCCTTTGTTTGATATTCGATTAACTCAAATTTCTAGTGCAGCCAGGGCATCATTTGTGAAACCAGCACCACCATAAATGCTCTGGTACCGTTTCGACAAGGTCTTTGGATGCGGTAAGCAGGTGTCAAATACAGTTTGCACATAGTAGGCCTTTGGTGAATAAAAGTGTAACGTCAAGGCAAAGACCTTGAGTTCCGGTGAATAAACAGTTAGAATTGCTGCCCCTGCCTTCAGTGCCATTTGAGGCATCAGCAGGCCTTTGTTAGGTCCTGCAAGGCTTTCCAGCATTGCGATGCCTTCATCGATAAGATTGTGGTTTTTGGTTAAGTCCTTTACCACATCTCTAGATGGGCGAACTTTGTGTGCAAGCTGACGTCGAGACTGCTGCAAACTTTTAATTTTCTTTTTGTTTGCAGTTTGTAGATTCATGTACCGCTTAACTTCGCTTCGCAGAAAAGCCTTTTCGGGAATATCTTGTTGGGCCTGGAGCTGAAATGAGGTTTAACACAAATTAAGCACTACCTCATCACACATTTCTAAGAATAACGTAAACAGCTAAATACATTAGCTCATTTCATGTCTAAAAGTTGCCTAGCACATCATGCAAAGTGGTCAGTGCAAAAATTACCAATTTACATGCCCAATTCACTAGCATGCAAATTTTTGTATAGGATATAATGTAATTTTGTGCATGAAAGCATATCAGGCAGCCCCACGGCACTGCTGTACAAAATCAAGAAAAAGTTTTCAGTTAAAGGGTCAATCTACTCACGGAGATGAGTGTATAAATAATGGCATATTTTGGTAGTTGGCACCCTATAACATCAATAACGAGGGAACTGCTCCCGCTTTAGACAGGAATTTATATTTTATTTCGGCGTTAAAAGTCGCATCAAAATGCATGGTGGCGACCCCAAACGTTCATTTTGTTGGTGCAGTTGGTAGTCTTTTTTTGTAGAAGCATAAGTGAATATACTACGTATCGTTTGTATGCCCCGATGTCAGAGAAACGCACGTTTTGTTCTAGTAAACTGTAGAAGGCGTACCGCTCGCTTTTTCTGTAAATCACATGAATATTTATAGTTATACGTACGCTAAACGCAGGCACTTTGCCACTTTTAGTTCAGCGTATGCTAGCAGAGACGCAAAAATAAACTCAGCCTATAGTGGCGCCATCTGGTTGTCAGGACGGGAACCATTGCAGTAAACAAACCGACTCTCCGCTTAAGCCTAGAAGGGGCAGAATCGTCACTCTAATTATTAAAATGAAGCAAATTTATCGCTTATACCTTTTCTTATAGGCGAGATGAGACGAAGCGAAAGACCGGCACCCCATTTATGGCCAGTGAACGCTCTCAAAAACGCCGCAACAACGAGAATTCAGTCCGAAGCGAGAGGTCCGGCTTCAACGGGCGCCGCCATGTTTGTCGCCGCGCGGCGGAAATCCAGAAGGTTGCCAGATAAGACTACCATCTCATACAGATGTGATCCCACATCAATAAATTCTATTTTAAAATGTTCTACCGCACTTCTTGGCACCACACCTGGCTAAACGGTAATTTGAGTAAAGAGCTTTCGGTTGCCGCAAAGAAAATATGACCGATAAAGTTCAGTAGACTGACCCTTTAATCATGCTATAACATATTTGATACTATATACCGTTTCAATTGTGCAAAAGCAATTCTTAGGAACAAAAGGTATCTGAACAAGGCGGTGCGTTACTTTCTAGATGACTTTTAGCTGCATGGCTTGACAATTCATCTTGAAACAATTACAGATAAAGCTCAAATAAAGCATCTAATAACAAATGTTAAAAATCCTTGCATGGTAGTCCTGATTTTTTTTATTTTAGATGCACAAACTATATGAAGTAGCAAGTATGTACAAAGCTCTCCGAGTCTGGACCGTCATTAATCACAGAAAAAACATTAGAGCTTCCAGCAACAGGTCTTTCTAACGCTTTCTTACCGTTTCACATTGTAACATTGACGGTCTTTCTAAGATGTGGCTAGCTTGCAAGGACGGAGGTGAAGAGGCATCCATCATCCATACTTTCTTCATGCTGCCTTGAACTGCCTGGCTAGAGAAAATGTGACCAGAATGCATGTAAGCAAAGAAGTTTGTTCAGTTAAAGTTATCAACTCAAGGTTCTCATTATAACTGGTGCAGGAACAGAAGAAAATTGCGGTAAACAACTCTGTTTCGGTTTCTACTTTATGTATCCTTACCTCCTCCCCCCAAAATTAATATATTTTACGTTCGTTTCTAATGGGTAGAGGAGCTGTACCGATAGTCTCATGATAACTCCATATGGCATCTTGACGGTGCACGATCGGACATGTCCATCTCGCCTCTTCAAGACCTCCACAACGCGAGCAGTCTGCAACATATGCCTCGACGCATTTTCTTTCTCCACGATCACCAAGTCGTCCACAACTGTGACACTCGTAGAGGTGAAGTGGGCTGACCGTAGCTGAATGAGGTACTCCTTCAACCATCGCTTCCAAGAAGAATTCATGATCATTTGCCGGTATTTCCATCTTCGACCTATGTCGATTGCGGTGGCCGAAGGAATGGGCGCTGTCCTCGCTTCGGCCAAAGCGATTAGCCGTTTGCCCATGATGAGATGGGAAAGCTTCATGACAGATGGTTCCTTCGGGTCTGCGGAGGCTTATGTCAATGGCTGGGAATCAATCGCTGCCTGCACGTCTGCCAGTGCTGTGGCTAGCTCCTGGAATAAGAGGCTTTGGCGTCCGAGGTTTTTCCGCAGTGATTCCTTAACTGTCTTCACCATTCCTTCCCACCAGCCTCCCCACCATGCTGCTTACTCTACGATGAAATTCCAGGAGAGCTGCTGAGGAGTGGTGTAATCTTGCATTTCGCGGCTGTGAAGAATCTTCCACAGCATCTGCAGGTCTTTGGCAGGCCCCTACATCGTCACAATGTTGTCGCTGTACATTGTCGGTGGTAGTCCGCGACGCACGACAAAGCGTCGCAGGAAGAGTAAAAAACATTCATTCGTTAAATTGGAGGTATGCTCCAGGTGAATTGCTCTTGTTGTTGTGCTGGTGAAAAAGGCAATGTAACTTTTGGAGATGCCATCCTTCCTTCTTCTGTACAATAGGCTGGCAAGTTCAATGCCCACAACCTCATAGGCCTAAGTGCCGCTCAGTCTGTCGCTAGGAAGTGGTGCCATGGGTGCTGTTGCGCCTTAATTTTTTGTAATAACCCTCTCTCAAATATACACACTCTAAAAGCGACATCATTTTCACTTCAAAATCGTGAATTCCGAGAATGGACGCACAAACGGATTGGCTCCCTGGGTCACGTGCCACAACCCCACACTTCTACTGTATTAGACAAGCTCTCTCCTCAATGAAAGAAAGAGCAAAAAATGCAAAAACAGCCTAGCAAAACACTTCCACGAGTGCGCTGGTCCCCCCAGGATCTAGGGTAGTTATCGCTCCGAAACGCGAGCCACGACCGTCGCGAACAACAGCCGGGAGCGCCGAACTGCGTCCCCATGCGAGTCGGACTACCGCGGACTGCTGACCCAGCAGACACCCCCGGAGTCCGGCCGGTGGCACAACCAAACTGGCCGTTACTGTCTTTAAGCAAGTGGCGGCCTTCGCTCTGTCCGGTGAAGTATCCTGCCCTCGGCCGTTTCTTGAGAACCGCTGATTTAGAGCTTCGGCGCTATCACCGACCAGCCAGTCGCACTGTCGTCGACAACTCCCATTTATCTGTCCCCGTCTAGAGTGAGCGCCTGACCCCGCATCGTCTTGTAGTGTTCCATTTTCGAAAGAGCTGTCAAACCTTTACATCTGGCGCGAAGCGGCCCTGACGAGAAACAAACCCCGCGACCCCGCCACTCTGTCTTTCCCGAAAGGGGACAATGGGAAGCCTGCGCAAGCCGACCGCTCCCTCTCTGACTGCTAACTTCCTTGAGCGCTACTTGCCGCCTCCTGCCGGGGGCCTCCGGCAGCGGCCTCCCCTTCTACTTAGGTAAACATGACGACGAGTGCCAGCAATCGTCATTAACGCCTTCTTCGGATCGGCAGAGGCGCATTAATGCCTTACACGCCCCTCCCAAGATTATAAAGGGGACCCAGTGGTACCTTTCAGAATTATGGTTCTCAGGGGATCAGTGTTCCGCGTGGCGTTACTCTGCGGGCCAAGTAGTGCTACACGCGGACGGTGCACTTCATCGTTAACACCAACAACAAAACAAAAACAAAACTAATCACACACTTCAAAAGTCAAAAGGGTTCGTGCATGCTGTGATCCTATCACGACTTCCAGGTCTATTACCTCTGCTTACAGTCTGTTTCACACACGCACACCACAAAGCCTAAAAAACTCTTCTACCCGCGCACAGAATTATACCCCTGTCACACGGCCAGTTTCAATGGCCATCGAGTCGAGGGCCATCGAGATTTTCGATCGCCATCGAACTCGAGGGAGTTGTGGAGCTGCTACACGGCAAATCTCAATGGCCATTGAAATCGTTCTCGCGTCTTACGCCAAGCTCGTGTGGCGCCACAATCGCTACGTTCGGTTTCGCGCAAATAACAAATATATTGACGAAACTTAACTAAATGTTGAAATACACTTTTTTGCAGTCATAAGGCGTGTCCACACTTGTTCAAAAATCCGGCAAGCGAAGCGGATTCGCTCGCCGCAAAAACTAGGACCTGTTCTCATCTGTTGATGCCCGGGCGAGTTGGAACGGCCGCGCCGCTGCTGCTTCTCGCTGTGCGCACCACGTCGCCGCTCGCGGCGTACACAGCTACAGTGAGAAAAGACCATAAATTTATGCTGTCTACGTACCACGAGCGTATGCACGCTTACGTACGCTAAACGCGGGCGCATTCCCACATTTAGTTCAGCGTATGCTAGCAGAGACACAAAAATAAACTCAGCCTCTAGTGGCGCCATCTGGTTGTCAAAACGGGAACCATTACTGTCAACAAACCGACTCTCTTAGGCCTAGCACCGACAGAATCGTCACTCTAAATAAAAAATACAGCAAATTTATCACTTATACGTTTTCTTGTAGGCAAGATGAGACGAAGCGAAAGACTGGTGCCCCATTTATGACCAGTGAACGCACAGAAAAAGGCAGCAACAACGAGAATTCAGTCCGAAGCGAGGGGTCCGACTTTGAAGGGCGCCGCCATGTTTGTTGTCGTTCGAAGCAACGCTAGCAACATTGGGCAACGCTCGAAGGCCCTCGAAATCTCGATAGACTTCCGGGCTGCTCCGTCGACACGATAGACTATGGACTCGATGGCCATTCAAACTGGCCGTGTAGCAGCGCTCGATCGCATTCGAGTCGATAGACTATCTTTCGAGGGCCTTTGAAATGCCCGTGTGACAGGGGTATTAGTGTATCGTCCTTAAGGAGGCACCAGAGGGGTCCCACCCTGTTTCGATGTCGGCGGCGCACTGCAGTCCTCATCACAACAATGGTTGGCCACCCGCGATAAGGCGTCAGCGTTGGCGCGTTCACTACCCTTTCGGTGTTTGACTACCACATTCTAGCGCTGAAGCGCCAACGCCCATCTAGTCCGGTTAGCGCCTGGCGGCATGCTTAACGTTAGGTACGCGAGAGGGTTGGGGGTCGGAGAAGACTAACCTCGGCGCCACAAAGCCTGTGATCAAATTTTTTGATCCCCCAGATGACTACGAACGCTTCCCTCTCGATTGTAGACCATCGAGTTTGTGCTGACGATAACTTGTGGCTCGCGATAGCGATAGGGCGTTCCGAGCCACCATCGAGTTTTTGTGAGAGGCAGGCACCTGCTGCAAAAGCGGATGCGTCCGTATGTAACCAGTATGGCCTGCGAGGGTCGGGAGTAGCTAGGATTGCGGACTCACAGAGCGCAGCCTTGAGCTGTTCAAATGCAGCTTCAGCTTGACCTGACCATGGAATCTTGTTAGGAGTCCTTTTCCCTGTCAGTTCCATGAGCGGCCTGGCCAGTTCAGCGTAGTTCGGTACATAGTTGCGGTAGTACCCGCTCAAACCCAGTACACTACGAAGCTCCTGTTTTGTCGTTGGTGGCTTGAATCCCTTTATTGCCACCAGTTTCTCTGGGTCGGGAGCGTGCCGCCCCGAACCATGAACGTGCCCCAAGTAGCGGATAGAAGGGTATGCCACTTGGCACTTCTCTAGTTTGACCCTCAATTTCACCTGCTCTAGCATCTCGAACACCTTTTCAAGATGCCTCACGTGCTCGTCGATCCAGCCGCTGAACACTGCTATGTCGTCTAGATATGCGCACCAATACTCGGAGTGCGGGATCAACAGCTCGTTCATTACTTGCTGGAAAGCTTGCGCAGCGTTTTTCAGCCCGAATGGTATCACTCCGCACACGAACTGCCGCCGATGGCAGGTGAAAGCTGTGAGCAGTTGGGCTGCCGGGGCAAGCGGCACCTGCCAATACCCTCTTCGGAGGTCCAAAGGTGTAATATATTGCGCCCCTCCCACTCTCATGATCAACTCCTGCTGCAGCGTCATTGGATAGGTATCGTCCACTGTACCGGCATTTAATCTGTGGAAGTCGACGCACATTCTAACTGTGCCGTCCTTCTTAGGTGCGCACACCAGAGGGTGTGCATATGCACTCTCACAGGGCAAGATTAATCCCCACTCCAGAAGTTCCTCGACCTGCCTTCCTACATGCACTTTGAGGCTCGCAGGTACGCGGTACGGCAACGGCCCCGTAGGAGTGAAACCTTCTTTCATTATATTATGCTGCCTTACTCGCTCCACTCCTGGTTGGTCGCGGAAGAGTTCTTGGTGCCTGTGAAAACGTTTAGCATAGGTTCTCCCTCTTTGCTTGGCAAATGGGCGAGCGCATCTCTCCACAATAGTGCATCTGATAGTGCTGCCGCTGGCCGGGGTACGTATTGAATCTCACTGTATGCGCTGTCCTCTTCGAACATCACCCCCATCGTCATTACCCTGCTCTTGTACAAGCACAACTTGCTAGCATGCACTAGCCTTTGAGCCCCATCAGGCATGTAAACAATATATGAGGGCTGACAGTACTTTTCCACTATGTTGCACAGCCCCTTCCATTTCGGATGCATTTTCCTGGCCGTTGGTCGTCGAATACCAAAACGGCACCTCCTATCTCAAAAGCCTTGGCCGTCGCTTGTTTGTTAAACTGCGTGGCGTACGCGTTCTGCTGCTTGACACTGCCACCTCAGCTGCATCGCCTAACGGCTTCTCAGTTCCTCCTTGTACTTTGCCGGAGACGGCCGTAACGTCGCTGGAGAGGAGTTCTTTCCCGTCCACGTACTCTTCAATACGCTCAGAGGGCCGGTTGGCTACCTTCCATACTGCATTTCTAAAGGGGCTACTCCCGTCGTGTCGTGAGGAACTTCTCGATACGCCCACAACAAAAGCGGAACGAACTTGTCCCAGTCCCTGCCTTTCTGTTGTACCACACGATAAAGCATATTCTTGAATGTTTTGTTCCAGCGCTCTACGGCCCCACTATTTTCTGGGTGACCCGTGGTTGAAAACCCTCGGGAGCAACCCAGTTTCAGCAGGAATGTGTTGGTCAACTCAGCAGTGAAGTCGGTGCCGCAGTCCAACGATACCACTTCTGAGATGCCTGTCCTACTGAATACCCACAGGAGAGCGTCGCAGGTGGCTTTTGCACTGAGTGAGCGTAAGCGTACGACCTCGGATCAGCGCGTGCACAAGTCAATGACGCACAACGCGTACTTATGGCCCCTTCTTGATGCTGGCTCTAGCGGCCGAATTATATCGACATTCACTTGCTGGGACGGTACTGTGGCCTCACCAGGGGTTCTACTGGCACGCTGTCGGCTGGACGCAAGTCTGACCCCGTCTGAAAATTGTGACAGCTTGCACAGTATTGCCTGACCTCATCTTCCAAGCCTGGCCAATAAAAGCTCCACTTGATCCTAGCTTTAGTCTTAAAGGGGTAGATACACCAAATTATTGTGTTGTATCTCTGGGTTGTAAATAATGCGTAGCGATTCAGTGAGCATGGAACACCATCTTAGAAGCATGAACTCGCATTATATAATTAATAATCGTATTATTTGTACCCAGCAGTTTCGGTTTCGGTTCGTAGTTGCCAGGTTTTGCCAGACGCTTGCATGACGTCAAAAACCAGACAATGCGTTGTCACGTGGGTCCGGAAAGCCGTGACGTCGTGTAGGCATGTCGTCTGCTTGACACGCCCGTGGTGCGCGTAAGCACATAGAGCCGGGCGGAGGGCAAGTCGAACTGCTCCGAGTCGGGAAGAAGAGTTTTATTTCGGCGAAGACACCGATTATGAGGAATCGCGGGATGACGCAGACGAGGAAGAAGACGCCGCGGTTCGAACCCCGACAACCACTTCATTTTTGATCCGCTGGCCAGATTCCGAAGAGGAGGCAGGCGTCAGGCCCGACGCAGCTCAGATTGTGCCAGCGAACGCCGAGCGTGTAGGCAACGTCAAATGGTAAAGGCGCGCTCACACTAGGCCGACGATCGGCCGATTTCAGTCTGGCGATGGTCGGCGGCAGCGATTTTCGTGCCGTCGGCGCGTCTGTCACACTGCGCAGACGCCGACCGAGCGCCGGTCGTTGCCTGACGAGCGCATCGCCTGACGAGCGCATCGCCGTCGCGTCGCCGAGATAGCAGGCGTCGGCCGACCCGTGTGTCACACTCTGCCGACAACAGCGCCGACCTCACGCCGACGTTGTCCCATCCCGACAGCTCGACGCTGCTGCTTCGTGCGCGCTGCTCGTCTGCTAGCTCCGCTGATGAAGGCGTCGTGGAAATCGAACTTATCTTCTATTATGGGACGAGTTCGCACTAAAGCGATGTGAAGAGTAGGCTTTTCATTATAGCACAGTCGACTTCCAAAGCGCCGTCAACTGCGGAAGCGAGACCACCTAGGCCTAGCGACGACTAGGGCAGCCTGGGACCAGCGCGCAGTTCAGGCGCGTTCACACTAGGCCGACGGGACCCCGAGGTCGACGCGACAGCGACGCCGACGGTCGCGTCGGCCAACCTGGTCGTTCCCCGACTAGCCAGTCACACTGCACCGACGACGACGACAACGACCAAACGTCGTCCTAGTGTGACAACGCCGCCGACCAAAACGAGACCCGTTGGCCGACGTGCCTTGGGCATATCGGTGGCCGAGCGAAAACATTCGCCGACCAAAAACAAGTAGCGAGCTCAGAGCGCGAAGTGCAATCATTATTTAGACAAATAATGCACGCGCAGCAACATTCATCAAGCCATACGGCCACTTGGCCGACGCGCCGCACTGATCGTCGCTTGCGAACTACCGCCCCACTGCAAGCAGGGACACGGAGCGGTGAGCATCGCTGCGCCGCTCTACCCAAGCTCCGTCCGCAACCGGTGTCGCACTTCGCCGCCGTACAGCAGTCCCTCAGAAAGACTGCTCAACAGCGACAAAGCATGACTGCTTATGTTTCGAGCTTTCGGCAACGGCATCGCTCGCGGGCGCTCCGGGCGACGAGCTCTTCAGCTGCCTGGTTGCCGTGGTCGTCGCTAGGCCTATAGCCTCTTCCGCATCGAAGCCGCAGCGGCCGGCGCTTCGGAAGTCGCCTGCGCTATAATAAAAGGCCTACTCTACACATCGCTTTACTGTCAACAGCATCATCTCACAATAAAATAATAGTATGGTAAATCTCCACGACGTCTTCAGCAGCGAAGCGAGCGGGCGCCAGGCGAGCCGGACCGCAACGTCGGGCCAGCGGCAGCTGCGAGGCGGTTGTGGCAAAAAGTTTGCTCGTATCACAGTCGTTACCTTTGCCAGCAGCTCAGTATTCGTTAGCGATCCTCAAAAATGACACATTTTTCACATTTCTTATCCCAGGGTTTATTATTTACGTCAAGAACACACTTTAGCTCCTTTTTATGACACGCCGGCAGACGGGATCCAGGCTGGCCGGCCGGCCGGCATGCTCGGCGTACTTCACGTTCGCACAAGAAAATACATAACATCCATGATACCAGAGAATGCCTCCTACATTAGAGCACGGGCAATATGCCTGTGCAAAAGTGGATCCTTCGGCAACGCCGGGCGTAAAGCACCGTCGCACTCGATCGCGAGCGTGCAGAAAAAAAAAAAGAATCGTGAGCACTCGTAACCAAGGTTGCTAGGCCGCGAAACCGCAAAACTTGCTCCCGTACGTCAGAAAACTGTGCAATGACGTAGGAAATACTTGCATGTGTTTTCTTCTCTGTTCCTACGTCACATTGATGCACTAGCGATGGCCCAGACTTCAAGAGTGAGCATTTTCACAAACTTTAAAATGAAATTAAAATATGTTCTAGACCTCCCTTAAATTTAATACTTCGCTCTTATGGTCCTGACATACAAAGGAAACGTATGGGAGTCTTTTGTACAACCTTGGAATTTGATGTCTCTACCCCTTTAAGGAACCCCAAATGGCCTCCCCAGGCCGGCTCATGTGCCAACTTTGGAACTTCACTGCGGCGACATTCTGGGAGTAGTAGCTGCGTTACCATCTGGCCTATCAGCTTACCCTTGTGCTAAAGGAACCCGTCTTCCACCGCCATGCCTCCCTTTCCCGATTTAGCGTCCTTCCACGCGTCATACAACGTTGTGTCTCTTCTCTGTTTGTCCTGGAATATCTCTGCAGAGGTTTTCTCTCCTTCCAATGGGAAATCTCCCGCGTTCGGGCTACCCGAGATCAGACGCTCCTCTCTCCCATTGAGCGTCATCACCTGAGTGACGGCGGCTTCTGTGTTGCCTGACTGGTATGCGCACTGCAAGGTCTCCTCGTGTTCTGGCCCTCCTTGCTGTGCTTGATTTGAGCTGTCTTTAGCTACGAAAGTTACGACTCCCTGAAGTTCACACTTCTCTCAGCGACTTCGAAGCCTCTTCCTAAAACAGACAATCTGTCCGATAAACTAACTTATCTCTTAAGGCGTATAATACTGGTGCAGACTGTTGGATGTCGGCGAGAACGCCTGAGTCACAGGCTGATGTAAGCGGTATCACTGCCAGCCTTGCCTGCACGTCCTCACCGAATGCAGAGATAAGGTTTATCATCCCATGTGGCTTCACCATATCAAGAGGAACGATGCCCTCGTGCGCTACTGTAATGTCAGCACCAGTGTCTAGAATAGCGCTTAACTTCTGGCCGTGACAAGAAAGCTTTATTGGTTCACGCTGACGACGCACTGCTGTGACCTCGCGAGTCGCCACGCTGATGGCAGGATGCTGCCGCCTGCGTTAGGTGTCTTGGCTGCGTGCGATGTTTTGGAGTGAGGACAGTTGAATTTCACATGCCCGATTTCTCTGCACGAGAAACGCCCTTTAGGTTGCGTCCTTGCCACCACTGCCTGTGATCTATCCGTCTTAAATCTAGGCGGGTCCCTAACCTGTTTTCCCCTTGCTTCCGCACTCCTGGCCTCCGTTCTTTTCAACCCTGGCTTTCTTGCCACGCTGTTTTTGCCTTCCGCCTCGTCAAATGTTTGGAGCTTTGAGGCCAATTCGGATGATTTTCGCCATCCATCTCCTTGCTGTAGCGTCACATACTTCGAAGCTGTTTCAGAAAAATTGTTCTTGAGCTGGTGTGGAGTTAACAGTTCAAGCAGCCTGTCGAACGAAGTAACTCCTCGCGCATCGTCGTAGAAACACAAATAACTTTGGAGTCGGGTTACGTAAACTCTCCACCCTTCACCTGCTCTTTTCTTCGCTCCTTGAAACCTGCTGAGGTACTCCCTCCGGACAACTGAATCACCTCTAGTACGACCTTCTTGATCTCGTACTGCCTATGCTGAGCCAGCTCTAGGCGCGTATACAGGAACTGTACTTATCCGCCACTAGCGGGAATACAGTCTGGCCCCAACGCTTTTTAGGAATTTCGTACGCTTCGAGCGTATTTTCCGCCGCCTCAAACTATACTGCTACCTCGGCATCACTTGGGAATTTCGGTAGTGCCCCGCTAGTAATTTTGTGCAATGCCGCACGTCGTCCTGCCTCCAAGCAAGACTGGGGCTCTCACCAGCGTTTCTTTGCTGATTAAGTCTGGCAAGCTCAATTTGCAATTGCGCTAACCGGCATTGCTCTTGGACCAGTTGCAGCCGCCACAGGTCATCTGTCTGTTCGACCACTGTCTCGTTCAGTGTGTCTTCCTGGGATGCGGTGCCCTCCGCGAGGTTGGCATCATTTTTGCTCTGTGCCTATCCGGATTTAGATGGCTGAAGCGTAATTCCTTGCACCCACCCAAGCCCTAATGACAGCAGTGCTCCTTATAATTACTGTGTCGTTCTGTGTCGTCGACATTACTGTGTCGTCTATGGCTCGGCATTGAATTCACAAATAAGTATGCTTTCCGGATCGCGATGACCGACAGCCCTTCTTGTGTCAACTGTGCCTATGAAGAGACAATCACTCATCTCTTGTGTGAGTGCCCTGTGTTTGTGACCGAAAGACATAAGCTGCGTTGTGCTCTGGACCGCTTTGATCCTCGCCCTTTCACAGAGGCGAAGATCCTCGGTCCGTGGCCACAACACTCGACTGCCATCAAGGCTTATAAGGCACTGTTTTGTTTTTTTGAGAGAGACCGCCTTGATTGACCGATTGTGACTGTTTCCCGTTCCTTCTCTCTTTCCTCCTTAATCCCCTCATTCCCTTCCCCTGTGCAGACTAGCCAACCGGAATCCTTTCCGGTTAACATCCCTGCCTTTACCCTCTCTATCAATCTATCTGATAATGCGGATCAAGGACGGGACTCACCCTTTGCTGAGGAACACCTCGCGTGTTGCCGTTGCTGGTGTCTCGGCACACTGCTGCCGCCTTGCCTGCACCCAGCCAGTCTGCAGACGAAGTGGTCTTGCCTCAGGTAGGCTCAGGCTGCTGCCGCCGATGCTGCTGCAGGTGGTGCTGCAGGTGGTGCCTTGCTTGATGCCTGGTACGGCGGTCTTGCCGTCACCTTTCCTTGAATGCCGCCTACAGAGACTGCAAGGTGGTCCCACTAGTCCACGCCTCACTTCTGCTGCGGCCCTCGCAGCTCACTTGCTTGCTCTTGCTCCTGAGTCTGTTCACCTGCAATCAGCTGCCACTTGCCGTCCGGTGTCCCCGACTGTCGCCGCTCCACTGGAGCTGATGGCAGTTGACTTCTGATGACTGGACCTGGCCTCCTCGACGGCTGCAGCTTCTCTCCGCCTGCATCTGGTCCTTCCAAACCGCTGATGGTCGACTTGCTGATGCCTGGATGTCTCTCCTTTCTTGCCTTCTTTTCCTGTGCTTTCTTCTGACAGCAACAGGATCCTGTCGACTGCGGCAGTAAAGTTTTCAAAGGTTCCTTGACTTCCCTGCACCAGGGGTGCCCCGTCGGAGGCGGCTTGTTGTCTTGAAGGCTGAAGGTCTAGCAGACAATATTCGTAAACAACAGAGGACTTGCAGGGTATATAAAATGATGATTTATATACATGAATTTACATATTTACAAAAACTTGAGCAGTGAGCACAACCTGGAACTGGCTAACACTAGGGGACGCCCCTACTCGGCATAGCCGAAGATGCATTACATCTGACCGTAGCCCAGAACCCCTTTCCCGGGCTCGGAGACCCAATTTTAAAGACCTAGGCCCGGCCTACATTCTTCAGCATGCAATCATGTCAGACCCTTAATACAATTGGTTATCAGCCGTGTGGCCCGCCTTCCAATTTCCGGAAGGCACATAACCCTCTCTCAAATATACATAGTCTTGAAACGACATCATTTTCACTTCAAACAGGAACATTCCAACAGGACACAGGAGAAAGAAGGACGGTGTCGCTCTTAATGATCCACGGAAGCCTGTTTGCAACTGCCTCCCCTCCTACTTAGGTAAACATGACGAGTGCCAGCAAATGTCATTAACGCCATCTCAGGATCGCCAGAGGCTTACTGATCCCTCACAGTATGCGTACTGCAAACCTTCCTGGACATTGTTCTTCCATTCTCCGTACACGATGGCCCTTCCATCTCGCAACATCTCTGCCTTGCTGAGGAAGCCCGTCGGCTAGTGCCTCTGTGCACCATCGCATCTCAATACAATTCCAAGGTCCGATACAATGCAGCTCATGTTACAGTTACCTATGAACCTATGAACCGGGAGATCTTGTTTGGCCATATTGACATCATTACGACGCCGAGGCTTGTATCGATCTTGTTCTTGTGTCGATGCGCCGGACCCTTTGTCATCATCCATCGGCTGAGTGATGTCACTTATGTTATCGCAAAGGTGACCCTGGCGATTCATTGCAAACGACAGAAGGAGCTCGGTCACGTTGCTCGGTTAAAACGCTGCAATCCCAGGTCCTACCGACTCGCTTGAGGATGAGCTTCGTCAGCCCGGGAACAAGTGTTACGCCAATTACGCTGCATGGTGCGGCGGTACGCGCAAGGTATAGAAAAGAAGGAGGTTGATTCGCGAGAACACCGGCTGTGGTTAGCCTGATGTTGGCTGTTCCCTGTTCTCAGTGACTTTCCAGCTCATCTTGTTAATAAGTCCACCCCCGTAACAGCATTCTCTTTTCTGAGTATTGCTTTTTCTTTCATGAACCGTTATTACCGATGATTTGCTTTACGGATAATTTTGCTTGGGAATGAAAATGTACATATTAGCGAGGCAAGACTATATGAACAAATGCTCTTCTTCGAAATGGACTATATCTGCCATCTGACAATATTTAGCGAGAGCTTCACTCATTTTTGGGCACATCAATTTGACTTGGCTGGACTAATCTATGCCAGTGAAAGGACGAAATAATGTTCATTTCATGCAACTTAGAATGAGCAAGTTTGTGCTCAAACATTCCAATTTTCGAATTAGGAGCAAGACTGCATTGTGACGTTCCCGCCTGCCGAGGGTCAGTCACAATGCAACACAATATTTGTTGCTATCTACGGGTTCTGCTGAAGCGAGGAGAATTGAGCCAACACACAACGCCACCGGATCAATCTTATTTATTCACTCTCTGCCTGAAGGTGAAACTGGGGTTCCGCTCACCTCTGTCTTGTATTAGGCGTCAGTGCAGTGCGGCCAACAGGTGCCTCGCTCTCGGCTGCTCTGGCGGGGTGGCGCTCAGCCTGGTGACAGTCCCACGTTTCGGCGAATTGGCCCGGCGACCGCTAACTGGGGCTTCCATCTTGACACTGTCGGATCTTCCCGGGCGTCTCGGCTAGCGGTACTATGATGGGTTGAGGCGTCAGGCTTCTTGGGCGTCTCGGCTGGCGGTCAGTTTGCTGCGGATCCCCTCAGGTCCGTCCTCGCCGACTACAGAACAGCGTGAACTGCTTCTGTTCACCTCGCCCGTCCCTGCTCGTTCTGTCCTTTGTCTCCTGTCTCCAACGCGTCTCTCTGAGGACTCTCTTTCTTTCCTTCGGTGTCCTCCTCGCCCACGGTTTTTCGCCGTCGCTGCGACCAAGGGCGCCCACCGATTTTTCCCCGAAGCCGCGGCCGTTACGACGCGAAGGCCGGGGGCCCCGTTGGGGATGTGTCGAAGGGGATCAGGTGTCCCTCGGAGGGCAACGGTTCCCCTAAACCAGCGTCTCGCCTCCTCTGCCGGGAGTCCTCCTGGTGCTAGCCGCCGGCATCCCCCGCCACCTGAAGCCGTTACGCGGTCTGTCGGGGCCGCCGCTAGTATGGCTGTTGCGTTGCAAGACACTGCTGGCCTGTGGGCCCGCGAACTCTGGGAAACTTTGTGCCGCGAGCGTTCCGGCCTACCCTCGGCGCCGCAGGGTGCCGGCCCCGTCGCGAACGCGGGGTCATGTTCAGCCGAAGTCGCACCCCTCCCGAACTTGACATCTTTATGAGGGTCACGGCTGTCCTCTCTCCTCTTTAGCCCTCTGGCTACTTTGCACATCTTTCTGTTGAGGCCGCCGGATTCCACACAACCGCCTTCGCAGATGCGGCAGGGCAGTAGTTTTGAAGCCAGACACAGTGTCTCTGGTGCTAGTAAGTGGAGAGAGTTCTTTTGGGCCATGCCTAGGCCTCCCGTACACGGTCCTTGACAGCATGATAAGGCTATGACAAGGCTGAAGCAAACATAGCCTGCGGAGGATTGCTCCTGCTGGCATACTGGTTCGGAGTCCCAGAAGCATGGCTGGGGACTGGAAGTTTGATGGGCAGGTAAGGTTTTGATTTCTAGTGAAAGTGAGAGCTTTATTCATTTTATTGTCTTTATTGAGAGCTTCATTCATTTTACGGAAAATCGATTTGCTTGACTGGACCATGTTCAGAAATCACTCTGATTATATTTTAGAAGTTGAGACTATAACGTTAAAATTCTCAAAAAAAATTGCACTAAGCCGAACAACATGCACGTGTCAAAAACATAAACACAAAAAGTTTACACCGGCTGGCTGCAGCAGGGGTGCAGCAGACATAGCCTGCTGAGGATTGCTGCTGCTGGCATACTTGTTCAGAGTACCAGAAGCATGGTTGGGGACTCGAAAGTTAACGACCACATAATATCGTTTCATTTTTAGCGAATGTGCATGACGTTTTCTAAAGTCTTCCATTTGTTTTAATTTTAGCAAACTTGTCTTCCTTGCATTTGCCTTTATATTCTGCCTGGCTAAATGCATTTTGTATATGAACTGCACCTTGCATCCACAGGTGCTTTTAGCCCTTCGATCCGTTTCAGCGAATTTACATACGGCTGACAACTTAATTTTAAGCACCAAATTTTTCAGGTGCAAGGGAATACTTACAACCTTATTACATGTCTGCACATTTCCGAAGGCCAGGAGTGGCGGTCGTCCTAATAGCGCCACCTGGCATGGACAGACCGAGTTGCTTTCTGTAAATGGTCTATATTACTAACAATCGCTCAGATACATCTCATATGCTTGCTCTGAGGAGATGCCATGTGCGCTTGAAAAAATTAGTGGTGTAGCCTTAGGCAGGGAATCATTGCTCAGGACACTCATTTTTCGACAATGTTTTGGCAGGGAGCCATACAAGAATAATGTTTTTCGGGAAACGAACGGTGCACTAAATGTTTAACTCCTGGGTCATCACCAACTGTGCTGTGAGGGGAGGAAGGAGGGCACTAGCGAAGGAAGGAAGATTGGAAGAGGCACTGTGGCGGAGGGCTCCATATAAATTTCAAACATGCGGGGTTCATTCACAAGCATTGATGCCACACAGAAACGAACGCTTTGCGCTTTAAAGAGGAGCTGCAGTTTACAAGGACATACTAGGCTCACCAAGCAAGAGATGCTATCTGTAGACCTCAAGAACTACGCAACAATTGTTGTTTTTTATGTTTGCAGTACTGAACAGAATGAAAGACTACGACCGAACATGCTGATGTGGCAGAGCGAGTTTTCATCCGACCTAGACATGCCATGCAAACAGATTTTGAATGCAGTTCTTCAAAAAGCAGTGCCATTTTTCTGTTAGCTTCAAGATTACAGAAAAGCTTTTGCTTAGTGACCATAATGATAGCATATGTGAAATACGAGACAAAGAAAATAGAGCAAAAGGCCCTGAGAGGACACCACAACATGCAAGCATTTCCAGCATAAATTACTCGTTCACCTGTGTCAAACATTTTGACACATAGGGCCCTTCATTCAGGTTTGAGAGACGTCTGTTTTCCCGTTAAAGAGTCTCCACTTGGGTAGGTTGGCGTTTGCCGCGTTTTCTATAGGGACGGTTAACATCGTGCTCTTTCCCTGGTTCGTTATACGTTTGCTGGCACACCGTGTTTATTGCTTCACTGCGGCGAATAAGACATGAAGGGTTTGCAACAGGCAAGGCACGGTATACGGGCATCCGTATTTCCATACAACAGCATACACACTATGTGCGGTTTTTAGGGCGGTTTGGACCCTGCACTCAGGGCCAACGCCACCCCGCTAGCTCGACCACACCTACGACCGCGAGAAAGAACACCACCGAGGAATAGCCCGCAGGCAAAACCATTTATTGGGATCTCCCAATGACTTCCCTCGATCGCGCACAAGCAGCAACGGCAGGCAGCAGGCACGGGAAACAGGCACAGAATAGTTCGGGTCACCTGGGCCGCCACTGGTGTCGCGTCCGCTCTCTCCGACGTCTCGCTGTCAACTCTCTGGTCTGTCCGTCCCGTGCGCGCGGCCTGCGCGGCCGCCGAAACCCGGAGGGGTGGGGAAGGAGGCCCGCCCGCACACGAGATGAAGGGGGTCTCTCCGCCCCTTCTCCGCCATCGTTGTCGTTCCGGGGTAAACCGAGGTAGGATGAGGGAAGGCCAACGGCGGGCTCCGAGCGAGAGAACGGAAGCGCTGCCCCCCCCCCCCCCCCCCCCCCCCCCCCAGCGGGCGAGCGTAAAGCGGTTTTCCACACCTACAAAGTTCAATAGGTGGTCTCTGAGATATGGCCACCTTGAAGCTGTTAAAAACTGCACTTGTTCGGTGATTATTCAGACTCCTGCAAGCTAAGCACATAAAGTTCAGCAAGCATGATAAAGTCATACAAGTTCGGTGCTGACCGAAATTCCTGTAAGCTAATTGCATTAAGTTCAGCCAGCACAGTAAATTCAGACCTTTCGCGGCGGGCACACAATGCTTGAATTCTGTTCCTCCGAGTCTGCGACTTTCAACGTAGAGTAATAACTATGGGATGTCAACACAGTGTTCACCAACGCCGCAAAGCGTCGGAGCACTTACCCTTCATATGGATGACCCGCGCTTTGTAGACGCCCTCGCGTGTGTTTACATCCCCTTCCTGAAAAAGTCTTACATCTTACCACGCTCCAAATCATCGATGTGGTGCGGCTTAAAGTCTCTGACGTCGCCGTCCGTCACGACGTACTTTTTCTTCTCCGTCGTACTGAACTAGAAAGAAAAGAAAAGACGACGACGCACAACGCAACGACTTCGACAGCGAGAGGGTAAAACAGTAAACCATAAAGTGGAATGCAACCACGTAGTAAAAATTTACTTTGTCTTTCTTCTTATTAGGTCCGGTAAAACAGTAAACCGCCAAGAGGGATTCAGCCACACATTAAAAATTTACTTTTTTTGTCTCTCTTTCTTTTTCGGTCGCGTCTCCTTGCTTCGCCAAATAAACTTCTCGAATTGGCCTGATTAGCTGAGAAAACTGATCTCATTAAACACTTGATTACTACAAGAATGAGGTACAGTAGAGGTTAAAATGACAGCATCAACATAGAACAGAATAATTGACCTGCCCCCCCCCCCCCCCCGCCCCCCCCCCCTTTCCCCCAGGACTTAGGTCAGTCCGTCGTCCTAAGCGAGTATGCGGGAGGAAGTCCGTCTCCTACCGAGCTCCGACCTCAACGGCCGCCCGCTCATAGCTAGCGGCCGTCGCAAGGGTTTTTTCCCAAGAAACAATTATTAGTTCTGCTTTCCCACGGTTTCGGGGAATGCATCTATCGCAGACGGGGCTGGGATGCCGACGCGTCTGAGCCCGGTCCGTAATGTTGGGAAACCCATTCTCGCGGAGAAGCGCAAATTTAGAAGCGGTTCTGATGTCTGGTAAAGAAAATAAAATGTGAACCCAGACACCTAACGGACGCGAGAGGTGCAGTTGCCCGAAGGTGACCGCAGCCCCGTGCGCTAAATGACGCGCGAAGCACGTCTGCGGAGACGCGCGGTGTTTCCCAAGTCAATGCCAGAACAAGACCAGACACAGCAATAGTACCCGCATGCCCACTCCACGCGAAATGCGAGTTCACCCGCGGAAACAAGTTCATCAAAATAAGGGTGGTGAACGCGTGGACTATCTCGCCTAAGAAGTCTGGGCCGCACCCCCACCACAAACACAAGTCCCCCCGATACCACACAGCGCCCTGGGGACGCGCCTCTGGGGTGCCACTGTACTAAACACTGACTAAACTACTACCTGTAGTAAACAGTGTACTAAACTACCTGAAAGTGGTAACTAGGCCGCATGAGCAGTGTGATAGGAACTCATTCTATCGATCGGCGGTCGGATTTCATTTGGCACCCGTGACAGGTTTTGGCAATGCTCGTTCGTATCCGCATCGACTCCTGGTCAGTAGAAGCTCATCTTAATCCTGTTTTTGCTCTTCCCGAGGTGCCTTCCCCACGGGGTCTCATGCGCCAGAATCAATGCTTCTTTTCTCCTTTCCCTCGGCAGCACTAGCTATTCGAACAGTATGCCGGCAATTTTGTGCAGCCCATCCCGCACGAACATCAGGTGGCTTTGTCCTGAAGTCAGGCTCTCGACCCACTGACCACTGCGCATCGCCGAATACCTCATTTTCTTGCGCTCTTGTTGCCTCGGGCAGCATCTCGCTCGCGGCTACGAGTACTTCCTCTGTTTTCAGCTCTGTCTCGGCGTTTTTCGATAACGGTGGTCCTTCGTCCCCCCAGCTATCGTGCCCCTCGTGTCGGCCACCTCCATTCTCTTCTCGGGCATCTCGTAAGCGTCGTTGCGTGCTTGTTCAAGCATGTGCCAATCCTCGGTGGGGAGCAAGCAGTCTGCTTCTTTGGACGCCAGCTCCTTCGTGACGGCGTACAGCAGTGACGCGCTTTCTCTGATACGCCGATCCCAGCCTGCTGCTAAAGTGGCACCCGAGCTAGTTTCGCCACTACTCTAGCACTAAAACCGGCAATGAGCGTGGCGTTTCCTACCTCCTTCGTCAGGTTGCTATAGCGCCCTCTTTAATCACTGTTATTTCAGTGACCATGTCGATTAGAATCCTCAGAACCATTTCGCCGCACCTCGAGTCGACGTACTGTAGAGAGACTAGTCCGTCCGACTTCAGAGGCTCCGGGCTGGACTACATGTCCGTGTTCGCTGTCCGTACGGCCGTACCCATAACTACGGCTTCGTAGTTCTCAGCGGCGTTATCTTTGATTGATTGATTGATTCAATTTTATTTCTCAACATTCATACAAGGCATGCTTGTGAAAACATCTGGATCCCTAGCTAAAAGCTAGTTGGGATCCATGCAATTCAGTTTCAAAGAAAATTGCAGGCATAACAAAAATTAATTACATATATATAAAAGCTCATGAAATTAGAAATACATAAATGGGTACATAGAGCAACAATATTCAGAGCACCAAGCCTCTTTTACAAACATTTTGCCTTGAGCTACCCTTTTTACGCTTTTCTTGTGCCTGGTTTTTAGGGCACGACCACGCAAAACGTGGGCTATTGCAAATAAAGCATGCCGAGGGCTTCCAAGGAGGCCGCTTTTCCACGAAGCTGGGGTAGCGTTTTTCGAAGGTGCTGGTGGGTGGACGCCGGAGGGGTTTTGGCCTCGAATATTTGCTTCTTTCCCGAGCCTTTCCCCACACAATCTTCGAACGCCTCCACAAGCTTCGCTATTTCGGGAGGCTTTACACAGCTGTCTCCGTCCTCTCGCTTCACGTATTTGTATGCGTCGGTGCTAAACGCTTGCTTCATTTCATCTGCCACGTGCAGGGCAGCGAGGTCCCCGAGCGTCTTAATTCCCCGCGCCAGCATGTAAAAAGCATGGTAGCTCTCAATTCACGACGCGAAATGTTGCCAGATCTCGTTTAGCACCGGCAGGACACTACGGAACTGCCTGAGGTGGTCACCTGGAAATAGTCGGAGCTCGGACAGAAATGGTCTTTTAGACCCGATCGTAGCTGTCGAGCTCTTCGGTAGAAAGTTTTGAGAAAAGGTGCGGGATTCTCTTGCTCAGACGAGGCTAAAGTAAATGGCTTTTAACATCATCCGGCACCTCATAGGACTGAAAAATGCTTTCAGTTCCCTTAAGCCATACTGGCACTTGTGGATCTGCCGGAATTGGGGTCAGAGAACTCTTTAGACACCTAGGGAAATATGCCAGTGTTCCTTCGCGCGTTTGCAGCCCATTCGCCTGCGAGCCCTGTGGTGAACCGGTTTTCAGCTCCGACTGCCGGGCTCTTTCTTGCTCGATCAGCAGCGTGATTTTGCTCAACTCCATCTCCAGCTGCCACATGGCCGCATTTGAATCTGCGGCATCACCTGCCCCCCACGCTGCTGCGGTCACACTATCTGTTCCCGTCACTTGGTCGACACTCGACGGTGTGCCGTTACTCTCGTCCATACCCAATTACTATCTGTTCCCGTCACTTGATCGACACTCGACTGTGTGCCTTTACTCTCGTTCGTACCCAATTTTGTCACCACTGCAACGCTACGCAGTATCATGCAAAAGCCCCGTGGCTCGCCTTAACGGTTTAACTCCGCCTCAGTGGGCTACGAGGACCAGCAGGACCACTCAGCTTCCGACGGGAGTATATAGTATGCCCTGTCGTCCCCGGGACACCCGCGTTTGCTGCGCTTGCGTCTCTCCCTCTGGTCGAGTTTATGAAGAGTCCCTGGTCTTTGCCGTCCTTGGCTCTGGTTGCTTCCCATTGTTGCCGCTCGTTTTGTGGCTCGGCAAACGCGAAAGTACACCACTCGTCCGTCAGCGGCAGATGTGCCTTTTGTGGTATGATGGAACCGCTGACTCGATCCGTTGAGCTGGAACTCTGTGGCTGCTGCAACGCTAGTCCATCAGACCTGGTTTGTGAGTCCGTTGACAGACCAAGAGCCGGTTGTTCTGTCCATCGACCGCTGCGCTAGGAGTTGCTGTGACGTCCGTCGCTCAGCGCGAATCTGTTTTTCCGTTGACGTGCTCAGCACCGCTAGCTTGGCTCGTTAGCCGCAATGCTCGACGACTTTTGTTGCTGCACCGCTAGTAAGTCAACTGTCGATGTGTCTGTCCGTCGGCCAGTAAGCACAACTGGCTCGGCCTATTGGTCACTATGCTGTAATTCTTCAGCTGCGGTCCCCTTTCCGGTGGAGACGTTTCTCAGGCATGGTCCATCGGCCCGGTCGTCTTCGTTCACGAAAGGTCTCAGTTCGCCGAAGTCTGACAGCAAACGGTGATCCTGCCGCAGGCTGTGGCAGTAAAAGTTTAGGTTGCTTGTATTTCTTTCTTCTTCACTCGTTTTCCTGATTCTTTCTTCTGCATTGAATTACGTCCACTTGGATGCGCATATTTTACTTTAGCACTTTTTTGGAAATAACCTTGCTAAGGCTTGAAGTTGGAGTGGTTGCTTTGCATTTAAGGTGCTGCACAGAATAAACAAATGCACACAGGAAAGACAGCTGAATTGCCTTCATTTCTTGGTGGCCATGTTCATAGTATTTTTTTGTCATGGTTTAATACCATTGTAAAATACTCGCGACGTCTTTTTCAGGCACTATGTGCTATATTCAAGAAAACCAGTCGGCAGCGCCATGCACACACACCAACTTGCCTCGAGACATGCGGGACGCCCACAGTGAGCGCCAGCCCGTGTACGGAGTGAAAGCCCTCTCTCCTCTCCTTAACCTCGAAGGTTTGAACCTTGTATTGAGTTTGCTGCCCGGCTACATGCACTGTATGCTCCAGGAAGTTGCGCAGCAACTGTCTGATATGTGGCTGACTGCTGTTGACAAGCCTTTCTACATTGGTATACATATTCACGAGTCATATCACTGCACGGCCAGAGACACCACAATTAGCCCACGCGAATTAATTTGTCGAGACTTGTCTAAGTCAGCTGTGCACAGCACCAGATAACCTATTCCCATCATCATAAAGAGTGCCCCATCGGTTGTGAGCGCTGCTTCATCTCAAAAAATAGCCACACCAGTTGCTACAAAACGCCTTTTTATCTCGTATCATTTCATCACCATTTGGAACAATTAGTCGGGACCAGCATTTTGCTTCGTCACTTGATGCCACAGAACTGGAAGAGCTTGCATCATAGAAAGCTTTTCAGTAACTTGACTCTCAGGGTACCTGTGCCTTTTACCATTCTGACAAGCGGCTGTTCATAGGTTCAGACGGGAACATTGAATAATCCCATAATGGAACCCGCTCATTAATGGTGTCGATAATAAGGAGAAGCAAATGTGAATTGTATGTCATATTGTTCATGCCATAGATCTCCTCATATTCCTAAGGAAAACGCAACGTTCGAAGCTTCAATTCCGTCAAGCTTTCAAGTGTAAAGGATTCACCGAGCATATAATGCATCATTTGAACAAGCATCAGCCAGTGCTGAAAATTTCTAGATGGGATTGTTAGCTTCTTCGACTAAGAAGGAATGAATGAATATATAGATATGAAGACGGAATACAAGTTGCAGTTAATAATACGGAGGTTTAATATGTACGCAATGTACAATGCGCCAGTTACACAAAACATAGATCATCGCTTCGCTCAACGCACAGCTCCCGTACACGCTGGTCTCGCTGGTCTCGCTCGTTTAACGCTCCTCCGGCTTTGGGTCAAACAAAGGGGGTTCTAGTCTGTGTCACAGCTGACACTTTTACAGTTGAAAACACACACAAATACGCTCAAACAACACACAAACACAAACAGAAGAGACGAACACGTGCAAAAGCTTCCTTTCCGAGAAAGGTTGGGGAGGATGCCGCCGCGCGTCCGAGCCTCAGCCGTTCCTCTGAAATCTTGAGCACATGCTCTGGGGCACAACGTGCCCGCCGCAGCTCTCGCCCAACGACTCTCGCACTGGAAAAAAAAACAACACCTCCCAGCTCGTAAAAAAAAAAGGGGGGGGGGGAATGGTCGTCTAGGCAACAAACACAAAATGAAATTGATGCTCACCAACAGGACGCAACAGAACAGCACCACCAGAGAATAAAAAAGCAGCGAGCTGAGCCAACCAGCTCATTTCCAAAACTTCATGTCTTTTAGTGATCTTCGTAGTCTTGACAGTTTCCGTAATACTGCCTCATGATCTCGAAATGAGAAAGACAATTAAAAATGACGTAATGAAGACAAGTTGGTTAATCTTCACACACTGCACTAGTCATTGTCCATTCCAATGATGCTGTGCACCCAGATACATACCAGATAGCCATGCCCAATATAGCCATATTTTGCTATATTCAAAAGGCCGCTGCTCAAAAACAATTCAACGAACACACATTCTGGGACCATATGATACTAGATACGACACGATAATACACTATACGTAGGCCAAAAGAAACTCTTAAGTGAAGTGTTAAAAATAAAGAGGCACCGACCAAAAAGGTGTACTTGCCACAAGCGCTCCGTCGTTTCTACCCTCGTCCGACGTGCGGGAAGAATATGCTGCGCTGCGACCCGGTCAAGCTGCCAGTACACCAATGGAACCATGCTGCGATCCTGGTTCCAGGAGGCAGATGTGGGTACTGAATTCCTTTGGAAACAGTGTCTCCCGAGCCTTCTGTCCTGGAAGAACCGAGAGGGGTGTGCTGAAGAGAAGAATAAGAATGTAACCCTGCTGACAAATGAAGAGTTGCCAGAGGATGTTGAAAAGGTGTTGCGCGGCGGTCCGAAGTTCTGTGTGGCGCCCAAAGAAAAGCCTGTAAGTCTTGTGTCCATGGTTAGGAAGATTGCAGATAATGTTGCGCCTGAAGAGAAACAGCGGTGTATTTCAGAGGGCATAGACTGTGTACTAGCTAGAAAGAAGCCTGCTAAGAGCACTGTACTAATACATCGAAGTACAACCGAATATCTAAAGAACAAAGAGCTTGCTTTGCTAACAGCTGATAAAGAAGGGGGATTTGTAGTACTTCCAAGTGATATGTTTCTGGAAAAAGCGAAAGAGGCCATATGTAAGAACTTCGATCCATTCGAAAAGGGAATTGCAAAATTAAAGAAGGAAGGCTTGGTTTTATGTGAGGAGCTAAACTTGATAGCGCTGAAAAAACAGGTGGACACGGCTGAGGAGAATAGTTTAAGAATCTTTTTTTTCACTTAAAACACATAAGCAAGGACTGCCTTTTCGAGCCATTGTTTCAGAGCAGGGATCCTGGCAAGGGGAGCTTTCAAGGTTCATGCAAAAACAACTGAAGCTTCTAACAGTAGTTGATCCCTTTAGGGTCAGGAATGCGATGGAAGTGGTTGATTACCTAAAAGAGCAGCACGAAACACCATGTGGTAACTTTGCATTTTCTATTGACGTAGTAGATTTGTTTTACAGCATTCAGCAGCCACAACTAATCGATGCTGTCCGTGACCTCATAGGAAAAGGGGGCGCGTTAGACTTCCAGAACGCTTCGGGTTCGTCAGTAAACATTTTTTTGGAATTCCTAACCTTTTATTTGAAAGCGACTGTGGTGTGTTTCAGAGATGATTATTTTATTCAGAAGGATGGAATATGTATCGTGTCTTGTTTAGCTCCTATGCTTAGTGATATATTTTTAGCCCATTGTGACAAGCGCATTGCTAAGTATTTAGATAAGAGTGTTGTGAAATGTTTCAGATATGTAGACGATTATCTGGTGATTGTAAAGTTGAATAGCCTCCAGGAAAGTGCCTCTTCTGTATCTGGTATTTTAGAGTTTTTCACAGATGTGCAGATGGGCTTAGGTTCACTCATGAACTTCCAGTGAATGGCACTATCCAGTTTTTAGAAGTGTCCCTATGCATCACGGGTGAGCGTACGTGCTGGGCATATAAGCCGAGATCCAAAAAACAGGTTTTAAATTACGCTTCGGCTCATTCGGAGGTAGTGAAGCGCGGCATTGTGATGAACAGCCTGCGTGCGGCTCTGCAGAAATCGTGCCCGCATAACATGGAAGCCAGTCTGCAAGAGCAGGTTGACCGATTGGACAAGGCGGACTACCCTCTAGAATCAGTGAATGCGGTGGTCGAAGCTTTACTACGGGAGCTTGGTGGTGCCAAAGTGAAGGCAGGTGAAGAAAGGCTTAAGCGGCGGGTCGCAATCCCGTACGTCCACAGTCTATCCCAGCGCCTCAAAAAAGTTGCCCAGAAGTGTGGTGTTGGGGTTCTGTTGACAGCCCCTGAAAAGCTGGTACGATTATGTTCAGCAGTCACAGAAACGAAGAAGCCGTGTTGTAGCAAAAAGCACCAAATGCCGCCGCGGTGGCTCAGCGGTTATGGTGCTCGGCTGCTGACCCGAAAGACGCGGGTTCGATCCCGGCCGCGGCGGCTAGAATTTCTTTGGAGGAGAAATTCTAGAGGCCCGTGTACTGTGCGATGTCAGTGCACGTTAAAGAACGCCAGGTGGTCGAAATTTCCGGAGCCCTTCACTACGGCGTCTCTCATAGCCTTAGTCGCTTTGGGACGTTAAACCCCATAAACCAAACCAAACCAAAAAGCACCAAATGAAGTTTGTAACCTGCCGAACGGGAGTGGTGTACACCATTCCACTTGCCTGTGGCAAGGTATTTATAGGCCAGACCGGAAGGTGTGTCAACGATAGGATTAGGGAGCACAGAAGGGATGTTTCTTCACAGGCTGGTGGAGCTGAATTGGTGAAGCATTGCAGAAGTTGTAAAGGCTGTATCCCTGTGTATGACGCTACGTCTGTGATGCATGTGGGAGCCGACAAAAAAGAAAGGGAAATTATCGAAGCCTTTCGTATTCAAGAGGCGGGCCACATGTGTGTAAGCACTCCCTCCCTGGCGTTGGCAGAAAAAGAGATTGTTTATCTGCGCAACCGTATGCCTTGCAGGAGAGGGGAGGGCGTAGTTCGACCTGATGCGGATGACGAGGCACCTGCGTGTGCTCAGTGATACATATTTATGTCGTACAAGTGTCCAGTAAAGATAGTTGAAGTCTAGCGGGTGTCCTGTGTGTGTGTCTCTTGGTGTTGTGTCTGTTTCTTACCGCTAAGAAAATGATTCCTTCATACCGAAACCACTTTGTGGATGCTGTTATACGCCAAACAGCCTGGCCATCTCAGCCCGCTCGCATTCCTTGCCGCGCACGAGCTGCCATCCCTTACGTGCCAGGCGTGAGTGAGTCATTGGCTCGCACTTTTCGCACATATGATGTGCATATAGCCCACGTTCCTGCGTGCAAGCTTCGTCATGAGGTGGTGGCCGTAAAAGACAAGATGAGGAAGGAAAGATTTCCCGGCGTAATTTATAAAATCCCCTGCTCAGACTGCGATTATTCCTACATAGGGGAAAGCGGAAACTTCGAGAGATGGCTGAAAGATCACAAGAATGACGTCAGAAACAAGAAGGTGGCTTCCAAAGCACTTGCTGGCCATGCCGGAAGCGCGAAGCACAGTATCGCTTGGGAAGAGGCCGCAGTTATCGGCCGTGAGAAAAACTGGACGTCACACCAATATCTGGATTCCTTGTTGATACAGACAACAGATCAAACGCTGATTCGTAACATCGGTAATCTGCCGCCCGCGTACGCTAGATGCCTGCGGCGATTTTAAGCTTTATGTTGGAAATTTTTTCCTTCAGTGAACAAGGCTTCCGTGTGGAAGCCGAAACGTCTGTCATATTGACTACACCAGACGGGATTTCGTCAAACCTTGGATTTCTTAAGTGAAGTAGTTTCTTCAGAATTATTCTCTTAAGTAGGTCATATTCAGTTCACATTAGTTCATGACCATAACGCAATGACCTGCTCAGCACTGTATGCGACTATGCACGGAGCCGCAAAGCTTCTGTTCAAACCACGCGAGCTCCCAATGTTCAGTTTTGCGCGCTGGCCCTTTCTATCGGAGCAATGAATCTGGCGATGCTTTAAAAATTTGTGTTATGCAAAAGTGCTCGTTCCTAAAACTTCTTAGTAAAGGAGTGGGAATTAGAATCCTGATTTGAGGATTCCCGGAGCTGTGTGGTGTAGGCTTCCGAAAGCGTCAGTACAGCACACTTGTGGAAGCCATCGCCTGGTGCTTTCAACTGCAACTCTCCTGCGAGTGAATGTGATAGATCCTGCTCCATTGTCATACAAGTAATTCCCCAGCTCTGTACTGCACTTACCTTCATGGGCAATCACGTTAAGCCTTCCTTGATTCGTAGTCGGCGTAGTACGGCGTCCGAGCATTCCAGGAGAGTTTCAGGCGCTTCCCGCATCTTCAAGTACTTTTGCCTACAGAATAAAAAAAAAACATGCATTTTAGTAGTAGAGCTCAAAACCAACACCAGGCTTGGCACCAAATCACTGAGACAGAAGCATTTTGGCGGCTAAACTCGCCTTTAATTCTCCCGTGACTGCGATTTGCTTCCTTAGACCTCCGCCGAATGCTGCCGTCGCCAGTTTCCTGAGGACGGCGTGAGCTCCCTACGTCGAGCGCTTTTCCATGCTTTTGCGCGAGAGCATTTGCGCGGCCAGCATTTTCTTTGCAATAATGTCACGCTGCCCTGACTTACCGTGTATAAACTGTGGCTTCATAGGCAATGTACGTTCGAATTCCAACCGTTGATAGGCCTGCGGCTAGGCGCTCTTCTGCCTATTGGTCGGCAGCGCCGCGCCCGATGGCTGCCCTTCTTACTTGACGGTCGTGAAGGAAATACGTTGGATACACATTTGGCATGCGAAGAATTTTAACTTTGTGCGCTTACTTTAAGGGACGTAGCGACGGCTAGAAACATGCATTCAAGAAAGTTTGCTGAAGAAGTAAAAGGTGAAGAGGTGAGTATATGCTCCCCGGGACAGCTTCGGTCAGAATTAAAGCAAACACGTACATCATGGCCTGCTGATTTGCGTGTCGTCTTCAGCCGGATCAAATCAATCAAATAAATTTCAGTGCCTGGTTGTTTCTTAAATTTGTAGGCTGCAAGTAATACATCATTACAATTTATAACTTCTTGTGGCTTTTTACTATTGTTCAATTTGCTGCTTTCAATAAAGCGAGCGCCAAATTGTTAAATCTACATAATGTTAGAACAAATGATCAACAATATATGAAGGCATCGCATTTATTCGCATTACCTCCGAGGGGGACGCAACACACGAAGTGTTTGTGGAAAGCGTTACACTATATACAAATCTATTTACATATATACATTGAGGGCGTCATTTAATACTGTGGCAATCATTTCTATCAAAGTTGTTTTCCTACGCCAGTTTCCACATGTCTTTAGCAAATAGTTAACACAGCAGTCTCCGCCTCAATGCTGTACTTTGACGGTGCGCAGACGCCTGTTATTGGGAACTTCTTGAAGTCACTGTGTGGCACAACTCGCACAATTGCTTGATGTTTCGCACAGTCTAAATCCTTATAGAGTCTTGACATTTTCTTCTTTTCTTTTGTTGTTTTCTCAGTATGCCGTGTTTCCCCAATGCAATGTTGCCTTATAATCTTTGCGACGTAGTAGTGCAGAATCTTCACGATAGCGTCATTTTTATGTTCATGGCAAGGGAACGTTACATGAAAGGTGTCCAGAACATAGTCTATTGTGCACGAGAACACATCGCAGTCGTCCATACTCTTAAAAAGTCTCCTTTGCAGCGAAGCAGTTTAAACAGTGTGGTGTTCGAGTGCAGGAGTCCACCTCTTATTTTGCAAAGTGTCAAAGAGGCTTCTTTCATCGTTGGCACTGCAACAGAAAGAGACGCTCTACAATTTCAACAGGGAAATATTTTTGTTGGTTTCCTAGTCAGGAACCCTGTCATATAATATAAAACTGCATTCACGACTTCCGCATCGTTGTGGTCGCTGCGCAGCACCTCATCGCGCTCCCATTCTTCATTTTCAATGATGCCGTCCAACTTCTCTTTTAGAGTATCAAGGAATGATCGTTCCCAATTCCTCTTAAAAATGTCTCCGAAAGCAGAAAAATGCAGTACCGGTCCTTCTCCGGCTTCGCAGTTGCCGAACTTGGGCGGTTTCAGCATGCTATACAAGCTTAGCATCCGGTACAGCTGAAAAACGTAGACATATCAGGATGGTCGTTCTCACCTGCAGCTTGACGAGTTCTTCAGAAGATACATTCGAGTTGATCTTTATTGAACTTCGCAGTGAGGACTTATCTGAACCTGCATTCACTGAGCAAATATTATGTGAGGTCTAATGATGATAACATGGTAATTCGCAGGCCTTCAGCAGTTGACTGGGTGAGGAACATATCTTTTGTTATCAGTCCACTTCGGAGGTCACTTTCCCACGTGTTCAGCCATTGCAGGCTTCCCGTAATCAGAGAGAGGTCGCCACTTCCATTGCACACTCCTTCACCTGGATGCCGCCTATTTATGGCATCGAACTAATTGTTCATTCCCTCTGAGAAGGTGATGGTCCCAGCAGCTTTAACAGGAATTAGCACTTTCATTTTGCTTTAATATTTGATCGCTGAGGCCATAGATCGGCTGAAGACTTGAGTTGTAAGTTTTAGACGCATCAAATCTATGTGTAATGGGTATATATGATGATTCGTTATTTTAGGGCACACTTTGAGACAACCACCAACGTTCTTGCTGTCTTCCTTAAATACGGCCGCGTATTAGGTCCAGTATACCCACTCTTCACTGACTTCCAATAGCCGCTGCTTCAGCAGCCTGTTTCTGACGCACTTGAAAAGGTGTGGTACTTCAGAAAACACGTAGACTTTCCTCTGCTTACTTAATGGATGCTCAGAAAAGTGCTTGGGAGCCTCAAGTTTTCCGTTTACAAAAACTGGCTTCACATTTTCTTATTGGTACTCGCTCCGTCGCATAGTATGCCGTCGACAATGGCGCTACACTCTTCCGGCATTACAATGCCTTCGGTAAAAAAATTTGGTCAGAATTGTGCCTTTTGTGGCTTCTTTCAAGGCAAACGCGCCCACTGGCTGCGCATAGCTTTCCCCTAACGGACAAAACATGAAAACAGGCTCATGATTCGCCGTCGCAGAACTCTCGCAACAATTTTCTCCGTTGTCAACGAGGTCAGCTTACGTGAGGATTGTGGAATTTACACATTTTTTTTCTCTGACGTGTATTTCGTCAAAGAGGAGCATTCCATGAGTTGGGTTCCTCGCATAGTTTCCCTCAGACTGCCGGCACATAGAAGGATCTTCCCAGACAAGCGTCAGGTAAAACATAAAGGTTTAATTGCATGATTAAGGTGACACAAGTAAGGCAAAGTAGGGAGACAAGGTAACAAGATTGAAGAACCCCCTTGCTTCATGCCGAACATCGGCTTAAATCGGGTGTCCTGTGCCCAGGTCCCTAGTTTAGGAATTTGGTTAATTAAAAATGCGTCCAAGCACTATGAATTCGGTCACGTGTCCATTTGTAGTGGTCCGCCCACAAAGACGTCCCCCCTTCCACCCTCGCCACTTCCTCGAAGATGCTGTCTGGCCGATCCCTCGCAGCAACGATGACAAGCCGTTAAGGTCGAGCCATTCGTCAGCCAAAACACAAGTCTGACACCTGCACTTCACAGCGAGCCGTGGGAACGGAGGGCTGGTTGCGCACTTGCGCCAAAAGGTTCCAGGAAAACAGGAAGTCGTTACCCAAGCGCGAGCACGCCAGCACCCGCGCTGGCCATAAACAATCACAGAACAGCCGCCGACACACCATGCCGTTGCGTTCCGTTTGGGTTTGGCACCGCTAATGGGAGTTGAGCCCAGGACCGTTCCCGCGCAGCGGATGTCCACCCCATAAACCACCAGGGGGCACACTTGTTGACGCCGCCCCATGCTTTCGGGTACCAGGGCCGCCACGCCGACGCCTCTTCGAAGTCGTGTCTATTTACAGTTTCCAGATGTCTGGAGATTCTTTGTAGGCTGGCGTTTCCCATGTAGCATACCGCACCAAGAAATCGTTCCGATGCTTCGGCGCTTTAGTGGAAGGTGTCGAGAGTAACACCTCCGCACCAACTGTGTTGCATGGCTTTCCTAGCGTGCAACACAACACGCAAGAATAGCTCGACAAGCCCGAGCCCCGGCGGCCTGGAGTTCCCGATGGCCTCCCGCGCCGCGTGCAAAATCGAAGCCTTGTCCCACTTATCTCTAAATACCGCAAAAGAAAAGAGAGAGAGAGAGAAAGAAAAAACTACTCGACTCCTCCCCCGCACACACAGGGATCTCGCTGGAGATTAGCCGGCAACCAGAAGTCTCGAGATGGCGTCGGCGTTTGCATTTTGGACCCCTTTTTTGTGTTCGATTGTCAGGTTGTACTTTTGCAGAGCCAACGACCATCGAGTGAGCTTAGCACTATGCGGACTGCAAAGGGTGAGGTAGCGAAGAGGGTTATGGTCGGTGATCACTCGCACCTTAGTGCCGAACAACCACTCCTCGAGTTTCTCTAGTGCCCATAAGCCTCCTTTTCAATCGTGGCCCAACGGGCCTTAGCCGGATTCAGTTTCCTGCTCAGGAAGGCTACTGGGCACTCCCTACTCTCCTCGTCGAGTTGCGCTAGACACGCGCCAACAGCGAAGTCGGACGCGTCTGTGGCGAGGACATATTCTCGCGTGGGATATGGTGCGCTGAGCGTTGTCGCAGACTTTAGCTTAGCCTTGACCTCGTCGAATGCCTTTTGGGCCTCGTCTCCCCAGGGGAGTTCCTGGGGAGTTGTTGCGGCGTCCGCCTCGTAGAGAGGTTCGTTAGTGCAAGCATCACCTACGCGTAGTGAGGCACATAGTAGCGGTAGTAGTTGGCAAGCCCTAAGAAACTTCTCAACTGCCTCTTCGTCTGGGGCACGGGACTTTCATCAATTGCCTTCACCTTGTCTGTGTCGACGCGGTGGCTATTCGATCCCACAATGTGCCCCAAAAATCGCAGCTCTTTCTTTGCGAAGCGGCACTTAATCGCATTAACGATGAACCCCGCTACTCCGATCGCGGCCAATACCTTTTCTAAGTGATTGCGATGATCTTCCCACGTTTCGGAAATATTACGAGGTCGTCAATGTATGCACAGGCATACTCGCAGTGGGGAGCTAGCACTTCGTTAATTACGCGCTGAAAAGTTGAGCCGGCGTTTCCGAGCCCGAACGGCATAACTCGCCGCGCATACTGGCCGTGAAGCGTCACGAATGCGGTGAGAGCCTGTGCCTCCTCGTCCAGCCGTATCTGCCAGTACCGTTTTAGCATATCTATCAAGTTGATGCACTCCGCCTTCGCCACTCTCAGCAGGAGCTCGTCAGCTACACTCATGCGGTAAGCGTCCGGTTCGGTGATGCTATTGAGTTTGCGGTAGTCGCAGCATAGTCTCACTCCTCCGTCCCGCTTTGCCACGCAGACCACCGGATGGGCGTATTGGCTTTCCTCGGGATAAACCAGGCCCCATTCCCTAAGCTCGGAAACTTGCCTCTCCACCTCCTTTCTAAAGGCCATCGGCACCTTATACGGGTAGACCGGTTGCCTCTCCGCGCTTGCCTTGAGCTTGATTCGGTGCACTCCTACGTTGCAAATATCTGGCCTGTCTCCGAAAACGTGACTGTTTCGGGCCACCAACGCGTCGACCTCCGAGCGTTGTGACGCGTTCAGATGACTTAATGCGTCGGGCGGCAGCTCATTGATTGGGTCCGCAGAGGTAGGAAACGCCAGCACGTGGCCGAACTCCTCATCGCCCTCAAATATTAACCCGACCGCACTTACGCGCGAGTGGTATGGCCGCAGCTTATTTGCGTGCACCGAACGGTGCGACCGGTCTTCTAGCTCAATGACGTAAGTGTAGGGCCGCAGCTGCCTAACGACCCTGACCGGCCCCACCCACTTCTCCGTTAACTTGTTCCCGCCTTGCTTCTCGTGCCACAATACCTGTTCGTCCTCCATGAACCCCTTATCTGTTGCTCTGAGATTGTAGCGGGTGGTATAAGTGGGCTGAGCTGCTTCTCAGTTTTCGTAGGCTGCTGCACCGGCCTCAGCCATCGTTTCCCGTAGCCTTTGCACGTACTGCGCCGCGGGGACTCCAAATGAGTATGAACTGCCCATTCCCCCATCCAAGATTTTTGTAGGATGGTGAGTGGCCCCACCGGCAGCCTTCCGTACATCAGCTCGAACGGCGACCTCCCCGTGCTAGCCTTGGGCACCTCGCGGTAGGCCCACAGGAGGAACGGAACGAATTCGTCCCACTCTTTCCCATGTTCGTTTATGGTGTGGTGCAGCATGGACTTGAATGTCCCATTCTATCTTTCGACTAACCCGTTGCTCTGCGGTTGGTCCGGCGTAGAAAAACGGGGACATGCACCTAGTTTTGCAAGGAGCTCCTGAGTCAACTTAGCTGTGAAATTTGTGCCGGTCGCATGTAGCCCTCGCAGTCAAGACCTTCAAACATATAGACCTTATGCAAAATTGCTGCCATCTATCGCAGAAAAGAAGAATCAGTGGAAAGCCGCCATGTTGGAGGATGACAGAAGCTCGCTCCGCCTCTGCTGTCTGGATTTAGGCGTGCCCTGCGTAGCTTCCTTACTGCTGTGCTGCAAAAAGTTATGAGCCGGAACTATAAAAAGGACAGTATAAAAATGCAAAATACAGTTTGCTCGAAACTGGATGAACGTTACTACCTGAATGGTCAGTCGACATGTTTCTGCTGCCCATGTTTCTAAGTGGCTTCGCAGACACTTACTACGCGTCCAAACTACTTTCCGAACGCCACCGAGTGCGGAGCTACAAGTTTTTCACGGAGTCCTACGTCAGTTTACCGACGCTGAACAGCAAGAAATGTACGAAGCAAGTGTAATTTTCGTTTACGGCTAAAAATGTGCGCATTTCGGTCTAGTTTGAGTCAGTTTTTATTTGGTTCGATACTTTTTGCGGACGGGCGTGCCGCTTGAATTGCTGTTGTTGTGGTTGCCTTTTCTGTGTGTTGCGTCGGCGCCGAAAGCAAACGACAGTAAACTTCACGCTCATGTTGGTAGCGTTGAAAAAACCGGCCTCTCAACATGCGACGCTTTTCATTTTCCTTGAAAAATTCATACAGCATTTGTTTGTTTGCCCTAGTGCTCTAGAGTCCCTAGTTTGCCCTAGTGCCCTAGACAGAGAGAGAAAACATATTACCGGGCACATAGACCCCTAGGTCCCCGCACGACCCCACTGCCCAAGTGCTTACCATTCTTGGACTATCGCCGTTAAAACACGTAGCCCGTGAATGCATTAGTGTCTATGGTTTTACCACGACGAGCAAGCAGTTGTGCACTGATATTTTTGGAGGATTCTACACGCGTTATGCATTCCCGCTACTAGTTGGAACTATGGTACCGCTTGAGCGGCTTCCCGTATGGTCCTTTTTTTTTTGCACAACACATGGTTTCGTGCAAACCGGCCGGTTAAGTGAAATCGCTACACGCATACAAGCCATTGCTCCACAAAATAGGCACCTTTCCCTGGTCTAACAGAAACGATTGACTGACTTGGAGAGCGCAAACGTTCCGTGCCGCGGGCACTTAACCCTTGCTAGTGTTTCCGTTGAAACAAATATTCGCACTAAAAACTAACTCGTGTAACCGCTGCGGCGGATAACGCTAGAAGCGACGGTTCTCACAAAGCACGACCTGTACCACTGAACAGCTGATCACGATTACTCTCTTGCGAGACCGATAATCGCAGCACTTCACGGGCAAACGCAGGAGAAAAACAGCTTTTGTATGATATTTTCTTCGTGCCAACAAAGCTTATTTCTAATTTCATTCGCTACATGGCGATAACGAAATGTGTTGCGCGATGCCTCGACATGTAGCAACGGTTCTGCAACATTTGTGCCACGGATGTCGGCGATCGCAGTCTAAAACTAGAAATGCTCTCAAATCAAGCGCTCTTGCCCTTTTTCCCTGGGCGTCTTCGTGACCCTTCTGCGTACAGCAAGGCACTGAGCAATATGTGGGCATATGAAGACGGTGAAACTCGAGCGCGCGCGACGAGCGTGTACCAGTACGTGCTGTTAATCCGGCGGCTATCCTCCAACATGGCGGATCGCGCGCGGCGACCGCTAGATGGCAGTGCATTTCGCATAAGGTCTATTACTTCTGGCCACCTTGAATGGACATCCACTACACATAAAGCATAACGGTGTCCTCTAGCGGAAGGCGGCTCGAGCGGGCCTACACAGTCAAGTCAAGTCTTCAACATCGCAAAGATGCTAGGGGCGCAGCCAAAAAGCCTATTAAAGGATTGACAAGGGGCTGCTCCCCGTACAAAAACTTGATAACTTCGGCGTAAGAGTTGGCTATACAATGAAATATATTTTTAACAGAAACAACAACAGGGCGAAATGGCACTTTCATATAATGTTTAACTAAAGACCGTAGAAAAGGTGACGTACAATTGCGGGAAAGAAGAAAAAAACATACACGCAGTGTGGAAAACATTTTTACAGAAATACACACTTGCAGTGAGGTAATAAAAATAATAACAGCGTCCATGTTTACCACTATGTTTACCACCTGGAATGCGACGCCCGGTCTAGCTAAAGGTGAGATCGGCACGTGGTGCTGCGTTCGCATAGCGGCTCTCATCTGACAATCATGGTACCTGCGGTAGAGCTGCTTCACATCGCGGGCTACACCTGGCCAGTAGAATGACGCCTTAATGCGCTATAGAGTTTTCCGCTCGCAAAGGTGTCCTGCCCATGCGAAATCATGGGCCATTTCTAGGACTTCCTTGCGGCGTTCTGATGGCAGAACGAGCTGGCAGCACTCGTGCCCGGCGACGTGCTCTAGGTGATAAAGCAGCTCGTCGCGCACGAGCATGCCGTGCGCACCTTCCTTCGCCTGTACCCGTGCTTCTCTCAGCGTTTTGTCCATCCATTGCTCCTCACGAAATGTCTGCTGCGTCGACTGCGCTGCCTCTTGCGAGGCGCTCTCGACTATTACTTCGCATGCGCGCACCACTTCCTCGCTCTCGTTCTCGCATGATTCCCGCCCTGGGTCTAAGTTCTCATCTTCGCCGTCGGGCTGGGCGATAGGTGCTGCTGCCACTCTGTCCTCCAAGAGCTGCTCGTAATCATTAGGGGTTATCAGCGCGTCTATGTGCTTTGCCAACTTGTCAGTGATTGCACACAATATGCCCTTCTCCGAGGGGTAAAATGAGACACGGACGCGACTCCCCTCGACGGACGCGACTCCCCTCGACGGGCGCGACTCCACTTTGCGATTGCAAACGTACTGTATTCAGGACCATCTCAGCAATTTTTAATTCTAACTCCAGCAGCCTTTCTTGCTGCTCCGACGTCGTCTGTGGCGAGGCGTTAGTACGGCCTTCTACCATTTCGCTTGTTATTGCCGGCACCTCTCCCCCTGTCCCATCTACACCCGGGTTCGCCATTACTGTTTCTTTAGCGATGTCACTCCTCAAAACCCAAGGCATTGACATTACACGCAAACACAACAAACCAACCGGGTACTCGCCTAGCTACCGAAGCGTCGCTGTCGGTGCCCCGGCAGGGTCAGATGAGCCTGGAGGTCTGGTGGCTCTCCATGGTAGCCCGGTCGCTCCCTCCGCCACTCGCGTCGTCGTTGTCGGTTGTCCCCGGTGAACTTCTGCTCAGCCTAAGCAGATCCTATCGACTGCGCCAGTTGGGTCCCTCGCAGAGTTCCCTCAGACTGCCGGCACACAGAAGGAACTTCCCAGACAAGCGTCAGGTAAAATATGAAGGTTTAATTACATGATAAAGGTAAGACAAGTAAGGTAAAGTAGGGAGACAAGGTAACAAGATTGAGGAACCCCCTTGCGTCGAAAGGTTCCAGGAAGAAAGGAATTCGTTACCGAAGCGCGAGCAAGCCAGCACCCGCGCTGGCCATAAACAACACAGAACCACCGCCGACACACCATGCCGTTGCGTTCCGTTTGGGTTTCGCACCGCCAATGGGAGTTGAGCCGAGGACCGTTCCCGCGCAGCGGATGTCCACCCCATAAACCACCAGGGGGCACCCTGTTGACGCCGTCCCTAGAGTTACTGTATATGCCACCAAAGGTAGCAGAGTTGCGCGTAGGTCCGCCATCTTGCCTGCAAAGCAACCGAAGTTATGCGGCGAAGCCGCACTCCGTTTCTGCAGGCGACATGCCTGGCGCATCACCGATCGACCGTGGGCGCTTTTCCGAGGTTCTTAAACCACTTTTTCGATTGATCGCAAACAAAAAGCATCTAAAAAGCTGACCGCGTAACTTAGTCAAAAAATATAGCCAAGAAAAAACGGTGCTGTTTCTAGCGCGCGCCGTGAGCTGCGGCAGCATGCGATTCCCACGGTCACCTTCCCCGAACTATTTACCTGATAACCTAAGGGCAGACTCAGTATTCTAAATACGCCGTGCAAATGCAGCATTCATTCATCTTTGCGGCAACATTTATTCACCGGACCTGTGTTAAAAAACCTGTTTATAGTCTTGTTTACTAAATACGAAACCCTGCAAAAAGTTATGAGCCGGAACTATAAAAAGGACAGTATAAAAATGCAAAATACAGTTTGCTCGAAACTGGATGAACGTTACTACCTGAAGTAAACAATCAGATGCCTAAACATGTTCTTTCGATTAAAAATTGTTTGCCATTCAGGATAAGCCAACAGGGATAAATACGCAACGCAGAGCTCTATTTTAGCATTTCAACAGTGTACACGTAAAAGCGCAGAGCCGCAAGTCCAGCCTGTTTTCGGTAAAGAAACCTCAATGCAACTTTTAGCAAAAAAAAAACAAAAAGGTGTGAGCTAAGCACGCTAGACACCCCACAGCACAGCAGCGAACGTAAACAGCCGTTGGATAGTGGATCCGCTTCGAACTTGGCCGGCTGTCAATCCAGTTCGCTGCCGGCCTACGTCATCAGCGCACGTGTTTCTGGTCCGATGGGCAAAACATGCACCCTACCGAGGAGGCTCTCACAGGGAGAAGAAAGGATGCAGGGCGTCTCGAATCGGGGAACAGAGGCGGCGGGGGGCCCTCGACACCGGTAAAACCGGTTCTGAACCGAAAGTGGAGGATTTTGCCCATCGAGCGTCGTCTTCTCCGCAGTACACGGTTGCTTGGACACCATGTGATGGCGCTCTGCCAATGGAGTCGCGAGCGGCGTTTATCAAACAGACGCGCAACTCTTATATACAGTAACTCTAGCCGTCCCTGCTTTCTGGGTGCCGGGGCCGCCACGCCGACACCTCTTCGAAATCGTGTCTATTGACTGTTTCCAGATGTCTGGAGATTCTTTGTGGGCTGGCGTTTCCCGTCCTTAACACATTGTAGCATACACCACCAAGAAGCCTTCCGATGCTTCGGCGCTTTAGCGGAAGGTGTCGAGCGTAACCGATGTCTCTGAAATTCTGACTGCCACGGGTCCGAAAGGAGCGCGAGGCACCTTCCCGAACCGAGGCAAAGGGTTGGAGCTTTGACGCCCAGCGGTAGCCGGTTCATGTTCAGCGTCGCGAATGAAGACAGAACCACGAAGTCAGTCTCCGAAAATAAGATATATTCTCAGTATCATCCGCAGGAGAATCAGACGCAGGCATTTACAAACAGTTAAGCTAACACAGCACAAGCTACTACGTGGTACACGTATCTATAATTAACGGAGAGGAAAACTGGCAATTGCCAATAAGCCAATAAAACAGTCAAATTTGAACTATCGGGTTACATGCAGATTGCACACACACATTTAAAATTAGAAATAAGAGTGGAGGTAAGTTCGCACTGAATTAGGAAACGGTCCAGCGAGCGCGGCGGCAGTCCACTCACAAAGGCGACGCAGAAGGGGAGCTCTCGAAGGTGACGGTCCTTCCGGAGTCCTGTGGTGTTCTTCAGAGTGCTTTGCGGCGGCAGCTCGGGGAGTGAGGAGTGCTGGGAGGCGAGAGGTACACTACTGTTTCGGCCGACACGGCTTCTTCTCCAGCCGTCGCTTGTCAACGCACGAGACACTCCCATCCAATAATTCAATCTAAGGGACAGCCTCCATAAAACAAATACCCATAAGCGAACCAAGTAGTCGATACACAGAGGACGGAGCACATAGGCTCCGCTCCTTCCACTCTCCATGGCCGCCATGTTGAGGGTGAAGAAAAGTAGGACAACCAAAAAAAAGGCAACATACGCCAACATCTTCGGTCTTGGAAGGGGGCACGTTGCAGGCGAGGAAAGTTACAAAGAAGGAAAGTTACAAAGGAAGCCCAAAGCTTTGCGCCGATTAGGGGTGGCTTTGAGTTCGAGAACCTAACAGAATAGACAACAATCTGGGTGTACTTCCCCGCTGGCGCACTGCGGGGATTCTGCCTAACTGGACGGCGGAAACTGGTACACCCGCTCGAACACGGCGGGGGTCTGCCTAACTGGACGGAAACTAACATGCGAAGACGACGTGCACGTACTCGCGCTCTTGCAACGATCGACCAAGGCACAGATATACAGGATACATTGACATCTCTTGAATACGCCAGCATAGTATGGGACCCACACACCACAGCCAACGTAGAAAAATTGGAGAAAATCCAGGGATTAGCAGTAAGGTTCATATATAACCTGTATAAGCGAAGGGACTCTCCATCCATCATGTTACATCAGGCAGCCCTTGAGCCATTAGATGGAAGAAGAAAGGCTTCCCGGCTGCGTTTTTTTCACTCTTTGTATCTTCAGAAGCTAGGCATTCAGCCACAGGACTACTTCGAAAGGGACACAACCAGACCTTCGAGACATAAACATAGTCATAGCATCAGGCCAATATTTGCTCGCACGAATCTCTACAAATATTCATTTTTCCCAAAAACAATACCCGATTGGAATTCTCTGCCTCATGATTCACCTCTCCTGCCTTCAACCATTTGAGAGCCTACATATCTGAGTGTATGGTTGGAAATTATTATTTATTAGCAGTGCATAGTGTGCTTCGTTGTCTATGTGCCTTTGTTTGGGGCATGTACTTTCACATAGTGTATTTGCTTTGTAAACTTGTTTATTTTTGTTATTGTACTTTCTTGTCGTGATTTCTAACTTCACCATTGTTGCTGATCCTAAGGCACAGTATTTACTAACAAATGTATGTACCCCCTCCTGCTTGGACCGATTCGGTCTGCAGTATTCTGTAAATAAATAAATAAACATGCGATATCAACCAACTCTAGAAACCTACAGATGTTTAATTACCCGATATTGAGAACATATAAATGCCTACCACTTTTGTCACACGCCCCCCCCCCCTTCAGAATATTATGGAATACTATTTTAAACTGACAAAATGTGGCACGCATTTCAGACAACGAAGTTCAGACAACATATACGACTGTAGCCCGATATTCCACGATGGAAGCAAGATCACATGAAATTTACAGCCGGCTAAGGTAGTCCGCCCCGACGTTCTGACTACCCTTAATATGTTGTACGCAGAAATTATATTCCTGGAGGAGCAAACTCCACCGAATAACTCGGCTGTTCAGTTTCCTACTGTTCTGGACATAGGCCAGCGGCTGGTGATCTGTCTGCACAAGAAACACGACACCATATAGGTAGGTCGAAAACTTTTGGACTCCCCAGACCAAAGCAAAACACTGTCGTTCGACAGTGCTGTAGGCTACCTCCCTTGTAAGCAAATTTCGGCTCGCTTACGCGATAGGGTGTAGCATCCCTCGAAAGCAGCAGGAACACAGCGCCTAAGCTAGTGTCGAAGGCGTCGGTGCGCAGTACGAAGGCCTCTTTGAAGTTCGGCAGCCGCAAAATAGGGGGATTAGATATTCAGTGCTTGAGCTTGCGGAAGGCTTCCTTGTACACGGGTTCCCGTTTCACAGCGTTACTTTTACCCTTCCGGGTCAGCTGGGTGAGGGGTGCGCTTATCTCTGCATAGTTGGGGATAAACTCCCTGTAATAGCCAGTCAATCCCAGGAAAGCTCGCACCTGGCGCTTTGTGTTTGGTGGCTCGGCCGCTTGTATCTTGTCCAGAGTTTTTCCCAGGGGCGCCAGCTTGCCTGCTCTAATTCGGTGGCCGAGGAAGTCAGTTTCTGTCATTCCCAATTCACACTTGCTGGGTTGCACCGTGAGCCCGGCTGCTTTAATTGGGCCAAAAAAGTTGTAGTGTGGCAATGTTTTCTTCACAGGTCGAGCTGGTGACCAGTATGTCGTAGTAGTGTTCTACTCCAAAAATGCCGCCGACCAGCTTGCCCATAAGTTCCCGAAATCTCGGGCACCGTCTTGATGCCGAACCGCATGAAGCGGAACTGGTAGAGTCCCGACATAGTGAAAAACGCTGTCTTTGCCTTGGCGTCGTCAGACAGGGGGATCTTCCAGTATCCCTTTATGAAGTCCACCTTGGAAAAATATCTCGTCTCCAGCCGTGGCAAAAACGGTATCGGCTCTGGGCATAGACTCCGAATCTCCGACGAGAACGTCATTCAGCCTCCGAAAGTCGATGCAAAGCCGATTACTTCCATCCGGCTTTTTGACCAGGAGTACGGGAGAGTTATATGGGAACACTGACTTCTCAACAATTCTCAACCTCTCCATTTCTCTCACTTCGTTCTCGATACCTTGCCGGGTTGCGAACGGTAGAGGGTACTGCTTGACGTGAACTGGCGCGGTGGTTGTAAGTGGGAGATTGCACTTCATTCATTCTATTTTGCCGGGAACATTAGAGAAATAGCCGCGTGCTTCTCCATTGTGGACAAAAGGAGCTGTTTCCTCGCGGCATTGAGGTGTGGGGATAGTTTCACTTATGCCACTCCCTCTGTTTTCTCAAACTCTGGAACCGGCAGCTTACTGTCCTCATCAGTTTCAATCAAGCTGCTGATCACCAGGCACAGTCTGTTGGCGGGTGCGTCTCCCCTCCCTTCGTACTTTTTTAGCATGTTTGCGTGAAAAATATTTCACCCGCTAGCCGTCTCAATGGCCTAATCTGCGTCTCCTTTCCTGGCGGTGACCTCGAATGGGCCCTTCTACTGCAGCAACAGCGTGTTGCTATCACTTGGGAGCAGCACTAACGCCTTGTGCCCAGGTTCGAAGTTCCGGTCCTTCGCTTTGCGGTTGTAGAACTTCCTACAATGAGTTCCCGCCCTTTCAAGTTCCTCATGCGCCAAACGACACGTCTCTTCCAGTCTGTTTCCAAGGTCGAGTAGGTACTTGTAAATGGTCTTTGCCTCTTCATCTAGGCTCTCGTTCGTCCACACCTCCTTTAGGATAGCCAGTCGCCCACGCACGCGTCGGCCGTAGAGGAGCTCAAACGGCGAGGAACCAGGCTGGATTGGGGAACCTCCAGGTAGGCAAAAAGAAGAGGGGATAGGTACCAATCCCAGTCTTTTGGCTTCTCAGACCACATTCGCCTCAGCATCATCTTCAATGTGCCATTGAACTTCTCCACTAACCCGCTAACCATGGGATGGTATGGAGGGGTGTGAAGTTTACAGATGGAAAGCAGCCGTGCCACTTCCTTCATCAATTCTGAGGTGAACTTTGTGCCACGGTCGCGGAGTACCTCGTGGGGGTCATCGAATCGCGAAAACGTCGCCAGGAGAGCTTCGGGAACACGCCCGGATTCTATACTTGGCAAAGCCACTGCATCCGGGTAACGGGTGGCATAGTCATCCGGGTAACGGGTGGCACAGTCCATCAGTGTTAATATATATCTATTGCCCTGTTTGGACGGAGGGTAGATTGGCCCGACGATGTCAATGGCCACCCGTTTGAAGGGGGTGTCAATGAATGGTGCCTTCCAAAGGGCAACGCGTGGCACTCTCCCCTTCGGCGTGGTTCGCTGACAAATGTCGCATGATGCCACGAATCTCTTCACATCCGCCGTGATGCTAGGCAAGAAAAACTTCTAAAATCCGATCTTTTGTTTTCTGGGCACCCAGATGTCCTGCCATTACGCTGTCATGAGCCATCTTGAGCACCGTTTCTCGGTGCCGTTCGGGAACGACCGGCTGTCGCACCTGTCGAACGTCCTTCTCCGTGTAGCATCTGTACAACAGACCGCCTTCCTTCTTCAACAGAATGCTGCTCTCACCATCCCGACACCATAATTGCTTGTCGATTTGTGAGAAGCACGATTGCAGTGATCGATTATTTTCTTGATCGGCTGCATAGCCTTCGCCATCCCCGAATTGTCCTTCAGCGTCCGGAGTGCCGAGTTTTTGGAATTTGGGGGCCCCTTTTTGGCCTGAGCGCGAGTCACTACGGCGGCGGTGGTTTCGGCGACTAAATCCATTACCAAAGTAGCCCCTTCGAATGGTTCGGCGGGAACCCTGTCACCCCTATATTACCCAGTATCAGGTCATATATAAGGTCCTGCATGCACAGTGCTACGAGATTTTCGCTGTAATAGGGGGTCTGGACCTGCACCTGCTTTTCTGGGAGCATCTTCACTATACCGTCGACCAAGTACACGGGTTTACTCGTCCCCGTTACCTGGTCATCTGTTACCAAATACTTCTGGATAATCACGGTGTTACAACCGGTGTCACGCAACACAGTGACTGCCCTCCCGTTCATACTTCCCCCAACTACGGGTAATCCTTCCACCAAAAACCTCTTCCGCGCTGTTCGCACCGCACTGACAAATAGAATACCGCTGCCATCCTTTAACCCGTAGGTAGCTGTCGCAATGTTCTCTTCGACTTCCCTCGGAAGGGAGTACACACAGGCTCCCTGGTTCTGGTCAGGCGCCTCTTGTCGACACGCATTCGCTTTGTGCCCTTTTCTGTCACACTTGAAGCAGTGGGGGAGGTGGTTGGCAGGGACGCTGCTCCGACAGAGCGCGGCATTGTGCCCCGCCCGGCCGCAGAGATAACATCTCGACGCTCCCCTCTCGCCGCTTTTCCTTGCGTCGCCTCCCGCTTTGTAGCACTTTGGCCTTCAGGCCACTTCCTGCTACGGGCTATGACCTCGAACTGCGTGATGTAAGCATCCAGGTCGTCCTTCCCCTCGTCAAAGGAGACAAGCAGCCGGCTGGGGTTCAGTCGGAAACTGGGTGCTGCTACCACGTCGCGGCCGTCAGCCTTACCACGGAATCGTCTCCCGACTGTCGAAGCTTTTCACTGATGAGCTCCGCCGCTTGCCGTAAGTGCGCTTCTAGCTGTCTCAAGTACTCTGCGGAGGACGAAGCTAATGCTGATGGACAGTTCGTTTCGTCTGTCCTAGAGCGCTTCAATATAGATAACGGGCCCGTCGGTTGCCGCCCATAGAGCAACTGGAAAGGGGCCAACCCGGTCGTGTCATTGGGCACCTCCTGTAGGCCCACAGGAGCAATGGGCCATACTTGTCTCAATTACTGCTTTCCTTCTGTATAACATGATACAACATGCTCTTAAAAGTTCTGTTGAAGCGCTCCACTGCCCCGTTACTTTCCGGGTGGCCCGGGGTGAAAAATCTCGGCGAACAGCCCAATTTTGTCAAAAACTCTTTTGTGAGCTCCGCGGTGATATTCGTGCCGCAGTCCGACGCTAGTACTTCCGGCACACCGGTCCTGCTGAACACCGTCAGGAGGGCGTCGCAGGCCGCCCTGGCACTGAGGGAGCGTAAGCAAAGCACTTCAGCCCAGCGAATGCACAGATCGATGATGCACAGCGCGTACCTGTGACCTCTCCCTGACGGAGGCTCCAGCGGTCCGATTACATCAATGTTCACCAGCTCGAAGGGATAGCGGGGCCTTACCAACGGTTTTAATGGGCATGTTGTCCGCCCTGCGTAGGTCTGATCGCGTCTGACAACTGTGACAACTATCGCAGTGTAGCCTTACGTCTTCCTGCAGCCCGGCCCAGAAAAAGGTATACTTTATTCTAGCCTTTGTTTTCCGAAACACCAAGTGGCCTCCCCAGCGCGACTCATGCTCAGTCTGAAGGACCTCTGCACGCCGGGACTTGGGCAGTAAAAGCTGCATTACCGGCTGCCCCACTATCCTATCCGTGTGGTAGAGAAGTCCATCGACTACCGTCATACCTACCTTGCCTGCCTGCACATCTTTTCATGCCTTCTGTAAAGTCTCATCTAGCCTTTGCTGCTCCCTGAACACCTCCGCCACTATTTCCGCATTCCCTGGCGTTACTGTGGGTCCAGCAACTTCACTCTCCTCAGAGCCTACTCCCTCATCGCGTACAGAAGTCTGGGCGATTAGCGTACAACCTGTCTCTCCCGCGGCTTGCTCTGTATGACCTGACTGTATGAAGTCTGCGGTTCCCCTTTCATCTGAAGCTATAATCCCTTGTTATTTCCCTTCCAACTGGAGGGACTGCCATGCCTCCTGCGACAGCAGGCAATCGGATTGCGTGACCAACTTTTCAGTGAGGGCGCAGAGCACAGGTACGGCTTCCATTACGTCAGCGAAACCTCCTGTGTCCTTGTGCATAGTCATTGGCAATATCGCCAGCTTGGCTTCCACCTTTTCTCCGAATGCGGAAATCAAATTTATTTTCTCGTGAGGCTTCGTCAGCTCGGGTGGTACGATACTTTCCCTCACAACCGTAATTTCCGTGCCTGTGCCAAGGATACCGTTTATTTTCTTACCCTTGCAACGGAGTGCCACGGCTGTCAGCTCACTACGCCCGCCTCCTACACACCCCATTGCTACCCGAGCGGACAAGCTATTTGCGTTCTCACTGAGTGCCTTCGGGATGGTCTGGCTTGAGCTATACGGACAGTTCGATTTCAGATGTCCTGTTGAGCGGCACCTGAAGCAGCTGATGGAGCGCGACTTAGCGTTCGGCACCTGGGCCTTTAGCGTCAACGGTTTAGCCCTTTCCTCGACTGGCGCGATATCTTCGAAATTTTTCTGCGTGGACTTTTTGCCGGCGCTGTTATTACCCTCCGCTTCCTCAAACGTTTTAAGGAGCACGGCCATCTCGGACGCCTTCACCCACTCCTTCCCTTCTTGAAGAATTATGTACTTTAGCGCTTGCTCCGACAGGTGGCTCTTTACCTGATCAGCCACCAGTAATGCGGTTAGTCCCTCTAGGGTTTTGACTCCTCTCGACTCAAGACCCAAGTGGTGGTAACTTTGGATGCGCGTTACAAACGTCCGCCGCCCTTCGTTCGCTCTCTTGTGCGAGCCTCGGAAGCGGCTGAGGTATTCTCCAGCGCAAAGCCTCAGCTCTTCCAGCACAGCCCTTTTTAGCGCGTCGTAATCTTTGTGCCAAGATGGCGTCAGCCGAGTTGAGAGAAACTGGACTTTTTCCGCTATTAGCGGGAAGATGATCTGCCCCTATCGGTCTCTTGGGACGTCGTACGCCTGGAGCGTGTTCTCCGCCGACTCAAACCACACTGGAACCTCTGCGTCCGCCAGAAATTTTGGCAGGGCTCCTGCGAGTAGCTTCGAGAAGCGCCTCAACTCCCCGTGCGCGTCCCATGCCTATGGCGAGCCCGAGCTCTCTCCTCCGCCTCTCCGCTGCATCGCCTGCAGTTTTCCAAGCTCAATTTGTCGCTCTACGAGCAGTAACTGTTTATCTAACGTCTGGTCCCTCGACGCAACCGGCTCCACCGGAACACCTCTCGTTCCGGCGCCCTCCCCGTACCCTTCGCCACTCATTTCCTGGGGTTTTTGTCTACCGGGATTTAAAGGCCTACTTGACCGAAACTTTTCAAACCGTAAAAAGGTTGTTTTTTCATAGTACACCCCCTTATTATGCTACCCACAAAACATTACGCTCCAGTTTCAAGCAGTTGCGGTGCCAAAGGCATGCAAAAATCGGAGTTTTCAATACCGAAACTGGAAAAACGGGCGCCATTGCCGCCTGCCGGAAATGACGCATGTTTGAGACTGGAGGCCTGACAGGTTCGGAGCGTCTGCTCGTTGCGGCCCGAGCAAAGCGCTGGTACCGGTAGCGCGTGCACACGGAGGAAGCCGCGTGCAGCACTTTGTGCGATAAATACTGGTTATATACGAAAACACACATCTTAAAACGGATGAAAGACCCTAGAAAAAGTTTCAAACGTGTTGTATTTGCTGTATAGGCTAGAAAACTCCTCGCTCAACCTCAGCGGAAATGATCGCGCCGCAATGCTAGTGAGCGTTGTTTGCCTGGTAATATTCGATTACAGGTTGTGCAGAGTTCGGACATAGCGGAGAAAGGAAGCATATTCAAATGGAGGCCAAGTAGAAGGGCTTGTATTGTGAAGTCGGCTTTTTTGAGCGGGCACGCGCGTGCCAACAGCACATGTGCGCTTTGCTGTGCGTGCAGTATGGTTGTTGTCTTGATAAAAAAAAATGACCTGCTTTCTCCTTTTCCTTCTAATTTTTCTCCCTCGTCGAAAGATATTCCTGCCTGCGCATAGAAATTTGGAACAGGTGCCGGGAACGCGAGGTAAATCAATAAAAAGAGCTGGATGTCTAAAAAGGGAGCTCAAGAGAATCAAGCGCTGCGTTAAGCGAAAGAATATACCAGAAGCAAAATTTGTGTTGCAAAATAAATATTTATTTTTCTCTTCGAAGACCGTGGCATCAATGCGGTGCCGATGGTTGGCTGGTTCATATTTGCGCGCCTCGGTCGGGCCAGCCACTGCGCGTTGCGAAATACATGCCGATTCAAATGAACAAAAACGTATGCGCTGCGTTCATTACTGTATTTACCTAGAATCACTTACAGCCCGTGTACTGCAGGGACGGAAAAGTTTTTATAATCTTTTCAAACCAGACAGCTGGGCAGAACGATGTGGTTGCCGGACCCCAGTCGACCGTTTACACCCACCGCGCAAATTACCGTAGGCAGTGTGTCTGTACCGAATGAGTAATAATGGAGAACATATAATCAAAATTAAGTGTTGTCTTCCTTTGAAAATATTATCATTCAAATAACATGCGTTCAGTTCTTTGAGGTCTTGGAGACGAGCCTCGAATGGTAACGCTGAAGCTTCCTGTAATTGACCTCAAGTATGAACGGCGTGAGGCAGTAAGAAATTCAACGTCTTCAGTAACGCTCACGCGGCCTTCCAGGATTCTCAGCCCGGCCTGCGAATCTTCGAAGCAGCGGATACACTCGGCGCACGACGGCATTATTGCGCATTGGGCATAGCTGTACGTGCAGTAAACGCGTGCATATGTTGATTCCTTTTCAGACGAAGCAGACCTCTCCTTAGACTTCTGCCTGGAGTAAACAACGTGCCGTCAAAAGGGCAATGGAGTGCATACTGCAACCGCACAAAACGGCGAGGGATGAAGAGATAAAAGCACAGGACAAGACCTCCCTTCGTCCCTCGTCGTTTTGCGCGGTTGCAATATGCACTCCATTGTCAACCACCAACTAGCCCGCCTTCACTTGTTACATGTCTCGATAAGCAAAACCGTCCACTTTAGCTTCTGAACCGGCTAAGCTAGCCTGTGACAAGCGGTCCCCCGTCCTCTTTATTCTCTCGATTAGACACGCCTCGAACCCTTTCTTCTCTGAATTATTACCTTCTCGGTTCGTGGCATGCTTTGCCGATCGGGCCAGAAACACGTACGTACGTGCTCTGATGCATGATGTAGACCGGGACAGGTCTATTGACAAAGCCCAACCCACAAAAGGGGTTACCGCGAGGCATTATCGTCAGTCACCCACCATTATCTTTTTTGAAGAAGAGAGGGGAATTTACGTTAAAACTTGAGCGCCAGACAGCTGACACCAGCTTTCGAGATCGGGGGTGAAGGGCAGTGGCCGAGAGGTATACATGGTGCTTTCCGCATTCCTCGTATTCCTTTCCGCGACCACGCACTTCGTCAACATGATGCTAGCAGTTTATTTTTCTTGGAGACCATCGAGCTTCGCGGTGAAAACAGCCAGAAACGCGCCAGAAGAAGAGCTTACAAGGAGCGCGCACTCATTTCTGAACGCCTGAAACTGGCGAGCCGGTGATGCCGGTGTCTCAATTGTGCGTCATTTCCGGTCAGGTTTGCTAGTTGCCCAGCACACCGCTAGGGGACTGCGTCGTCTGCTACAGAGGTTTTTGAACGCTTCTAGCTAAAATTCTAGACGCTTCACAGCCCTAATATTAAATATAAATATAGTTCATAACATGCACACTTTATCCACCGCAAAATTAGCCGAAGTAAACTTTCGGTCAAGTAGGCCTTTAAGTGACCAAAGCTGGTTTTCATGCGCGCTGGAAGCTTTATTCGGACAGCGGAGTTCGCACCAATGCGAAGAACGAAGAGTACTCACCCCTTTGAAGCGGAGCACTGCTGTCCCCCGTAGATCGTTGCGGTCCCTCCTGAAGTTGGCCGCCTGCGATCGGCTGTCCCTTGCCGCCCGGTGGACTCGACTGTCGCCGCTCTACTGGTGCCGACGTCAGTTGACTTCCGATGACCACACCTGGCTTCCTCGACGGCTGCCGCTTCTCTCCGCCTGCACCTTGTCCTCCCGAACCGCCGATGTTCGACTTGTTGATGCCTGGACGTCTCCCCTTCCTTCCGTTCTCTTTTTTCTGTGCTTCCTTCTGATAGCAACAGTATCCTGTCGACGGCGCCAGTAAAGTTTCAGGTTCTTTTGACTTGTTTCCTTCCATCTTTGCTATGCACCAGGGGTGCCCCGTCGGAGACGGCTTTTGTTGACTTGAAGGCTGAATGAAGTTCTAGCGGACAATACTTGGCAACAACTGAGACCTTGCAGGGGATATAAACTGAAGCTTTATGTAGAAGTATTTACATATATATACAAGTTGAGCAGTGAGCACAACAACATGGAACTGGCTAACATTTACAGGAGGCCCCTACTCGGCATAGGCGAAGATGCGTTACATATATCTCCGTAGCCCAGAACCCCTTTTTCTGGGCTCCGGGAACCGGTTTTAAATACACATGGGCACGGCCCACATTCATCACCATCCAATCGTGTCAAATTCTTAATACGATTGGTTATTAGCCGCGTGGCCCGCCCTCTAGTTTCCTTAAGGCACATAATTCTCTCAAATGTACATAGCGCAAAAAGATTGCCAACATAAAAAGTTTCGGAATATTTCTACAGCTGGGCCTGTACACAATGAATGTAGGGCTCTTTTATTAAGCGAAAATAAGTTATAATATAGTAGGTACGTTATTCGCGGAATGGCGCTGAAGTGGAATAACATTACCAAATAAAGGGACTGAGGGGAAAAGGCACGTCTAGACATCCATGCACAAATATGGCAAGTGTTTATTTCCCAGGCAGAGTGCAGTGCCCAAGAAAACTGGCTTCACTGAAGGGCAAAGTTGTGACTTACATTTGCCGATGCTATATTTGACCGACTGTCACGCTTCGGGCATCCACTCGCAGAAATACGAGTTCCGAGTAGTGGACCCATCGTGGCACATAGATATCCTCTTGTCCGGCTCCTGATTTTATGCGAAGCAGGAGCCCTTCACCGTGGTTATGCGCCTCCAAATCACGTGATACATGACGTCACACCACGTGACAAGATGACGTCACGACAGTAGAGAAACGGGGGCCCACCTCACGCCGTCGCTGTGGTTGTGCGCCTCCAAATCACGTGACACATGACGTCACACCACGTGACGCGATGACGTCACGACAGTGGAGAAACGGGGGCCCACCTCGCGCCGTCGCTGTGGTTGTGCGCCTCCAAGTCACGTGATACATGACGTCACACCACGTGACACAATGACGTCACGACAGTGGAGAAACGGGGGCCCACCTCGCGCCGTCGCTGTGGTTGTGCGCCTCCAAATTACGCGACACGATGATGCTTCGCATTCTCCAGGCTTAACCAAGTTAAGCCTCAGCCATTTTTTCGCTCGCTTTAACTTTGCGGTTTTCGCGCTGGAACTGCGAGCGCAGGTTTGAAAACCTCGCCTTGACTGCTGCGGCTGCAAAAAATAAGGCATCACCTCTTTAGAAATCTTGAAGAACAATACACACAATGTTGGCCAGTACGACCCCACACCTAATTTTATTTATCTACAGTAGTGCTAACTACAGGTTACAGTTGTAGTAGAGTGGGGTCTGCACATTTACAACAATAGAAAAAACTAGGAAGGCTAAAAAAAATCGTATCATGCCAAAAATACGATAGAAGGCAAAACCGAACAATTATGATTGTAACCAGCTTGATAAATGTGCAAGACCAGCGCAAAAAACGCAACACACAGAATTAAACAGGGGCTACATGCGTCTGCTTTTTGCGTCCTGTGTCTACTTCAATACATTCCGTATTTTGCGGTGCTGTTCCACGATGCATTGCCACCCTGGTCGGCTTTTTGCCCAGCTGAAGAGTAATTAGAGACGTGTCACCTTAAGTACACATCAGTACAAATCACGCCACAATCTCGACAGACTCATCAACTTTGTTCCACCCTGTCAGAGTAAAAAAATTCGTAATTATACACATCATTCTTGCAATGAAACTGGAACTCAGTTAAATTATTCTGATTGCTATTTCATGGGGGGGGGTTACAGCGCTGCTTTCTTCTTCATCTCACGTTCAAAAGTAGCAGGACAGGTAACTCGCGCTTACTTGTGAACTCCGGTCCCAATTTGGTAGCGATCTCTTGATAAGCAGACTCTTTCAAATCACGTCGATGGTATTTTGGGTCCGTGATATCCCATAAATATCGCCTCTCTTCAACCATCCCGATCAGGTCACTTTCTTGGCGGCTGGAGAACGACGGCAGCATGTTTGCGGGAGCAACTGGCACACTCGTCTGCTGTCGCGGCTCCTGCTCGAGTGGTCCTATCTCGCGCACAACCCCGTCAAGAAACTGCTAGTGCTCGCAGCCGAGGTACGCTCTACACACGGCACAAGACATTCCTTTTGACTCCCTACAAAGCCGCATTCGTCATTGCTCACAAGAATGCGACGGAGATCGTAGGAAATGTGCTTCTCCACGGCGGTGGCATCTGCCAGCCGGTGGTGGCCACGGCAGCCTCCCCGTCTGCATGCGCCCGCCTGCAAGACGCCGTACGCGGCAGATACCATTGCGACGAAAAAAACCGCGACCTACTGAAAAAAATGCTCATGTTTGCACTTTGAAAACGACGTTTCCAAGCACGAAAGGCACAAAAGCGGTGAATCACCGCAAAGTGCTTGGTTTGGTTCGCGCGGTGTCGCCAGGAAATTCGCCCGGCCGGCGAACAGCGCCAACCGGGTCCATGAACGCTGTTTGTTTGTTTTTCCGGTTCACGGAAGCTGTCATACCGAGGGAACATCCCAACAACCTGTCTCGTTTCCCTGCCGTTCGTGCAGTGTGACAAGTTGTGTTTAACATAGCTCAACCAGGTTCCAAGTGTGCAAGAAGCCCCCGTCTCAAAGTTCAATTCAGGAACATACCTGTTCTCTTGGGTACACCTGGCACCATTTCCTGTGGAAGGCCACTGCCTGCAATCCAGGCACAAAAACCTACATTACCACTGTATTGTAACATGAACAGATGCAGAGGCATAAAAGCCTTACCCGCATCCAAAGAGGAAGCGATAACTTCAGCAATGATTCTGCCTCCTTGTTGTGTTGTATCTCGTGCAACCTCTTTAAGAAAGTCAGAAATGAACACCATTAATACTTAAGTCAAGACTAGTGCACGCAATAGTAAAATCCCAAGTGCTTTCACCCCAGTGCGCAGGCATTAAAGATGCTTGGGCATGACAAAGATTTCAACACCAGTAAGCCACTGCTCTAACAATTCACAATGTCCGTAGATTGTATCACCACCTGGCGGTGAGAGCATGAAGCGCCACAAAGAGGGTACTGCAGGCAACCAGACGGCAGCATAAGGGTGCTTCTCGCTAGGTGAGCGGCATGTGCTCATTCTCTTTTCTCCTTAAAGACACGGAAGACATGGAGAAGAATGCGTTGGTGCCTCAGCATACCAATCGAGCCGTGTACAGCCGGAAATTCTCCAATTATGAGCCGACAGACACGCAGTAGAAGTAAGAACGGGTAGTGAAGGTTCAGTTTGGTATAAATTCTGTCGCCGCCGGTGCAAATGTGCAGTACACTTCACTGCTAGGACTTTATTCTCAAGTACCACAGCTAATGAAAACACAGCTGCTTCGCCTGCCCAGAAAAAATGCGAGTCGTTTTGCTCCAAGCGGTCTGCACTGCTGCAAACTACTGCCTCGCAAAAAGCAATGGCCATGGCAAATCATAAAAGAGTGACACTTCTCTGCAGTGTGGTATTTATCTTGTCCTCGGTGACGCTTACATGTGTTTGGGTGAGGAATTACGCAAGGCGCCACATTTAGCTGTTAAATGTCAGCTTTACAAATCCGCTTTACAAATCAGCCGACCCTTGCATATCAATTTCGTTTTTGTTTTTTGCATTTCGGTTCATTCATCGAGCTAGCGCTCTAGTGTCAGACGGGAGAATAAACAGAATGCAACCTGCGCTATATGTGTATGTTCTCACAGAAGTTTTCAAAACACGAAAACAAAGAAGCTTAGTTTTTTTCTATGTGGAGGCGTGGACTGCACTGAGAAAGACACTGTGCGGGTATCTCCGTGAACAGTACAATGCACCATTCACTTCAGACCTACAAGTTTAGACCACGAAGAAAAAAGTTTTTCGCGGTTTCCATGTTCACAAGTTATTTGTGCAAACCTGCAGCTATGAGTGAAGCGCAATTTCTTATCTACTTAATGCTATTGTCACGCACTACACTCCACACTAACGAACGCCCAGGAAGTGCTTCATCGACATGCTGCACGCCACAAACTTGGCACACGAAAGAGCATCGTACCAGGACCAGGTTGGACTATGTGCGTTACAACAAAACACTGCAACTGCATACCTTAAAGGTGCACTGAAGAGGAATCCAAACTCGTCTTTTTGTCGTGGAAACTCGACGTACAAGCTTCAAGCATTCTTAGAAAATTGGAATTATTGCCCCGTGTGGCCGATTTCTCTCATTTAAATTAGATTAATGTCTGGCTCCCGCCTTTTTTTTTTGAACTCACCGCAGACGGTGGGAGGAGTCGACCAATGCATGGAGTGCCTTTCGGGCAGTCGCTTGGCGGTTTTGCTTTCGCTTTTAGTTTGTTTTTTTAGGTTTCAGTGAATAAATACATATAGTCAGAGACTACGCAGCTGCAAATTAGGTCCACGGAAAAAAAATACGCTTGGACACTTTGCTTTCGCCGATCACTAGGTATCACTCCGCCGATGGCAGAGCGGCAAGCCACCGCGGGACTAGTTTAAACGTTGGTAGACTCCTCCCACCGTCAGTGGGCAATTAAAAACAAAAGGCGGGAGTCGGGACGTGTAATCGGATTTTAATTAGGGAAATTAGCCACACAGGGCAAATTCGAAGTTTCTAAGAACGGTCGGAACGTGTAGATCGATTTCCGGCGGTAAAAATACGAGTTCAGATTCCTCTTCAGGGCATCTTTAACAGAGAAAGTATGTGTAGTTCCAATGCCTGTACATAATCATTAGCAAAGTGAAAGCTCTAATATGCAGCAAATGATCTGACGTTCGCGCCATCCGAACTTCCCGGCCTTCATTAAACATTAAATCCCGGCCTGGCCTGATCCAATATGTCTTATCATATCACCTAAGGGGAGTGGGTTAGTGAATGACTTTGTCATAATGTTGCTTACTAAGCTCAGCGCGCATGCAAAGAAAAAAACGTTAAAGAACCCCACCTGTGGGGCCCGCCCGGGTCGGGACATGATCTGTTTTGCTGGGCTTGGGCCGGGTCTGAAGTAGCGGGCCCGGGCCGGGCTCGGGCTTAAAGCTGCGCACCCGAGCCGGGCTTGGGTCCGTATAGAAACGGCTGGTGTCCGACTATTCATTCACTATTGCAGAGTGCACTACACAACTGCGGCATTGGAGCAGTGACACGGGTGAGCTATGGGTTATAGGACGCGCTCAGTAAAAAACTAAGCTTTGTTCATAGACTTATCTAGTTCCTTATTTCCACGCCGTGGTGGCTTAGTGGTCAAGGCGCTTGATTACTGAGCCGGGGAACTAGGGTTTGCTCCTAGCCTCGGCGGCCGCATTTCTGTTTAGGCGGCAAGCATGCCAGCCATGTACTTTGTAGTATCATGACTCATTGAAGAAATCAGGTGGTCGAAATGATTTGGAGCCCTCTGCTTCGGTGTCTCTCACATCCTGACTCCCCCCGGGCCCTTAAGCGCCAGAAATATAGCTTTTATTTTATAGCTATGTTTTTTTCAAGCGAGAAAATTCACTAACTAAACCGCGTTACGTTTTATTTTTGATCAGCTGAACGGAACGTCTCGTAAATGAAATAGCTATAAAAGCTCGCGAGAATTTATAAATCTCATCTCATAACCACATCAATCCCTTCCCGTTTCCTCAACCTCGTTGACACGACAAGTGTTTTGCCCTGTAAGTTATCACGTGGTTCAAACGTTATCTTCTGCTCCACCAGCAAGAGTAAAATTTAACCGGTCTTAATTGGCCATCGATCGTTTGTCATCCCAAAACATAGCTATACGCTATTAGAAATCCAATCGGGAAGAACATATTAGTTTAGGACGCTTATAGTCTTCAAAACACACAGCATGGTGAAATACTCAAGCCTCTTGGTTTTTCGTTTCTGCTGAAAGGCGACCAGTTCGGCTATGAGTTCGACCGGTGAGATTTCGTTCACTAAAAAAATGTCATCCTACTGCTTGCTAGGCAGCTTTAACGTTTATTTTTCATTTTTCACGGGCGGCAAAATATAACTGATTAAAATCCTGTGGGAATGCAAAGTAGTGTATTACGCGCGTATGCGGCCCTTTTTATTTGGCTCTCGGAACTTCCGAGTTTATCGTTGCGCACCTACACAAGATCACTGTCCAAAAGACAGGCCTGGCGAGCACTACTCTTACTCACTTCCTTCTGTGTTAAAAAGAAGCAACATTCTGCAAGGCAAACTGCGGTTTCAGAACCTTTGTCACCCAGTTTCTTATCGATCTGGTAGCAGTCTACTTGCTCAGAGTGAGCAGCATACCTTATGCGTTACTGTGAAACGGGCCCGGCTCGCTACAGCGATAATTTAGCGGGCCTGGGCCGCGCCCGGGCTTGAAGGCGCGGGCCTGGGCGGGGCTCGGGCTCCAGGTCTCGGGCCCAAGTCGAGCTTGGGCCTTAGACTAAGCCCTGTGCAGTGCTCTAGCTGAAACAATGTCTACAGACCGACTCCATTCCATACTTCAAGGAAACCACATTACCGATAAAATAGAAACAGAAATTTCTAAGCTGAACTCTCGACAAAAAGCTCGCATTCATTTCTCATACAAACACCCTCAAAAAGAAAGCCTCTAGGTCCCTAAACTTGCTCAAAGTGTCTCTCGAAAGCACTAAGGGTCCAAAAGAACATTCCTTTTAAACATTTGTCGCTGGGTGGTATGCTCTTCATTGCGCTATGAATGCATAGTGTAGAGATGAGCAAGAAGGTCATATGACTAGACCCGGTTCAAAACTTGGGGCTATGTCTTTCGACCAGTGCATACTGGACGTCACCTATTAACAGCCTCTGTGTCGCAACCAATGAACCACATCTCACAGAAGGAAGAATTCTGCTCGCATGCGCAGATGTCCTGAAGATCTGTTCACTGTCAAAAACATCTGTGTTATTCCATAGTCACTATATGCATATCCAAAACATTGCTCGATAACAAACCGCCTTCTGTAAGGCCTTTCCTACTATGCTGTGAAGACAAATGTAGCAACCTGCAAATAGTTGATGTCCTTCCTGGATTTGCCCCAAGCAATGACTACATGCAGCCATGATACGCCATTCCCGATGTACGCGACTTCATATTAATACCTTTTCGTAAAAACAAACACGAACTGAACACACACTAGAAGAATACCTCGCATTAAAAGAAAACTGCGCATGCTACAAAGATTTCTAGACAGAAGGTTCAAAAGCAACAATTTATGTTGGAAGTGCAACAGTCGACACGAAATGGAAGAAAATAACAACACTGACAAACTGTGCATGAATTTTCAAGCTAAATCTTGTGCTTAATTTGTAGCAATAGGCAAAATAATATAACAACACTGAAAAGATAATACTTTATACCAATTCCTTTAGCCTAGTGAATGCGCTAAAGGCAAAAAGTGCAGTTGAAGCATTAGTAGGAATTATTATACACAACACTGAAAGAATCACGGCACAAGGACATATCATAAAATTCTCTCAATTACCAAGCCATGCCAGAATAGATGGCACCGAAAGCTGACAAGATGTTGTTGATATGCCACATGTTTATTACAGCTTTTTAAGGGAAGCAGGTGTCCTTGAAAAGCTCTAAACTCTGATCCTGAGCTTCACTACATACTCTGATACACTTCAACCACTTTCTCATGTCTCAGAAGGGTGGGGTTTTTAATTTGTTGGAAGCCTCAGGGTCCTTGCCCAGACAAGGGCTATTACCGAGGTGACCTAACTTTTTTAAAGTATACCTTGTGTTTGATGCGTGATAGCATTAGCTGCTGATGCGAAACTAAACACAACACAAGACAAAAACCAGATTGGGGGAAGCAGGACGCATACAGCAGAAGAGCGAAGAGATCGACAGAACAGCAGCCGCAACCACCAAAGGTTGTGCGGCCACAACCCAATCGGGCTCTAGGAGACGCCAGCAACCTGCTAGATTTGCCTGGTTGCCACTGTAGCCTCTCGTGCACTTCTCACCTCAGCTTTCTTCTGTTGTCGCACAGGCCGATCTTCCCACTTGAACCAGATTTTTACACAGCTCCGAATCTAACGCGACTCCCAACAGTGTGTTTTATTTTTTGGGAAAAAAAGTCTCGGATTTTCGTGAATATGGTATTCATTTCAACACATCCCAGTCAAAAATTCCTTCAGCCTACCGGTCTGAAGGCTGAAGGAACCCGTAATTTGGGCCTGTTGGTGATGGGCCTGTTAGTGATGGGCCTGTTGGTGATGGGCCTGATGGTGATGGACCTGTCAGTGTCAGACCTGTTGGTTCTATTGGCGTCGGCCTGCTGGCACAGATCCTGCTTGCAGGTATCGGGATAGTGTTAGGCCTAATGAGGGACGCCACTCCTAATGGCGCACCATGGGTAAGTTTTTTCATCACTCAGGAATGTGTGCTGCACATTGCGCATGATAACACAGCTTCTTCTATTAGTGCATCGCAAGCTGTTGCAAAAAGGCAGCGCCTGCTACTAATAATATTTTCCAATTAGGCTGGCCAAAAGGGTCTGTAATGCCCTACGATATATATACTGACAACCAGATTTAGGGCAAACGAAAGCTTTATTATAAAATAAAGAAACCTATGTACACTTAAAAAATGAATTTTATGCATCACGACGCCCAATTTTTCGTTGTAGGTCCCCCAGCTTCTGTGAAAGGTGCTTGCGAACAGCTTTCAGTCTCTTCTCTGTAAGCTCCTTTGGTATATCTCCCATGTAGACATGAAACAGAGCTGCACAATAGAACACAAAATAGGCCACATTTGAACACAACTAGATACATGATAAATGCAAAAGTGACATTCAGAATTACCACTCTCATTGTAAAGAATACAGAAACGAATGTTCACCATTAAAGGGGCCATGAAGCCTACTTTCGTGCATACCCTTGTTGTGGCATTTAATTCCCAACACATTAAATTATAATACCCCAAACTTTCAGTTGATTCCGTGCAGCAGATATCTTTAAAACGATTTTCGTTTCCTTTGCGAACTGACTGCTTGTCTGGCAACCTCTGATTGCTGACGACACATGGGCCTACCCACTCCGCGTCTGCTGTGTGTTGTTGGATGCTTTGAGATGCTTGCATGAAAACGAAAGACAGCGATTGCTCGAAACAACGGGCAATGCTATTTATACATTCAGTGCAGATATGTGTCAATTGCACTATCTTTGTCGCAGCAAGATCGGAGAACGCGCACAATGACTTGCCACCAGTCGCTGAGAACGCTAATTTCACAACCAAATAGATAAATCAGGTTACTGGCAGAAATGATCTTAGCGAGAGCCACGCAAACAGTGTGGAGATCTCTGAAAGTGCTGTGATAGAGCCTGCATGAAGAAACGTATGGGCATAACACACCTTGCAAAAACTAAACGTCACTTTTGCCCGACTTTGCAGTTTTGGCTGCAATAAGGACATTGCAGTTGTTACAAACCTCGGATGCAATGAACAGGATCTCCATGACTATCACGCTTTCTATAAGTGAGCGCGACTGTATTTGGCTGAAGCAAAGTTTGATTGCCTAGGTGTTACTCAAAGCAAAGAAAAAAAAGCACTAGCACCTTTCAGAGAAGAGACTTTTTCCGGTGTAAGTGCCGGTTTCGCCTCTGTTCTGCCAAGAGACCGGCACTTATTTGAAAGCACGCCTGTCACGCTGCGGCTCCTCAGCTCGTCAGGTGTCCAATACACCTGAGTAGCACCGCGGGAGAGCATTGAGTCTGTTGGTGCTCTCAGGAGCATCTGCCAGGCACCAGGCTCCATCCAGAGCCCACTGCCTGCATAGACCTGCCGCAAACGTGGAGAATTTCGCATTTGTACACATTAACAGCAATGAATGAAGGGATTTTAAATATTTCATAACTTAAAACAAACAGCTGAAAAACATAAAAATTATGTAGGCATGAATGCACTCTTTTACAGCGAGCAGTGTCCAAAATCAGTTGATTTTATAGCCTTAAAATTCGAAAAAAAAATGCTTGCATGCAACATGAAATATATAGAACAATCTTCTGACAGTTCTAGCTGCTCTTCATTCCGAGTCAAATACCGCCAAAAGTTGAAATAATGTTCTCTGCCCTAATTCAAACAAACTTCAGAAATAAGAATAAATTTCACATACCAACAAGTAGGCATACCTGACAGAACAGCCTCCTCATGATCAAAAATTATTTGTGTACTAAGAATTTCCTCAGGACAAGAATAACTGCAGACCCATTATGGCATCCTCAGGTACTGAAGTACAAAAATGACAAATTAGAAACGCTGACCTGTGCCTTACATGATATACTCTGAAACCACACATCTACGCTTTGCGCACTACCCTTTTTGGCACACTTACTGGGACTAGTATAAGTTTCTACTGTAAGCTAGCATCATCCTCTAAACGGTACCCATTTCACTATGCACCAGCCCCAATTTAATTAAGAATCATTCACTCACTCTACTATGGTATTTGACACACTACATGACATAAGAACATGCAGAATCACCTTTCCATCATTCCTAGCAGAACCTATCACAGTGTCCTGCCCACCAGGCACTGGAGCTGGCAGTCCGCGTCGCTCTCCATCTCCTCGGCTGAGCATATTTTTTTGACAAGAAAAGGAAGTACACAAATATCAATGCACCTCAGCAGCACATATAAGCAAAAAGCAAACTGAGTTCAGTTTGGCATTGTGGGCTATCAAGTAAATGAAAAAAATTAAGTATTTTGCTCTCAAGGTAACAGTGAAAGCTTTGCACAGTAGAAACTCGCTGCTGCGTTGATGGGTGCTGCATTTTCCTGGCTGCTCACACATTGCAGTGGTCTAGATCTGGCATGATGATAATAGGGTTCCATGCATTATAAACCCTGCTGTTCGTTGCAATGTAACTTCGGCCACATTCCTACACAGTAATACTTGTGAAATAACGCCTCATGTCAGCCTAAATGAGAAACGGTGGCGGTCATATGTTTACTTCTAAAGCGGCTTTACTTGGCCTGGCATGTCTGCAACACTGTGTTAGGCAGACGGCATTCAGACAGGCTGTGCCATCTTCATCGACAGTGGTTGCACTTTTTTGAAGCAGTAGCTTCACTGCTACAGGTGCACGGCTGAGATCGCCATGTACGCAACATGACCTTCAAGTCTGCCACAAATAAAATAAACAAACAAATAAACCTCACAATCAGCGGGATTCAAACTCAGGTTCATTGGGCGAGAGCCAGGTGCGCTAACCACTAAGCTTGAGACCCACGGCGTGACAATTCAATAAAACTGGAGATATACAGGGTGTCCCAGCTAAAAGTAACCAAGCTTATTAAAAGGAGGATGTTCCCTAGCCCCAGTGAGACCAACTGAGGGTTGTTGAAAGTCGCGTGTCCTAGTCTGCAGTATTTTTTATTATGCAAACGGGATTAATTAGCGAAGACTAATTAGCTATCTTTTTAATTATTGCTTTCAGAAAGAAAGTGTCATTGCAGGAGTTGTAGATCCCATAGAAAAAGAATCGTTTGCCGTGTTTGCAGCCAAGTACCACTGATACTTCTTTTATCTGACTTAAAAGAAAGCCCGCGAAATACAAAAAGAGCCACGTGATAGGGAAGCAGTTTCAGCGCTCCCAGACGACCGGCCAAGCAACGACATTCGATTATCTTTGCAACGCTGTTCGGGACAGCGTTGCTGTTCCCCACGTTGCTGCGAAACGTGGGGAACATTTTCCGGGACATCTACTGCAATGCAGAGCAAGATTACCATCTTCTCCAGCGCTGACTTTTGTTCTGTGCTTGCGCAACCTCTCGTTCACACAGTCCCCTGTCTGACCTATATAAAATTTTCCACAGGTCAGCGGAATCTTGTAGATCACTTCGGTGCGGCACTTTGTGTACATAGTTCTATGTTTGGTCGTGCAACGCTTCTTATTTCCGCCAGGCATAATTCGTGCGCAAAGACCTGAAAGCTTAACTGGCGCAGAAAACACCAATTTGACCCCCTGGCGCTCGGCGACTTTCTTAACATTGTGCGCCACTTTGTGCAAATAAGGCATGACTTGCACTTTTTTCCTTTTGTCAGGTGCATCATTGTTTCCCATGCCATTCATCTCCTTTAATACGGATTCAGCGACCGCTCTCAACATTTCTCCTGGGAAGCCTGCATCAGATAGACGTTGGGCTTGCGTAGTGACACTGGTTGACACGGTGTGGCAGCAACTTTTTTTCACGGCGTTATGGAAACAAGCCTTGGCAATACCTCGCTTGACTAGTTTAGAGTGGTTAGAGTCAAAGGGTAGCAGCCCCTTTTTTGTTCTTGGTGAGTACATCCAGCACACATGGCCTTTTCCAGAAAAGGTTAGCAACAAGTCTAAAAAACGGATGGAATTGTTAGTGGCTAGTTCGTGAGTAAACTTCAAATGGGATGAGCAGCGCCTAAAGGCACCCAAAACATGTTCAACCATCATCTTATAGGAGTCAATCGGTCCGATGTTTAAAAGCACTAAAAAGTCATCAACATATCTGACAACTCGCAGAACACACCCGTCGTCCAAAAAACATACAAGGGAGCGGTCAAACTTTGCTAAGAAAATATTGCAAAGCACTGGGGCTACACAAGCTCCTATACAAATTCCATTTTTCTGGATATAAAACTTGTCATTACACTCAACCAGTGTCGAAGAGAGGTACATTGCAAGAAGCTCCAAAAAACTTTCGCTCTGAATACCACATCTTGTTTGAAAGGCCACTTCACCGGACTCTTCAATAAGTTCTTTCACCGCATGGAACAGTTCGTCGTGAGGAATAGAGTAGAAAACGTCCTCGATGTCCACAGAGAAGGCCATGTTTGCTCCTTGTAGGTCTTGCTGGAGCTCCTGCACGAGTGACGCTGAGTTCCTAATCCCGAAAGGGTCTGTAGGACAAAGGCTATTCAGATGTCGTTGAAGAAAGTGTCCAACCACTTTCTGCCACGAGCCCTCTTCTGTAACAATGGCTCTCAACGGTACCGATGGCTTGTGTGTCTTTGCTGAGAAAAACACTTGTAGCGAGTTACGCGAAGATTTCTTTACGGATTTTAGCAAGTGGTCCAAATTGAGTTCTTCAAGGAGCTGCTCAGCAGCAGACCTTACCTTGGTCGGCTTTTTCGAAGCACTTACAAAATGTTTTTCCATGGCCACCGCAGCTTTTTCGTTGAACCGCCCCATAGGCAGCAGAACAAAACAGCCTTCCTTGTCAGACTGTAGAAGAGCACGCTTCGAGTCACGAAAAAAACTAACCACCTTGCGAAGGTCTTGCATTTTCCTTGCGCCAACTTGGTTCTCTGACTTCCGAAGACAGTCAACTCCTTCGGACAGGCATCTCTCCTTTTCTTGGGTAGGAGCCAGGTCCGAGACGCCTCTGACAACCGCCAATAGCTCATGGTTCTTCACTTCGGGCACCAAGCAGTACTTGGGACCCTTGGACAACAGGGAGTCGATATTCTCAGGCCCCGCTACGCAGTCGATGTATGTCACAGGTCCTGGGTTCAGTGTTCTTTTCTTCTTTCGTTTTTTAGACTTGTTGCTAACCTTTTCTGGAAAAGGCCATGTGTGCTGGATGTACTCACCAAGAACAAAAAAGGGGCTGCTACCCTTTGACTCTAACCACTCTAAACTAGTCAAGCGAGGTATTGCCAAGGCTTGTTTCCATAACGCCGTGAAAAAAAGTTGCTGCCACACCGTGTCAACCAGTGTCACTACGCAAGCCCAACGTCTATCTGATGCAGGCTTCCCAGGAGAAATGTTGAGAGCGGTCGCTGAATCCGTATTAAAGGAGATGAATGGCATGGCCAAGAAGGGAAACAATGATGTACCTGACAAAAGGAAAAAAGTGCGAGTCATGCCTTATTTGCACAAAGTGGCGCACAATGTTAAGAAAGTCGCCGAGCGCCAGGGGGTCAATTTGGTGTTTTCTGCGCCAGTTAAGCTTTCAGGTCTTTGCGCACGAATTATGCCTGGCGGAAATAAGAAGCGTTGCACGACCAAACATAGAACTATGTACACAAAGTGCCGGACCGAAGTGATCTACAAGATTCCGCTGACCTGTGGAAAATTTTATATAGGTCAGACAGGGGACTGTGTGAACGAGAGGTTGCGCAAGCACAGAACAAAAGTCAGCGCTGGTGAAGATGGTAATCTTGCTCTGCATTGCAGTAGATGTCCCGGAAAATGTTCCCCACGTTTCGCAGATGTCACCATCCTGGGCTGCGGAAAAACACGGAAGGCTCGTGAAATCTTTGAGGCCTTCCAGATTGCCAAACATGGTGATGCTTGCGTCAGCTCACCTTCGATAGCATTAACGGCAAAAGAATTTGATTATTTGAGTGATCATGTTTGAGTGTTGCCTTGGAGCATGCGTGCTGATTACCTGGCGGTCTGTACTCAATGAAAAATTCAGTTGTTAGTCCAGCCGTTGTCCTGTGTCGTTCTCTTCTTGTGTTTCCGTCTTTTTTGGCTGGTTTTCTCCCTTGACTTACGAGGCGGCCAGGTGTTGGGATGCCGCCTAGAAGCAGGGCTGATTTGAACGAGAAGCGAAAGCTTCAGCGTGCCACAGAGACCGATGAAGAGCGGGATGAACGTCAACCAAGGAAAGCCATGTATTACCAAGCCTAGCCATCAATATATGCTTCGCATCTGACTAGGCTTAACCTTAGCTAAGCCTCAGCCATTTTTTTGCATGCATTTACATACTATGTAACTGCACATTTTGTACACATTGCAAAATGGCTAACATTGGTAACCAAAAAATATAACCAAATAATGCACTCACCACATGCAAATATTTTTTGTGTGAGACTCTTCTGCAGGTTTACGTTCAGAGCCCGCAGCTCCTTCACTTCTTTCCCCAGTTCTTCCATCTCCTGTGTATACGCACAGGTGTCATGAGGGGGAGCGTCAATGGCACCTTTTTCTGCCATGCGATCTTTGAGCTCAGTGAGCTCTAACTGCATGGCACGCAGCTCCTCTTTTAATGCTGCACAGGTTTTTTCTAAGGTTTCATGTTGCAGGTCCTGTCGCAGGTCCTGTTGCAGGTCCTGCAGCAGCTCTTGTTCATGCTTCTGCACTTCCTTCCGGACCTTCTTTGTTGACTGTGGTACCTGTAATTTGACATTTATCGAAAGCAACCATAATTTCACATTGCAGCATGCCATTTCAGTCCATTTACATGTTTTCTAGGTTGGGTCCTTGAAAGTATTAAATCAGAAGGACTCATTGTACAGGGAACCTCATGTAAGCACCCTAGGACTTTCTGCAATTTTTAAAAATAGGTTTTTTTAGTTAGAAGAGCGCTTTTTCTGCAGAGCAATGTGAGCAGTGCAGTCCTTTGAATACAACTAACAAGTACTAAGTAGCAGGCTGGTTAAATAATATTGAATAGATAGCCTTTTAACTATTACTATTAGGCTCCTCAATACTGAGACGCATGTAGCCCACCACAGGTAATATCCGTATCACTTTTTAGAAAATGTGGTTATCCTTGGTGCTGTGGCATAACAAATTTTGGCTACTTCAATATGTTACATGCAATAGAGAGCTTGCTTTGCTTCAAAGCTTCTCAATAGCACATGTATTTTGGTGTGATTCAGCCAAAATCTGTAAGGCCACAGCGCTGAGGCAACTGCATTTTTGAAATTCTAAAAAGTGATATGGATATTACTTATGGTGGGCTACATGCCTCTCAATAATTAAGGAGCTCAACAGTAATAAATAAAATGTTAACTATTTAAAATTACTAAACCAGCCTGGTATTCAGCACGTCTAAGCTGTATTTTGATGTACTACACTGCTGACAATGTTATGTTGACAAAAGCACTCTTCTCGCTCAAAAAGACCATTTTTAAAAATAGCAGAAAGTCTTAGGTGAAACATCCTGTACACCATAAGCACATGCCATGAACAAGCCACAATCCTACCTCACCATCATTCATGTAATAGATGCAATGAACAACAGTGTCCCCCACAAATTGGTTAACGCGAATGAGGAAGCGCTGCGCAAACTCAGCCCTGCAGCCTTGCAGGAGCCAAGAGCGACAAATGCCTCCAAGCCTTTACGACAACCCCTTCCCCTCGTTCCACAAAACGAATGTCATTACCTAAGGAAGTCATAAAAAATAACGCAGATATGTGCAAAACTTTTTATCTGATGCAGCCATCAAAAATACGTGCCATGAAAGGCAATGCGCAGTACTGGAGTAAACGACATTTAGTTTCACTTCATCATCCTTTTGTTCACTAGCAATGAACTAACTGGCAGCTGCCGCTTTTCATTGGTAAGTCTCACAAGGAGCAGTGCTCTGGGAGCTATGGTTGCATATGCTACAGGCATGACACAAAGCCCTGTACGGTGCTCTTCTGTTTCTTTGTTTGTCTGTTTGTTTGTTTGAGAACTGTGCACTAAGCACAAGTCTAGACAAGGTATCGGGACAAGAGGTGACGCATCCACCAAGTGGCTTGTTGAGTCCGATCATTTTGTCGAAAAAAATAGGAAAGTCCTGCTTGTGCTCAACTCTTCTGCTTCCCAACAGAACGAGACCAGCCCCTTGCCATCGGTATAATTCATGCACCCAAGGTGCTGTATGGGCAGCACACCGACAGCACGTCTCCAGCACATGAAGACAACAACTGACTCGGACATTTTTCATCAAGTAAAGTTCAGCTGTGAGCTTGCATGCATCCTGTCTACTTCTGCTTCTGTTGTCTGTTCTCTAGCGCACTAACCACATGGCCAAGCTGAACAACCACCAATTAGCCAAGCTTTCCACTCTACTATGGGATGACTTTATTGGCGTAAAAAACAGCAGCAACATTGAAAAACCATACAAACAAAGGAAGGAAAATATTATATGACCAACCTCCCATCTCTCTGTTGCTGTGAGCACTTTCACTAAAGCAGCTTGTTGGTATAGTATGGGTATCGGCAAAGTGAAGGCGACTGCGCTGGTGAGTTTAGAAAACGCCTTAATCGCAAGTTCTGGTTTGAATAAGCAGAAGCGCATAATGGACATTTAATTGCAAAAGCAGTGCTACTGTCATCCCTCCCCAAGGCCAGGAGTGTGGTGCCTGTTGAAGTGAAGCCTTCAGCCAATATTTAGAGGTATTAAGGTATAAATGAAACAACTGAGGTAAACATGCTGCAGTCACGGTACCTTGTCCTTATCCTTTTCTTTTTGCACAGTTCGGGAGAACAGGTCTCCTGCGCCTCTTTTCTGTGAAGTTTTTCATTTCTTCATCCGTTTCTGAAAGAGAAAAACGTGCTTGAGATAGCAAAACACTGCAGCATTCCTACTCTCCTTCATTCCTCTCCGCATTCCTACTCACAAGTTTCGCTGATTGAAGCAGTAATCCATCATCGCCATAAATGCAACTTCTAAAGTCACTTGCCAAGGTCGCAGAATTGTACTACAATAAAGTACAGGTTCGTCCACTTTTAGGTTAAACATTTGAGCGCGTGCACTTGGAACTGTACTGACTGCGCTCTTAATGTGTTTTCAATGAATTGCACACATGCGCTGAAAAGAACTAAAATACGGAAAAGACATTTACTGTGACCAGTAAGCAAGCAAGGAAGATTCGACAAGTCATGTTACCGCATTTTTCTGGCTTATTAAGCATACGTGAGAGAATTCTCTTGCACTTCATTATAACGACTTTTCGATGACTGCGAAGCTGTGGATTATTAGAAATTTCGAGATTATTAGAAATTTGAAAAGATGCACACCTGCAGCTAAAATGAGCGTCATGCAACTATTGTGTGGCCAGCGTTGTTTGCTGAACTCAATGTCCTATAAATTACATGTTAGCCGAACATGCATGCTAATCATGGAATGCATAAATGAAGTGAAAGCAGTAAACTGGAGAATGTATTCTACAGGTTGTACAGTGCTTGTATTGTTGTGCTCACTTGCTAGAATTGTTTTTCTTTTTTAACATTACACTGTATCCTGATGATCGGGCACAGCAGTCGAGCAATAACAATGAGCCATCGCGGCGGGGCCGTGATCAAGGATTCTTCACGAAATAGAGCTACTTGAGGTAATTAAATTTGCACACAAGAAACCCAGAAGGGTAACAAAAGAAAATTATAATGCGTCACTTACCGGTCAAATGAAGAATCTTTGCAGTGTAATATCCGCCTTCAGTCGTGTCATTGCCTTGCCAGTAGGTTCGGTATGTAGCGGCCCCATCAAAATCCGCTACATTTTGCGGACTGAAACTTTCGATTGCAGAGTGCTGCAGTATTGCAAGCGTTGAGTCGCATACATACTCGACTAGTACGAACATGTCTGTGTCAGACCGCGTCAAAAATGTGGCAAATGAAACGAGCGCCTGAGAACAGCTGAAGAGAAGCGAGAGTAGCACAGGAAGGAGATCAAGGCTGAAAGGCGCGTGGTGCGGGGACCGCAGCAGCCGCCACAAGTTATAGTCGCTAGAGTCGCTAGCGTGACTTCAAAGCAGCTACAACATTGTTATTGTATTGATTTTTTACTATTTAGATGCCAGCCAGCATGAATTAAGATGGTGGTTTGTTTTGATTATATTATGGTCGTGATTAGTCGTGATCGTGCGCAATGCATGCGGGAAAGTAATGGCAGCAATGACGATAAGGTGGCTACTGACGAGGTTAGTAAGGCATGCGGCGGTGTGTGCCTTTTACCCATGCTTTTACCTCGCGAGGACGACAACTACACCGCGCCAGTTGTCACATACCAGTAAAACTCTTGTGCGGGTTAGTTGGTTCATATTGACGACATAAAATACGGCGCAGGTCCTGTCGTTTGTGTGTCTCATTCGTCCTCGACTGTCGAGCCGTATTTTATATCGTCACGTACCAACGTCGCTAGCATCGTTAGCGTGACTATAAAGACGAAATGCTCATATCTCTTTTCTCGATTTGCATATGAGATAGGTTAGAACTCTGCTGGTGATACATTTGCAATTCACCTGTTACTCACTGTTCCGGAGATTGCAAGGATACTCAAACCAAAACCGTCCTGGTAACATTGGCCAGGCTGGAATGCCGAAGCCAGCGAAGCGCTGAACAGCGCGGTCGTTTCCTGTTTTTTACTTCAGTTATATCTAGATGTGGACCGCAGCCCCTGTTCCTCATCACCGCCGCTCTTGTCTGCCTCTCTCGGAGCTCAGACCTATTCGTGCAAATGTGGTTCAAGGTTTCTAAGACATGAATACCAGCATTTTCCTACTCTGATACAGATGCTAGCTGAAGGCGGTCGCGCCTGCAGAAATTGTACATATATTGGAGGGTGTGATCGTGATAAGAGAGGCCGGCCGCCAGCACACCGCAATGCAATTGACCGTATTTGGTGAAAAAGCTCTCCAACTCAAATGAACACGTATATGCATGAAGCCAACTGCGAAGTGCCATATGCACACAGCTATAGTCAGACGCACTGTGCTGTCTATTCTTTTGCAGACGGCTTCAGTGGATCCCATGCCATATGCTAGGTCATTATCGGGAAACAAACGCGCTGATGCAGCTATGATGGAGCTATATCAAATGCTCACAGCTTTCAGTAGAGTTCAAGAGAACTGACGTACAGCTGAAAGCAATATGCAAGGGAACATGAGAGCGCGGCCCCCGCGATTCGCAAAGCGCTGCCACCGACAGACGGCGAAAATCTGTGGTAAAGGCGTATGCAAATATAAGCATGGCCGGCTGCTCTTTCCGAGCACTCCCCTGGTGCTGACCATTCTCGTCATCTGTCGGTGGCAGCGCTCTGCGAAGTGCGGAGGCCACGTGTTCCCTTCCATGTTGCTTCCAGCTGTACCGTTCTAATTTTAAGTGCTGGTCGCGCATTTGCACTGGAACGAGCCATACATAAACAGGACTTGATGCGATTTCACATAGTCCAGGCGTGTATAGTGCATTCTTAGTCTGTTCACATATATACATTACTGTTTCACTTAGCCGGGCGAAACCTCCGCGAATGCGCAATATATCTGCTGCCTGTTGCGTCGCTTGCACATGCGACTTGGTGCGAGTGACGGTGGTGCTCTCCGCCCATAACCGGACCTGAAGACGCTGTCTGTGCGACTTTTGGGGTTGTTTCATTACGTAATCACTTCCATTTATGATCGCGTATCCTTCGTACATGTAAGATGGGCTTAGTCTCGACGAGCCGACAAGCTAGATATGATTCGTCGTCAACGGTACTACATTGCGGGACAACCGGGGATATAAGCATTGTCAAACTTCTCTTTGCAGCTTCTCAAAAGTACCGCGTGCATCTTGCAAACGCTTTTCAGAGAAGATAGCAAGACTGCGGCATGATTGATGCACGACCCCCTTTATAAACTATTTTAGGAGGTGGTGGATTGATGCGCGGCAGAGTTTCGTGAGACGTACCCGGCGTCTGCTATACCAGTGTTGCCATATTAGAGTGTTGCCAGACTACTACAGTTATGCTACAGTCGCCACAGTGGCGTCCGCCGCACCTTTGAGAACGAACGAGATGCGTCGAAAATATTTTCAACTAGTTTTCACCTAGCTAGCTTTTTGCTTCCCTGCTCTACTGCGCTTATTTCGCTCACGCCGCGCACAGCCAAATTAATATTTTTATTCACTCATGCGTTCTGCTTCGAGAGCATTTTTCTTTTTTTGCTCTTTCTGGAGAGGCTTGTAGCCTTGTAGTACATGCGACAAAAGCGCGCAAAACTGGCGTTCCGAGGTGGCTTCAGCTGCGTCATATAGCGATGCCAGGAAAGCCGCGACAACGCTACAGGCGCTACCTCGAGCAGGGAACCAGCGTTGAAGTTCCCAGGCAGACTCTGGCCAATGCAATAAAAAGAGCCAAGACTTCAGGTGCTGCTCAGGTAGGACTGTTTTATCAGCACTGCCACACAGCTGTCTGCATTGTCATGCTAGCAGTGTCATGTGAATTGCATGGGCCGACACCATTGACTGGAAAACAGTCCTTTGAGGGGGGAAAAGCCGCAGCGTTCTTAAGTTGTGCCCGACTATTGGGGCTATGGTACTAACAGCGTGCACTTGTTTGCAGTCAACAGGACCAACTTATACTCGGGACGACAAGGCATTCGGACTGAAGTCACTGACTCATTTGATATAAGTAGCTGAGTGCTCCTCTCAGGAAATGTTCTGAAAATTTAAGTTTAATGGCAGGTTCATGTACTCAACATTATTTTCACACTGCATGTTTACTAAAGTTCCCAGAGAGAGAGTCGTATGCTGCAGAATGGGAGACAGTAAACGATTAGAGAAAATTTTCAGCACATCTGGCTGCCACTTCTGTGCCCTCTATTCCATGACTCTTAAGCCATTTTGTAATGATTGCATTAGTCCGTGGACATAACATTAGAAACTGCAGCATTCTGTCAGTAGGTCTGCCTGACTTTCTTGGTGAATTCAGAATCAGTTTTCCTCCCACCTCTTTAATGACTGAACCTAATTCTGTGACCACTCTTGATTGCTTTTTCTTTTCACATCCTCCTTATCTGTTGTGCTCTTTTGTCTTTCTTCCTTCAAATGCATTCCCCATGGAGAGTGGCATTTTCATGCTGTATAGAGCCAGCTAAAATTGCTCATTCCTCAACAGGAGGGTTGGCTTTCAGCATGGCTACAGCTTCCTCATATGAAACCTTTTAAGGTTTGCATGATTTTCGAAAAAAGTGGATGGTTGAGGAGAAAAATTTGAATAACCTGTGCACGCCTCTAGGAGAACAAAGCAACTTTGTTCCAAGCTGTACTACATTGCTGTTTGCTGTAAAAATGAAATTTGCTCAGTGAAGATAGAAATGTTTGAATCACTGATATTTTCATTTGCAGGACAGTTGGAACCAAGCAGCTGTTGGCTCAAGCCAGCACGAAAACAATGAAGATGAATCTTTAAGTGTTGATGACAGTGAGGGTTCAAGTCCAAGCTTGGCAGGGACAACACAGAATGATGCTATTCATGAAATGCTTCCTACATATGAAAATGACAGTGCCGATTCTGCCAGTGATGGCCAAGACACAGACAGCTCTGACGAAGAATGTGTGGAATGTGGTGCTAATGAAGACTGGGAAGAAAACAGTGATGTTGAGGAAAATGAAACTCAGGGCGCAGACTTCTCCAACATTTCTGATGACTTTGATGTATACCTTGGGAAGCTCTGAGAGGAAACACTGCCACATCAGTCCACAACTAAAGCTCAAGCACTGCTGTTAATTTTGGCTTACATTGTGACAGCAGAGCTTACCTGGTCACAGGTTAAAGGCCTCCTGACACTTCTGAATGCCCTTTTTGGAGAAGCCGTTATGCCACCGTCTACCTACTTTCTACGGAAGGTGTGGAAAGAAAGGAAACAGGCACTAAGCCTGCATTTATTCTGCCAGCATTTCCATGAGCATCTTGGCACCACTAATAAAATTCTTGCCAACAGTGAAGTAACTTGTGGTGGCTGCAACTTAAAGAGAAAATATTAAAAGCTTAATAGGGATGGGAAGTTTTTCATCATTTTCGACCTCAAGCAACAATTAACAGATTTAATCAGGCATTATAGTTCCATTCTTTTTGAAAATCTTCAGAAGCTTTCAACAGAGATCCGAGAGCCGGGAATCTACAGAGATGTGACCGACGGTTTTCTCTATAAAAGTATTCCGCGACAGCTCAATATGAGATGGAGTGATGTCACACTCATATTTAACACTGATGGGGCACCTGTGTTTGAGTCCTCAAAAAGTTAAATCTGGTCTATCCAGATCATGTTAAACGAACTGCCCATGGAACTTCGGCGGAAGCACGTCACGCTGTCAGGGCTGTGGTTCGCGAAGGAGCATCCACCTATGCACATTTTTATGCGAAGGTTCGTTGATGAAGTGAACACTATTGGAGCAATTGTGTGGTCACATTCAGGAAAAATTGTGAAGTCTCCAGTACATGCAGTTGTGTGTTGTGTGGACTCACCAGCAAGAGCATCCATCCTGAATATGAAGCAATTTAACGGGTATTATGGGTGCAGCTGGTGCCTTGAGGAAGGTACATGTGTTGATGGTAAGTTTCATTGAATATTTAAATGTGGGTCCATTTATTAAGGTGTCCATAGTGATATTGATTGACAATTAATTAGGTGTCAGTATGGTATTATGAAGGATGCTAGGTGAAACTAAAGCAACTAAATTAAACATTTAAATAGGTTCACGAATATAGATCTACTTCCTGATGTTAAGTGGCTCGAGTACTGTTCCCAGTGTACACCATCACGTTCAAAAAGGTGAATGCACTATTGAATAAAACGGCATGCATTTATAATTTTGCAAATGCATTTGGGTTGGTATTTGGTGTTAGGCTGTCAGATTTATGTGCGGTACCTGTATGCATTACATTTGGGTCTCATTTCCAATGCAAGTGGAAGATTCAGGCTGAGTTTTGCAAGCCATATGTTATTAGAATAAGGAAACTGCAAACTATGCAATTTTTGCAGGCACGGTCAAGTACCTCTTCCATGGCCAGGCAACCTGTGAACGGACACATGGACGTGTGCTAGAAGCAATGCGCCAAGCAAGCGGACCGGATGCAACATTTGAGGGCTTTAAATGGCCATCTTCACTTCTCAAACTGAAAGGCCTTGACCTTGTGTGGGGCCTACCACCAGACTATATTCATTGTGTCCTTGAGGGTGTGACAAAGCAGCTGGTTGAACTGTGGCTGTCAGCTACCGGCTCAGCCTTCTACATTGGACGGCATGTCAGGCTTTTGGACTCTCGACTGTGCACTGTTAGGCCTCCCATCACTTTTTCAAGGACTGCACGACCCCTTTCAGAACGTGCTTATTGGAAGGCAACAGAGTGGCAGTACTGGCTTTTGTTCTGCTACGCGCATGTTTGGCCCATTATGGGGTGTGTCCACGTTTCCTTTTGAAGATGGGATTGGCCGTGCACTGCGGCTTGTGTCAGCAGCCAAGCTGGTGCCTATGCAGGTCGCTGAACGGTGCATAATGCAGCAGTGCTATGGAAGCTTAGAAAGAAATTTGGAGCTCCCAGCTCATTTGGCTTTTGCCAAGAAAAATATTGGCGCTCAGCACACAAACAGCTACCAGACATGTGCTCTAGGTGTGCCACACCCTGTTCCTTCATTTCCCGAGCAGATCAAAATGATTTTCAATTCACACTTTGGCTGCATTCCTCAGATGTCTAGGTACTTTCGAGCACAAATTGGCAGCATTATTATACACAGTTCGGATTATTCGACTCCAAAAAAGACCTGCTCTTGTTATGTTAAAATGGTAGACGGCTCATATTGTTATGTACTTGGAATTTATGAGATTGCTGGCAGTATATATTTTCACTCCCAAAGGCTTCTTGTTTCACCACTTGTATTTGATGTCCTACATATCATGCAGTGTCAGCACCCACCGGCTGATCAGAATAATTGTTTGCACTCTCTTGATGATGTGTCTCTGCCAAGTGTTTTCATTAGTATTAATAATGTTTCATACTTGTGTAAAGTGCCCAATCAGAAGGAAAGAGATTGATCTGGTAGTGATGTATGATGTGCAGTTCATGAAGGTAGTTTCAGTGTATATTTATTTTTGTATTCCTTTAAGGTAGCTCTTCAGTGTGTTTAACTTTTTTCAAATTTGTGGCCATGAAATTCATTGCAGTCAGCAGAAATTACACCAATCTTCAGATTGTGACGGGAGGTTGCTCTATATTGTCACATTGTCAAAAGTTCGTCGTCAGCTATAAATTCAGCACGGCCACAAGTGGCAGGCATTGCCTTCGACGACCGCCAAGCACGCTTGTTGCTACGCCGCTGCCGAGTCGTTCAGTTCTTTGTGGGTGTGAAACAGCCCAACAGTGTTTTTTTGGAAGCCTTTTTGCTGTCTACCTGACTGCCAAACTGCAGCCATCACAACTACGTGACAATATTACACTAATCTCAAAGTTTCTTCGATGTTTCTTTTCTTCTTGGAACATTTATGCTTCAAAGTATTTAGTGCAAATAATGCAAAAGAGAGCACATTTCCATGTATGCTGACAAAGTCTGTTGATGGGATTTATATAACATAACGTAGAGGCCGGATTTTTAGGCACCAAGAAGGCACGTTTTAGGCGCCAAAAATAGGTGGTTAAAATTTGATTTTAGGCACCTAAAAAGAAAAATAGGCACTATAAACTTCATCAAAATTGCACTTATCAGATCCGAACATCAGCACGCAATATCTGCCATAAAGTAAAAACAGCCGGAATGATTTCAGATCTTAACCATCGTGTGCGAACCTTAGAAGCACTCTTTTTAAAGCTCTCCTGAAGCTTTTCGTACAACACGCATGCTTCAGAAGAGCAAAAGAGATGGTTACAAAGCCTTTTAAAATGCGTTGGCATACCTGGAAACAAATAATTTGCTTGTCGTGCACAATAGTAGAACAAGAGGTCATGCATTTAGCAATTGACGCAAATGTGAATTTAAAGCATCCGACATGTGTTCAGAGTCATCCTCATAGGAATTAAACTTATCTATTGCAGGCATGCACGGTACTTTAACATTAATAAATATGTCGCCATTTGTGTAAACTGCGTTTTATAGTTAGTGGCTCCAAGTGTCGGAAGTCACGCGGACTTAAAGGTGCACTGAAGAGGATTCTGAACATGTCTTTTTGCCGCGGGAACTCGATCCACACGTTCCTAGCATTCTTAGAAACAGTGACTTATTGCCCTGTGTGGCCGATTTCCCCAATTAAAACGAATTAACGTCCGGCTCCCGCCTTCTTTTTAAATTCTGCCTCGTACGGTGGGCGGAGTCGACCAACGCATGGAGCGCCTTTCACCCAGTCCCGTGGAGGCTTTGCTTTCGCTTTATTTTGTTTTTTAGGTTTGCATGAATAAATAGTTTCATTCGCAGATAATATAGCCGCAAAATAAGCCCGAAGAAATAAAAATACGCGCGGACTATTTGCTACTACGGACTACTACGTATTACTCCGCCGATGGCAGAGCGGCAAGCCGCCACGGGACTGGGTGAGAGGCGCTCCACGCGTTGGTCGACTCAGCCCACCGTACGAGGCAGAATTCAAAAAAAAGGCGGGAGCCGGACGTTAATTCGATTTAATTGGGGAAATCGGCCACACAGGGCAGTAAATCGCAGTTTCTAAGAAAGCTCGGAACGTGTCGATCGAGTTCCCGCGGCAAAAAGACAAGTTCAGATTCCTCTTCAGTGCACCTTTAAAATGGTGCTTGCTATTAGAAGGGTCTGGAAACCATAAATACGAGATGCTAAAAATGTAGCCGCTTAGTGCTGTTGATGCTTTATATGCCGAAAATAATTATATAGTTCAGCACGGGCCTACGTACATCCACTGGGGATTCATAATGAATAAACACCGTTCATATAGTAATCACTGCTAAAGTCATGCAGTAGCACACAAGCAGCGTCTCCATGTTGGTGGGCTCAAAATCGTGCCTCTTCTCACTGAGAACAAGCTTGTAAGCTGAAAAGGAATGCTCCACACCAACAGATGTTACAGGAGTGTGCTTGTAGGAAACCATTTCCTTTGAAGGGTTGAGAAAGTTCGCGGTGCGGTGCGAAACCCCGCAGGCCGACGCGCCGGTACGGGCACGCTCGATAGAGGTGTCCTGCAACACCGCAGCTCCAGCAATGGCGCCGCAGGGTCCTCCTCGCTACACCCCTCCGCCAACCTATCAGCGACCCCGTAAGAGTCAAGTATGGCGGGCCCGCGACCGTCGGCCCCTCTGCTTCCATTGCAGTGAAGCAGGACACCTCTACCGAGCTTGCCCGTACCGCCGCGTCGGCCTGCGGGGTTTCGCACCGGACGACCCGTGCCCTCAAAATGGCGAGCGCCCTACTCAAATCGCAAGCCACCTAGCTGCGCAACAGCATCCTGTTACGTCCGGCTACCAAGAGCGTCGGTCTACGTCCCCGACAAGCTACCGTTCCTCAAGTCCGAGCAATCCCCGACGCCGACGCTCTCCCAGCCCTCGCCGGGAAAACTAATGTCAGCGGCCTTCGGAGGCAGGGTCGCTGATGTCGCGAAATGTGAAGATCCTCCGTCCTCGTCACGCCCACTCGACGAGATTTCGCTGTGGTCATGTAGCAACAGCATCCGACGAGCTACCTTCGACCGATACGACGACATTGCGCTTGGGACAGGTGGCGACAGCATCCGACATACTACCTCCGATTTGCGCGTAAAGATTGATGTAGCCGATGTAACGGCATTACTAGACACCGGTGCTGATTACTCGGTAATGAGCCACGGCCTCGCCCGCGAATTGAAGAAAGTTTTGACGCACTGGTCCGGCCCGAAAATTCGCACGGCGGGGAGTCACTTGATTACCCCTGTAGGCACGTGCACAGCGCATGTCGGCATCCGGGGTTTTGTGTATGTCGGAGAATTCGTCGTACTTCGCGAGTGTTCGAAAGACTTGATCCTTGGCCTAGACTTCCTGCAGACTAACGGCGCTGTCATTGACCTGAAAGAAGCGCGTGTGACGTTCTCGACGAAACGGGCCGTGGAGCGCATTGAAATCGAGGATCCGGAACTCAACTTTCTGCGTGTTGTCGACGATGACGTTAAGGTGCCAGCACGGTCTAGTGTGCTTGTTCTTGTGCGTCATGACTTGTTTCACGACTACGAGGGCATCGCGGATGGGCACCTCCCGCTACTTCTCGAGCAGGAGATAGCCGTTGCTCGAGGACTCGTTCAACTCCATAACGGTTGTGCTACTGTCCTCCTGACGAATTATGCTAAGGAGATGCGGTACCTCGCCAAGGAAACGGCTGTTGCCTTCCTTCACGACGTTACTGTCTCGCCTCGTTTATGCACCGCCGGGGCCAACTCTCAAGAGGAGGCTACATCTTGCCGTCTCCTTCAAACCGTTAAAATTAGCCCGGACTTGACGCCCATCTTCTTTCGGCTCTTGTGACTGATTTCGCAGACTGCTTCGCCACTGGCTCTAAGGTCGGTCGTACTCCTGTCGCCAAGCATCGCATCATCACCGATGAGGCCACGTTACCGGTATGCCAACGCCCGTACTGAGTTTCTCCTATGGAACGTGAAGCCATTCAAACGCAAGTGGTTGGTTTATGGTTGGTTTATGGGGTTTAACGTCCCAAAGCGGCTAAGGCTATGAGAGACGCCGTAGTGGAGGGCTCCGGATTTTTCGACCACCTGGGGTTCTTTAACGTGCACTGACATCGCACAGTACACGGGCCTCGAATTTCTCCTCCAAAGAAATTCAGCCGCCGCGGCCGGGATCGAACCCGCGTCTTTCGAGCCAGCAGCCGAGCACCATAGCCACTGAGCCACCGCGGCGGCTCAAACGCAAGTGGATGAGATGCTTGCGGACGACGTAATCCAGCCTTCGACGAGCCCATGGGCGTCGCCAGTAGTCCTCGTCAAGAAGAAAGATGGAACCCTGAGATTCTGTGTCGATTACCGGAAACTAAACAACGTGACAAAAAAGGACGTCTATCCACTCCCCAGGATTGATGATGCCCTCGACCGTCTACGCGATGCCAGGTACTTCTGCTCATTAGTCCTCAAAAGCGGATACTGGCAAATCGAGGTGGATCAGAGAGACCGAGAAAAGACTGAATTTGTGACGCCTGACGGCCTATACGAGTTTAAGGTGATTCCTTTTGGTCTTTGCTCTGCGCCGGCCACGTTCCAACCTATGATGGACACAGTTTTATCAGATCTGAAGTGGCAGTCGTGCTTAGTGTACTTAGATGATGTCGTCATTTTCTCGCCTACTTTCGAGCAACACCTGGACCGGTTGCGCATTGTGCTTGAAGCACTCAAAGGCGCACAATTAACGATCAAGCCGGAGAAATGCCATTTCGCTTTCAAAGAACTTCGCTTTCTCGGCCATGTTGTCAGTGCACAGGGCGTTCTCCCTGATCCCGACAAGTCTACCGCAGTGTCAAGTTTTCCACGTCCCAGCGACAAAAAGGCACTTCGGCGATTTCTGGGCCCTTGCTCTTACTACAGACGCTTCGTCCAAGATTTCTCCAAGATAGCTGAACCATTGACAGCACTAACCAGAGAAGACATACCCTTCCTGTGGGGAGGCGATCAAGAACAGGCTTTCCAGGAGCTCCGAAGCCGCCTCCACAGGCCCCCCATACTCGCCCATTTCGATGAAAACGCAGCAACTGACGTCCACACTGATGCCAGCAACGTTGGCCTTGGGGCTGTGCTTATCCAGTGGCAAGATGGCGTAGAACTAGTAATCGCTTACGCTAGTCGAACACTATCCCGATCAGAGGCGAACTATTCAACGACGGAGAAGGAGTGTCTTGCAGTAATCTGGGCCATAAGCAAGTTTCGACCATACCTGTATGGACGACCCTTCCGTATTGTCAGCGACCATCATTCGCTGTGCTGGCTGGCCACCCCCAAACACCCGTCTGGACGCTTGGCTCGATGGAGCCTTCGTCTTCAAGAGTATGATGTTACCGTTGTTTATAAGCCGGGACTTAAACACCAAGACGCAGATTGCTTATCACGCGCGCCCTTAGACTCCGCTGCAATGGAAAACGCCGACCATTTTCCCTTCATTGGGGCCATTACTCAATCCCATAAGGCTGGCCTTCAACGCAAGGACCAGGAGCTGGCACCGCTCATCGAGTATCTAGAAGGCCGCGGTGGTCGGGTACCGCCTGTTTTTCGTCGTGGCTTGCAGTCATACACTCTACGAAGTGGGGTTCTCTACAGGCGCAATTTTGAAAGATCACAAGAGACATTCCTACTCGTAGTACCTATGAACCTACGACCTGACATCTTGAGCGCTTGTCACGACGAACCATCCGCCGGCCACTTGGGAGTTAGTCGCACGTTTGCCGGAATTCGGGCGAAGTATTATTGGCCGAAATTATTACCTTCAGTACGATTTTATGTTAAAACCTGCCGTGACTGTCAACGTCGAAAATCTCCCCCCATGAAACCAGCCGGATTTCTTCAACCTATTGCTCCACCGAAAACTCTTTTCCAACAAGTGGGAATGGATCTTCTTGGCCCTTTTCCAAAGTCAACTAATTGAAAGAGTTCGATTGTTGTCGCGACGGATTACCTGACCCGGCATTCTGAGACCGCGTCGCTCGCAAATGGAACTGCCACCGAAGTCGCAGCATTCTTTGTTCACGACATCGTATTGCGCCATGGCGCCCCGGCTATTATTATTACCGACAGTGGGGCAGCTTTTACGGCCCGCCTGACTAAGGCAGTGCTGAATCTTACACACACTAGCCATAGACGGGCCGCGGCGTACCACCCGCAGACTAACGGCCTGGTGGAACGGCTAAACAGAACTCTGGCCGACATGCTGTCCATGTACGTGGATATAGAGCATAAGACCTGGGATCAAATTCTCCCATACGCCACGTTCGCATACAATACGGCACTTCAAGAGACGACGTGGCTTACTCCCTTCGAGCTTGTCTTCGGCCGCCGGGTGACCACTCCCCTGGATACGATGTTGCCCTTTACCCCGACTGCGAAAGTGAACTTCCTATGGACGTCGCTAGTTTTGCTCAGCGTGCAGAAGAAGCGCGGCAGCTGGCACGGCAGCGCATATACCTGCAACAGCAACTGGACGCTGATCGCTACAACCAGGGACGGCGCTTCGTTTCCTACGAGCCTGGAGACTATGTATCGATTTGGACACCCGTTCGCCATCGCGGACTGTCTGAAAAATTACTGCGCCGGTACTTCGGACCATACCGTGTCCTCCGCCGCATCAGTGACGTTACCTACGAAGTAGAATCTGCCACCCAAGACCCCTCAAGCCGCAGACGACGCAAGCTCACTGACGTTGTACACGTCGTCCGAATGAAACCCTACCACGGCCGCCCTGCTGACCGATCTGGAGACTGATAGTGCCCCGTTTTGTGTTGTGCTCCTCCTGTACCAACCTAGCACACTATCTGTCAGCCCATAGCTCACCAGTTTGCTCCTAGTCGGCCGCATCGTGGCGATGCTGCAAACAAGGGGGGCAATGACGCATGCCTTCCTTAGAAGATGAGGAAGAACGCAACGGGCAATTGGAGAAGGACGAAGTGACTCTGCTCCGTCTCGGGCTGACCTGACTGGCTGCTGGTGTTCGTCGGCGCAGGAGACTTCTTTGTAACGTTACGTTACAATATGACATAGGAGTGACGCCAGAAGAGTGATATTCATACAAGCATAAAACATTGTTTGAGTGCATGATTGTGTTCAGTATGCACGCACGACTGCACGGCTCTCAGCTGTCCAGTGCGGCCTGCTCCAAGAAAACTGCCGCCAAAGGCTATTTGATTAGGATGACATGCAGATGAGGCACAAGGAACGAATATAAGGCAGATTACCAATATGGCAAATTTTATCCAGTTAAACTTTATCCAGCCAGCTTATGAAACAATTTGCAGTTGGTTTCAACTCGAACCCACTGGGATTTATGTGGACGAAACTTACGTACTTCATGTACTTTCCAAAATGTAGCACCATCTGGTCAACTACCATTTTAACGCCAGAGTTTACAAGCCGTAACTACAAAACGGCAGAAGCAGGAAAAAGGTTATTTCGATATTTTTGGCTGATGTGGTTGACATTGTCTACACAGTCGGCGTTGGAGCAGTGTTCACCACACCCAAGTGACGAAGTCATTTAATGTTGCCATGTATGGGTTCAACTCGAAACCGAAATGGATTCGAAAACAAAGATAATCTGCACACAAAACCACAACGTATATCAGGGCCATTTTCTTCAAAATAGGGCATTTTTAGGCACCAACGTTGGAAATAGGCATTTATAGGCTCTGACGCCCAAAATAGGCATTTATAGGCACCATAAAATGTGTATTAAACATGTCGTGAACACCTAATTCATGCTCATATGTAAAAATGGTGCGCCTATGATGCCTTGAAAAAAATAGGCGTTTGCCTAAAATCCGGTCCCTAGACATAAGGATATACCTGGCCTTGCAGCCTGATAGTATGATGCTTTGTCATCCTTGTTTTTTCATGTGTTTAAAATGTTTGCTGCTTTTAAGTGCAAAGAATAATGCACGTTCCTGTCCAACATTTATTACTCCCTCTGCTTTGTTGTTGTGGTCTAGTGTGTGTAATAAATCATGTTTGTAGATGTGAAAACCTCAAAACTGGCTACACTTATTTTTGATGCAGCGTTACTTGTTCCATGGGTGTGTTTCGGGAATCAAAATTCTGTTACTGCTGTCAATTAAGTTGCCGTATACCCTGCAGTGATACGAAGAATTTTTACGCAAATGCCTTTCAAAGAAGGTCCTCCAGCCAGTGGAGCTGGCCAGTTGGTGTGATGTGATGGTTAATCCCCATTCACTTATTGTGACATATAACAGGGGGCTGGGAATTAAGTGCATAGAGATCATGAATCCAGCGTCAAGGAATATGTTAACTTGACATCGCGGTGCTACGTGGGCGAGTTTAATGTTTTCAACGATACACATCGCCAGAGAGAGAGAGACTCTTTAATGAAATACAGAGAATTTAGCCGGCGTTTCAATATCGCTGGCATGCTACTCTGCGTACGGAGGGGAATTTGGGAGGTAAAGACAGAAGGAGAGCCGCACACGAGTTGTGCGGCTTCTCATGACAACACAGACGCCTGGAGGGGACTTCAGTGTACTCACTGCGCTTGGCTTCAACAGTCAATGCAAGTGCAGGGCGCTTTCCTGCTTGGTGAAAATTATTTAAATAGAAACGTCGCGCTGTGGCCTATATAGAGCTATGGTAAAAAATATTTGAATGGTCGAACATAATCAGTTTTGAGTATGAAAAATGACCGACGTACGTATCGATACCACATTTGCTCTACTTTTTGCGCGCAACGCGCACAAACGCGTTAAGCTAGAATTAATTGTGCAGCACCTTTTAAAAATTCATTCGCCTCAATTGCTGGTTCTCCCTAGATTAAAATTAACTGCGCAGCTAACACACATTTTTTTTCACTTGGCCGTAGTTTATGCCGTGCGCCTGGAATCGTCTGCACCGAGGACGAGGGAAGAAAAGTCAGCAAAGCCGAATAGCGGCCGGCCGTCTTTGCATGGGTGGCCATATATGCTTCGCACGAAACGCAGAAGCACTTCAGTTATGCGAACCACGCTTGGTTGGTACGCATCAGTTGTCAAGTTCACTACGAGACAACGTTTACCGTCCAATATTGATAAATGATATGTGTACAGTTTTGCCGAAAATGAGCCAGGATCGAGTGAAGCCGGCCGGATGATCCTTGAAAGCTGAGGATATGATCGAGAGCGCGAGCTCTACAGCGATGCATGGCCTCCGTGCAAAGAATTTTCAGGCACTATCAGAAGGGCGCGCAGCTCACATATACTTAAGGCGTGCTTGCAAGAATCATGCAATTTTCACGAATATTGTACGTGTTTGAGCATACGTACGTGCGTTTCAGCTATGTCCCCGCTAATTTCGTAAGCTGCTTTCTGGCCAAATAAATCTCCACCGGTGAGCGGTTGTGCTGGTACTACAAGATGTGTGCTACACAAACTGATTAAAACGTACAATTAAGCTTCTTGCCAGTATTATAACTTTCCCGAAGCGATTCGCAGCTATGCCGGTGACGGTCGAAGCTAACGTCGCCCGCAGGCAGAGCAGCTGCATGCAGATTTCAGCAGGACCGCCAGAGTCACGCCGGTAAACAGAGCTGCTAATGGAGATACCTTCAGCACCTTCAAAGTCGTGCCGGTACAAACAAAGGTGCTAACGGAGATCCCTTCAGCACCTTCAGAGACGCGCCGGTGCAAACAGAGCTGCTAACGGAGATGCCTCCAGCCCCGTCAGAGTCGCGCCATTGCAAACAGAGCATCCATGCAGATTCCTTCAGGACCTTCAGGTGCATGTAGAGGTGACAGTCAAGAATCCTATTGGCTCCCTGAAGGAACCTTGAAGGATTTTTTGACTGGGATGCACAAAATGTTCCTTGTTTCTTCATATAATCCCAAAAAACCTGGTCCAAGATACTTCCTTGTATTGCACACTGGGTATCTTCGAAAAATATTTCAAATAATCCAATTAGCCAACTGAACACATACACCGCTCCTTAGAGTTTCTCCGTAGAATGGCTGCGGCAGTCGAATTTCGCCTCCATCGCAATTAGCCCTATAGGCCCGTGTGCTGTGCGATACCAGTGCATGTTAAAGAACCCCAGGTGGTCGAAATTTCTGGAGCCCTTCACTACGGCGTCCCTCATAGTCTCAGTAGCTTGGCAAAAGTGGCATAGAATGTCTAGAAACATTTTCCCGCAGTCCAGGCTGCATGATTCGCATTGGATATTTTTTGATCTTTGAGTGAAGTTACGCGGTACAACCAGTGTATCAGGCTCAGTAATCTGCACTTGATGCCTAAAATCTGAGCCAAGCAAATATTACTATGATACTTGTACATAAAAAAAAAGTAAGCGAGTGCATGCTCACCGATCTTCTCCAGAAGGGCTCTTGTAAGGCGCTGGTTTAACACGTTGGCTTGTCGGAGCTCCTTCCGCAGCCTTTTCACTTCTTTTTCTTTGCGGCTTAAAGCCTCTTGAAGTTCAACACCCGTGTTTTGTTGTACCGCCTCATTCTGCTGAAACACTATGCATTAGGACTATAGTTATAGCACAACAATACAGGCAATCAAAAGGAGGTGACACAAATGCTTATCTTAACTGTTTATTATAAACCCAGAAAGAAAGGTCATGAACGCACACTAGCATTTGCACAGCTGCACACAGCATCAAAAAACCTAAAAAAAATAGGACCTATCGAAACAGATGCAAACAGACCCGCATTTCAGCACCAAAATGCACAATTTCTCATTTATGCAGTTGACCACCACCTTTCTCCTGTAAAAGGCCTCTATGAGCATGATATCTGCCTGGTCCATTTTTATGCCCAGGATGACCACAACAAAATTTGCACTGCTACCTTCCGGTTCTGAGTGCGCTTCCCAGTTGGTCATCAACATAGCGTCCAATCTGGCCTTATGCAATTATAGTTTCATTTTTATAAAATTTCATGCATGACATGCAGAGCATAATTCACAAACCATTTTGCATGTGTCTTCAGGCATCTCAGCGTTTGTCTCTTCAAAAGACATGAGGGCACAGCTCTGCACGCTTGCTTCAGGCTGGGAGAACTGGTACGTTATACTTACTGTCACTTTGTGAGACTTTGGGTAAAGCTGTGAATGTACAATTTTGGCTTGACATTACCTTTCACAGCCCTTACCGCTTTATTGCTCGCATCTGTCTTTGGCTTAACATGTGCTTCTGCCATGGCAAATTCACAGAAACTAGCTGCAGATAGCCAGATCCATTGCCTATTAACACACAAGAGCATCCGTCTCATGGACGACACGTAGGGAGGGAAAGATTGGTACAAGCAACAAAGCAGCAAGGACTGTAAAGGGTAATGCCAGGCTGGAGCTGCATATTCACAGCATTACCTAAAGCATCAAAAGGCAAAACAAAACTAAGTCGCGGTGGTTAACGTACCAAAGCAACAAATGGGCTATGAGCGACACTGTAGTGGAGGGCTCCAGATTAATTTAGACCATATGGGGGTCTTTAATGTGCCCTGACATAACAAAATATAAAGGTATTTTTGTATTTGACCTCGATCAAAATACCAAAAATACAGTCACTGCAGCATCAAACTAGCGATCTTGGGATAAAACACCAAAGCCACCGTAGTGGGTAACCTCAAATAGGTGACTAATCAGAATAATGTGCAGTTCTTTCAACACCGAGCAAGCTTGCACAGCTGTGTCCTCACATCTCACCAAGATGTCTGAAGAAACAAACAAACCGGTTTGTGAATTCTCTACACAAGCAGCAAATTGCACAAAGGCCAGATAAGATGTTACATGAACAATAGACTCTGGAAGCACACTGAAAACGTGAAGGTAGCAGTGGAAAGTTTGCTCTTCACTGCAAGGCTTGCAAGCTCATGAAAACCTTCTACACAAGGTACCCTGCACAACCACTGTGCTCTGCAAGGGAGACTTTATGCACTGTTTTCAATAATCCCTCTCTTTCAGACATCTGGATGCCTCAACTGCTCATGCATGGAAAGGCGTGTACGTATGTGTTTTGTGCCTGGTTTTCCAATGAAACAGATTTCTTTGCAATTTCTCTATCCTCTGTTCACCATATCCGTGACCCTAAGCATAAAGTACATAATAGGCAATAGGCCACAGAAACGCACTGTATCACAACAACGTGATGTCTTTGGGTGGACGTACGGCGACACCAACCTCCCCAGGAGTATGCAGCTTTTGCTCGGCTAGCACAGATGCTCATCACTTTGGCAGACAGTCTTCATCTAAGCAGTATTTCCTAGTGTGTTTTGGCTGGCAGAAAAGGCAAACAAATAAACTGGGTGCACGAGCTAATACAACTGAGCTGCAGCACTGGAAGCCAGGCAACACTGCAGTCTCAGTGAGTGAACCAAGTGACTGTCATCTGGTCCCCTCTTGGCTCTGACACCCAAGGGGAGGAGGAGGACGGCCAGCTACGTATTTCAGATCACTCCCCAGTGAGCTCCCCGTGTGAATACCCCCTAAAAGCACGGCAATACTCATTCAAAAGACCCATACCTCCAATTCACTCTGCTCTATAATCTCCTCATTTATGAGAGAGAGAGAGAGAAATGAATTTTAATGAGGGAAAGGTGGAGAGGTCGGCCGGTGGTAACATAGCCCTGGCTTTGCACCTCTTTGCATCTTTGTCATTACGCATCTTCTGCGAAGGAAAAAAAATGGATTCACATGTAATATCTTCCAAGCCTTTATTATGCCGCTTATCATGCCAAAGTACTTTTAAAAACCATAATAAGCTTCATTGCTAAACCATGTGAAACAACTCACTACTCTCTTGCCGACTCGCTTGCTGCTACGCTCTAAATCAACGTCGATTAGAGTCGGAAATGGCTCCCGCAAGCTCTTTAGTTTTGCATGCATGAGTTGCAGATCATCTGGAGGAGAACCACAAAACAAGGCACATTGCATTAGCAGAAATGAACATGACAAAAAACAGCAACACAATGAGTACATTAAATAGCGGGTCCTATAGCGGAAAACAATCCATGTATATCACTGCACATAATAAACTCGTCAAACTTCAGCATGACTCCATGCTGAAGTTTTCTGAACTCCATAAATGAATGGCAGCGTCTATTCTACCAGCAGCTGGAAGAATTTTCACGGTTCCAGGGTGAAATTCCCCTGTCACCCACCTCCGAATGGATACTTAGGGTGACACAAGATGAATTTTGCCATTTTTTCCTGGCACCAATCCTCCTTTTGTCCCCATCAAAGTCATGTACTAGCTATTAATACAGCTTAAGCACTGTAAGCTCGATAGCAGTCCCTTTGCTATTTATGTGGCCCCCTCTGAGTTAGCAACAACACCAGAGTCTAAAGCAAAATATCTTAATCCAAGCTGCCGGACACAGCCAAAAGCGGAAGCAATGAATGATAGTTTGTGCCAAGGGCAGCAAAAAAGGGTAAGCCAAGCTCTGTTAAGATGGCAGAAAATGATAAGCTCCATAGTGGTGTGCTGACCACACTGACGTGCTGTCAAGTGTTTAGCTCGATTGTTGGTGAACCCGCCTACAGTGTTTTTATCCTACTCCTTTAGTCTTCTTACGCTTTATAATTAAACCTCGCAATGGAGTGCGCTTCGTTCATTTTTGGTGGGCCAAAATTAAATGCCGCAGAGTCATCGCCCTGGTACGCTAGATGATATCTGGCACACATGAATGTAGGCTACCACAAAAGTATCCCCCAGATACGTCCGTTGCTTCCAGTCGCATGGTGTCTAAGCAGCATTCACGTTTAGCACTAACACTGTGGTGCATGCAGCAGGAGCGCTTCAAATAAAAAAGTGCACCAGGCCACCTCAGTTGTTTAACGTCACACATATGTATGCTAAAGAAAGGAAGTGTCTATCCTACGAGCAGCCTGGACCATTCACCTTCTGAAATTGTCCCCTCGCGCACCTCTGATTGTGTACAGGGAAGCGGGACCTTTCACCATGAAAACTGCTTGACACTTTCGCGGTCGTCGTTCAGGAAAGAAAGAGCTCTAGACAGGTCTTGCCGCACAACCGCTAATTTTCAGCGAAAGAGACTTTATTGCTTCTTGGGTCTCGAGCGCCTGCAGGCAGCCACGTGTCTTTACTTTTTGAGCATTCGCGGAGAGGAATTCTAGCGCACTGAAAGTAGAAAGAAGCGCAGTTTACCGAATGCGTACTCACGGGAAAAATAATAATAAAAGCAAAAAGACTAAAAGATGAAGGACAATAATGTGTACCATTTGACCTTTGCACATGGGCAGCGTTCACCGTGGTTACGCAAACCCGTAATTTAGAGGGTTCAGTTAGCGAGCGTCAAACCTGTACCCGCGCTCGACGTGCGGAACTCTACGAAGCTTAATATGGGAGTAATTACTCATTGAAATCCGCCCAAGCACATCCACCCAAGCACAGCCTGTGCTGTCGCTGTGCTTGGGTGGATGTCAATGAGCAATTACTCCCTTATTACAAATCTACTCCACCTTGGGGGATTCCCCTAAACATGTGATCTACGAAACTTAGCTGCACTTTTTGTCACCCTTGGAGCTACCATTGTTCATTACGCCCGATTTCGGTTTTCTCGAGCAGCACTGTTGGCGCGCGAGCAGACAGGAACAGAGCCCGCGGTATTCTCGCTTTCACAGCACAGCACCCCAATGCAATCAGTAGCCAAGAAGAGACGCAAGATATAACAAAGGGACTACTGTCAAGCTGTAATCGATCAATGTCAAGACCCGTGTCAGCCCGTATTTCTGCTGGGAGCGGCTAAAATTTACTGGGCTGGTGGGAGGGTCGGGACCTTGAAAAGCGAATTAAACATGTACTCACAACGCCTCTCGTAGCCAGTCAGAGGCGAGTGCCGGGATAACTTCAGCCCGGAAATTCTCCCGACCGCCGGCAGAATGAAAACTGCCAAACGAAAAATGTTTATACCGCAACTTACCTGCCAGGGCGTGAACAAAGGCCGGGTAGTACCCTTGAATGCTCCGGTCTTCTGAGCACCAGAAAGCCTCAACTTTTTTGCAAGGATCGAAATCATCAACGTTAACCGGCTCAAAAACTTTAATCAAATTAACGGGCAATATGACCCGAAATTTGTCTTCGTACTTTATGTATGCAAGCATCATAGGACAGTGCAGTACGTTCGCAGACGACAACGCAATAACCACTTTCACCTCTGGATTGCGATTCGGCTACAGCTTTGTCGCGAGACGGCTGCCGTGCGGCGTAGCATGGCGCCATGCTTGTCGCTGTCGTGGAGTTCTCTTCATGCTTTATAGGTTTTCGTTCTTGCGTTCTAGTGCTGATGTTGGTTTACTAAAAGGACGGGACACATATACATTTGTTTGCATGTTGTTTTCTCTCTAGTGATGCATAAGACATTAGAATGCATGCGAGCGCTAAATAATTGATGTTGTTTCGGTTTGGTGCGATCAACCGAGACGAATTTACGAAACGCTGGTATGAACTTTATAAACCGGAGTGTTCCTGCAGTAGAAGCCCATGTAAGAACGCTTCGTCACTACATATGACACCTGACCTGTTCGTCTTTTAAACATATTAGAAGAAAATTTAGTTGATGCTGACAGTTCAATTACCAACGAGAAGTGCTCTCTTGTAGAAGATGGATTCACATTCACGAACACCGATTTATTTTTCTGGAATCCGCGCGTTTATTAGAAAGAAATATATATTTGGCGGATATGCACGTGCAGTCGATTGTTCGTTATTTATTTGGCTGTTATATATTCGGATGAACAAAGGAGCAATAATCACGGGGCGCCAGGTCCTGGCTATGAGCTCGAGTCATGCCCCAAAATCTCCTACTTGAATCTTGTCAAGCCGCCGCGATGGCTGAGTGGTTAAGGCGCTCGTATACCGAGCAGGAGTGCACGAGTTCTAACCCGGCCGCGGCGGGCCGCGTTTCGATGGAGGCGAAGCGCAAAAGGCGCCCATGTGCTGTGCGCTATGGCAGTGGACTTTAAAGATCGCCATGTGGTCGAAGTTATTCTGGAGAACTCCACTACGGCACCTCTTTCTCTCTTTCGTCTTTCGCTCCCAACTTCCTCCCTTCCCTTACGGCGCGGTTCAGATGTCCACCGAGATAAAGTGAGACATATACAGCGTCATTCCCTTCCTCAAAAAACCAATTTGCGTATTCAAACCATATTGCCAATCTTGTCACAAGCGAGGTGTGGCGTGCGCGTATACGGGCCTGCCTGAGCGCTATCTCTCTCTCTCACACACACACACACACAGCGATCAGCGCTCCCAATTCCGTTTGAATTTCATATGCCACAGATTTAAGCATTATGCTTCTGCGGCATAAAGTTCGAATTCGCGGAATATGTACATCACTGACAACAGACGTGCTGTAGCTTCTATATAGAAATATGCTGGCATATTTCTAGGCACTATATCCTAGATCTGTTGCGCCCGAAAAGTATAAATCCGGCACGATGAAGGAAATAATGTGTTTACTGGCTGGAGCGCTAAGATGTAAGATGGCGTGCGGCCGAACGGTGCATCTCGCTCATAGAGTTTCTTACTATTACCTAGAGGGAAAGCTGGCAGCCCGTCTATGGGAGTTTGCATGGCGACCCCTCGAGACCACTTCAGCCACCATGGGCGCTCAAAGCATCATGGGGCGGTGAGCTACTTGTGGCGGAACTGCAACTTTTGGCCAAAACATAATAGAAAAATAAAGCTGTTTGATAACTACATACGTCCTAGCATTGAATATCTTGTCTAATGACTGCAACAAACGAGCAGAAAAGCATTTAAGTGCAAAGTTTGCCCAAAATAAGACACGACTCGCTCTCCTATTGGCCAAGTAATGAACCCTATAAAACTAATATTTCGTAATTAACAGGGGCATTTTTAAAAGTAAATACGTTTTCAAAAAAAAATCTTGTTGCTTAGATACTTCAAGAAGTTTTTTAATGGCATTTCGGAAAAGTGAAACCTTTTATTGGCGTCGTGTGTCTATGCGTTTTTACTACTATGGTTTTTGCACACTGCGTTCGCGCGAAAGTCGTCTGCGCACACACGAACAGCGTTTTTGGAATGAAACATCTTAGTAATAACACTCCGTGTTCCCGAAAAACTACGACTGTTCCGCAACAAGTAGCTCACCGCCCCATGATGCTTTGAGCGTCCATGGTGGCTGAAGGGCAGCGCCGCCAGCTTTCCCTCTAGGTAATAGTAAGAAACTCTATGATCTCGCTGGCACGAGAGTCGAGCTTTATTCGGCGGAACTTCGGCGTCATCTTCATCGGCGGCTGGTACTGCTCCTACCGCGTGAGGCCGCGGCTACTGCTAAAGTAGCCCCCCCCCCCCCTCCCCCCCTGCTAGTGAAGGAGTCCGGTGAAGCTGGGAGCCGGAACGATACCTTCCGCTGCTGAAGGGTAGCAGGGAAAGATGGCGGAGGAGGGCACGTGGGCGGCTGGGGTATAGAAACCACACACGGAGGCCCTGTGGACGGGGCGTCTTTTGTGAAGCCTGGCTTCAAGCGGTCGATGGAAATGGCGTCAGCGCGCCCGTGAAGGTCCACGATGAAGAACTTCGGTGTTCTTTCGAGCACACAGAAAGGGACGTCGTAGGGGCGCTGAAGCGGCTTGCGGACAGAGTCTCGGCGAACAAAGACGTGGGTGCAAGTCGCTAGTTCGGATGGAACGTATGAAGATGGCCGAGACTGGCGTCGGAGATGTGGCGCTCGGAGATGACGGCAAAAACGGCGGAGCTGCGTCACGTAATCAGTAGGGTCGGGACATGTAATCAGTAGGGTCGGGACTTCTGGACGAATCGATGGATTCGAAAAATTCACCGGGAAGACGCAGGGGCGAGCCGAAGACAAGTTCTGCCAGAGTGCAACGAAGATCTTGTTTTAGTGTAGCACGGAGGCTGAGCAGAACCATTGGTAGGGATGCAGTCCAGTGGGTTGTGTCGAGTTGGGCTTTGAGGGATGCTTTTAGCGAACAATGGAAACGTTCCATCATGCCGATGACGATGGGATGGTAAGAAGTAGTTCTGATTCGAGAATTGCCAAGTAAATTCATAAGGTTATTAAAAAGGGAAGACTCAAAGTGGGCGCCACGGTCGGTGGTGATGGTCGAGGGAAACCCGTACCGGGAGACCCAACCGGCGACGAATGTCCTGGCGATGGTGTCACTGGTTGCGTCATGCAGAGGGAACGCTTCCGGCCAGTGAGTAAACCGATCGATGTAAGTAAGGAGGTATGACCCAAGCAGCACACCAACAATGGACCGACGCTGGCATAATGCTGGTCAAAACCGGCTCGAAAGTCGTACCGACGTCGGCATTGGGGCAAAAAGTTACTTTTTCCAACCTTGGCCTGATGTTCGGGCCAAGACTGGACCTATCTAACTACCAACACTGAACCGACATTCATGCCACTATGAGACCACTGTTCAGCCGCTCTACCGACACTGAACCGACATTCATGCCGCTATCAGACCACTGTTCAGCCGCTCTACCAACACTGAACCGACATTCACGCCGCTATTGTACCCACTTTCAGCCACTCTACCAACACTGAACCGACATTCATGCCACTACCAGACCACTGTTCAGCCGCTCTACCAACACCGGCTTGACATACCACAATTAGGCCACTGTTCAGCCTTTCTGCTAACGCTTGCCCGAAGTTTATGTCATTGCATTTCCAGTTCAGCGAATATTCACATTCCAGTTAATGTTCGCATTGGGAAAGCCATGGGTTTTGGCATTGCAAAGCTGCAATCATCTCTTCTATACACATGCACAACAAAATGAGGCAACGAAAGAATCCAACTGAGAAACAATTTATTAAATACAGTAGACTCGCGATAATTCAAACTGATAATTCAAACAAAAATCAAATTTTTGGTTGGCTCGCCATGTTTTCAATGTATTTAAGGCCGCTTAATTCAAACACCACAATTCGGTTAATTCGTACTTTTTGCTTGTCCATACCGGAAAATTATCGGCTATCGCTGCCGCCACTGGTGAAAAATCCGAGTTATTATATGACTTCAAAAGTGGAAAATGTGAAAATAAGCGCACTATGACATTAAAAAGACAAAAAAGCAAAGAAGAGCCTAACAAACAAACGTTAAAAACGAAACAAAAGCCTCCCGAAGGGCGCATTGCTGCTCAAATTTCTGTGGCTTGCTAGCCAGTTCAATGGAGGAAATTCGAAATAAAACAACACATAACCCTCAAAACTTGTGGAAAAAAAACAACTGTCCACCTTCGCTTGTCAAAACGTTCAAAACTGCGGCCACTGACGTAAAAACAAAGAGCAGGAGAAAAAACAAAAAACGGTGCAAAAGTGATACGAGTAGCATCGGCCGATTCCGAATCACGTGACCGCCCGTGCTTTTCTTTCCCTCGTCAGTGTCACCATGTCTCCGCGAGGGAAGTATCGGACGCTCTCTGTAAAAGAAAAACTGGCAGCCATAGAAGAAGTTGAGGCTGGAGTGAAGAAGACTTCTGTGGCATTGAAATATGGGATCACCAAAAGTACGTTGACAACGATTGTGAAAGCGAAAGACAAGCTGCGAAACAACGCAAGCCGTTTCGCTCCGGACAGAAAAAGGCTTAGGGAGGCGGCGCATCCGGAGCTTGAGAAGGCGGTTCTCCTTTGGCTTAAGCGCGCTCGGAGCTGTAATCTACCTGTAAGTGGACCGATCCTGCAAGAGAAGGCCGAACAACTGTCTCTGCGCTTTGGAATTGAAGATTTCAAGTGTAGTGACGGATGGGTGTCGCGATTCAAAGAGCGACATGGCCTCACTTTCAAAACAGTAAGTGTAGAAGCGGCAGCGGTCAATGAGGCGGTTACTACCGACTGGCAGCAGACGCGTCTTCAGAGCCTACTTCTTGAATACTCCCCAGCTGACATTTATAATGCTGACGAAATGGGACTTTTCTTCAATGCCTGCCTCAGCAAACATTGTGTCGCAAGGGGGAGCGTTGCACCAGGCGGAAAGCTGAGCAAGGAGCGACTCACTGTCATGGTTTGTGCCAATATGGATGGTAGCCACAAGCCTGAACTTTTCGTTGTGGGCAAATCAAAACGTCCGAGGTGCTTCAAAGGCGTCCGAATTCTACCTGTTTCCTATGCAGCAAATACACGTGCGTGGATGACGCAATCTTTGTTTGAAGATTGGCTGCGGAAACTTGACGTGCTATTCAAGCGCGATAAAAGAAAAGTGCTGATGATTGTTGATAATCGTCCCGCTCACGGTGACGTGGAGGGGCTGGAGGCAATTTGTCTTGAATTACTTCCTCCAAACACAACTGCTGTCTTCCAGCCCCTGGATCAAGGGGTAATCAAATGTCTGAAGAGGAATTACAGGAAGCTACTCCTTAAGAGGATGCTAATATGCATGGACAGTTCCATGTCGTACAGCGTAACACTGCTGTCTTCTGTGGGAATGCTAACTGACGCATGGAGTGCAGTAACGTCAGCAACGATACGGAACTGCTTCCAGCATTCCTTCCGCATACCAGGCCACAGCAGTGATACTTTGCCTGACTGCGCTCGAAATGAAGACTGCCTCCAAATGGACAGCGAGGATGCAAGGCTAGTGCTTTCTGCACTCCAAGCACACAACGTAGCTGCTGACCTCGGTGAATTTGCGGCTGCTGACGATAACCTCTGCGTGTGCAGGGAAGACACTCTGGATGACTTGGTAGCTGAGGTGCTGCCAGCACACTACAGCAGTGAAAGTGAAGAGGAATCAGAAGAGCAATCCTCTGTGACAGCAGCACAGGCCTTCCACCATATTGCCGAGGTCCGCAAATTTCTCACTGCAGCAGAAAATGCTCAAAAAGAACTGGCTGCTCTTACTGGAGTAGAGAACTTTGTTCTTAATGTACATGTAAAGAAGAAGCAATCAACAATTCATGATTTCTTCAAACCGTCTAGTCAGCCATAGATTTCCGATAAACTTGTTCTGGATCCTTCACCTCTGCTGTTTTAATTGTGTCCTGGGGTCCCTTCGAGTTCGAATTAACTCTTTAAATGGTGGTCAGCAACGCTGACCTCCATGCCTGAATTTTTTTTTGCACAGCCACCTGGTGTTCATTGCAAAAATTATATGTTGGCTTTTTTTCTTTAGTGTTCTCTGACCACCCACCAGATGGCGGGAGTTGTCTGTGAGGAATGTAGTGTTGTGAAAAACGCGCCTTTGTACCCGCCATATCAATTCCCGCGATGGACCCCAAAATGTTTTACAAGCGTAAAGGTAAGGTACTTTATATAGAAATTTTTTTTTAGCGCAATATGTAGTGCATGAGCATATGTTTGTTCTTGCGAGGCAAAAATAGTCTTTGCAGCAGATAGGTGTCATGTGGCAATGTTTATTTTCGGTGGTCAGCTACGCTGACCACCATGCATGAATGGCGTTATAGGTAGGACACTAAATTTTATCAACCAAATTCAACATGAATGTAAATTTCGCTTTCAAACCTGCCTTTCAGGTGTTCAATATGAGGATATTCCATCCGAGGATGACAGCTTCACTGGAGGCGACACCTCGAGCGAAAGCGACTATGACGCGGAAGCAGATATCAGAGATGACGTCCCAGATAATGAAGGTGCAACGCTCAACGACATCCAAAGCGATAGCGATGCATCTGATACGGAAATGGAAGAAGCTCCAGTGACAACTCACAAGGTTCCTGTGTGGAGTACTAAATATCGAATGTCTCCCCCTGTGTTATTTTCATCTGATAGTGGACTGCCGGATGATATTCTCACTATCAACAATGTCACCCCATTTAGTATTTTCGACCTGTTGTGGATGCCTGACTGGACTGAAGATGTTGTGTTTCAAACAAATCTATATGCACAACAAGAAAGCAAGCCTTACACTCCTACGACGAATAAGGAAATGCGAGCATTCCTCGGTCTCAATTTGTTGATGGGGCTCAAAAGGAGTCCGAGCTACCGCGATTATTGGTGCAGTGCACCTGACATGAATGACCCGTTCATTTCCAAAGTCATGACAGTGAATCTATTCGGCTGGCTCCTTTCCCACCTCCACCTAAATGATAACGCGCTGCAACCGGACAGAGGCAATACCAACTTTGACAAGTTGTACAAAGTACGCCCACTTTTGTCAGAACTTTCAAGAACTTTCGCTAAGCACTACCAGCCCACAGAGTGCTTGGCCATTGATGAATCAATGATAAAATTCAAAGGAAGAAGTTCTTTGAAACAGTACATGCCGAAGAAACCAATAAAACGCGGCTACAAAGTTTGGATGCTATGCGCCAGCAATGGCTACAATCTCAAATTTGAGATTTACACTGGCAGGTCTAACGACGGTGTCCAGAAAGAGCTAGGTGCGCGTGTTGTGAAGTCGCTGTGTGAAGACTTGGCTGGGAAGCAGCACCGCGTATTTTTCTGCAAGGTGAAAAACGTAGCGCAAAGAGACGAGGACACAGAAGGACGGACAACACACGGCGCTAACTTCCAACAATGGTTTATTTCAGAAAGAAAGGTGGTTTTATAACGACATCACGATAACTATTTTCGATAACTATTTTACTAGTTGCAACCTGCTGAATGATCTTGCAGAAGCCGGGATATACGCTTGTGGCACCGTGAATGCTAACAGGAAGCACCTGCCAAAGCTAACGCCTGACAAATCAATCCAAATCCACTTTATTTCCAACCTACAAGTTGGGGGTCCCCCAGGCAAAAAGCTGTCTCAGACAGCTTGACTGGGCCATGGGGGCCTACAGGCAGCATCATGCAGTGGACCTCACAGCACTATAAAAATGAATATGAACATGGAAATGCAGTGCTTACATTTCCTAAAGAATTACACACACAACAGATATCAAGATGAATATGAACATGAAACTTACAAACAGCATATACAGTGTTTACACTTCCTGAAGAGGTATACAATAATATTTCAATATTATATATTTGATTTCAATACGTTTAAAAAGAAACAAACCAATGCATGCTAGCACATTATGATGCAAACAAAAGTTAAGGCAGCGTCACGCAGTGGACCTCACAGCACTATAAAAATGAATATGAACATGGAAATGCAGTGCTTACATTTCCTAAAGAATTACACACACAACAGATATCAAGATGAATATGAACATGAAACTCACAAACAGCTTACAAACATCAGTTTTCTGCCGGACGAGTAGTGGTGTCAGTTCATTGGTCAGTGTCATTTATTTGGATTGCAGTAATATTCATTGACTCATCAGAAAATTTGTTAATTCGTATCTAAATGAGCTAAGTGGGGCTGTAAAATCAATGTGGGGTTTAAGTTTATTATAAAGTGATGGTATGCGGAAGTCAAGTGTGGACCGGCCATAATTAGTTCGTGTACGCGGCACTCGTTTTATTTCCCTACGTAAGCTGTAAGCATGCATGGGACGGTGTGCATCGTTTGGAAGGTTATGCTTATGCATATACAGAGACAGTTTGTAGTCATATAACTTAGATGCTTTAAGCAGATTATGTTTAGTAAACAAGGGATCAGTAGATAGCTGGCTAGGGTTTCCATAAAAGTTCTCAAGAATTCGTAGCACTTTTTTTTGTAGTCGCTCCAGTTTATTGTAATTATGGATGGTTGTAACTCCCCAAACTAAGATGCAATATGAAAGACGAGAGTAGAAGTTAGCAAAATATATTGCTTTTTTGAGCCTCAGTGGAAGTAGTTCTCTCAGCTTATAGAGACAGCCAACTGTTCTGCTTAGTTCTATCACCAGCTTGCTAACATGCGTGTTCCACGACATGGTTTCTTCGAACCATACACCTAAAAATTTTTCTGATGTCACACGCTGCAAAGTTGTATCTTGAAAATTTAGGACTAGCTCAGTGTCACAGGCTTTGTTATGTGGCTTAAAAATAATATACTTAGTCTTTTTAACGTTCAAGGTTAATCTGTTTTTATGCAACCACTCTTCAAGTTTGACCAAATAACTATTTATGACAGTGTTCAATTGGGTTACGGTTTGTGCGGAGAAAAAAATATTTGTGTCATCAGCGTACATGACCAGTTTTGGTGAAAGAGGCAAATTGCACATGTCATTAATATACAAGATGAACAACAAAGGCCCCAGGATCGACCCCTGAGGTACACCATGTTTTACCGTTGTAATCGAAGACGTGAGGTAACCAACTTTTACACACTGTTTTCTGTCTGAAAGATAACTTTTGATAAGGTCAAGGGGGACGCCACGTATGCCATAATCTTGCAACTTTGAGAGTAATATATTATGGTTTACACAGTCAAATGCTTTCCTCAGGTCAATGAATAAGCCTACAGTGAATTGTTTGTTATCCATGTTTTTAAGTATTTCATCCTTGATTTGTAGTAAGGCCATTTCAACTGATTTTCCTTTCTGGAAGCCGTACTGCGAATCGCTGATAACACGGTATTTAGTAAGAAAATTTGTAAGTTGAGCATTAATAACGTTTTCAAAAACCTTAGAGAAAATGGGTAAAACGGATATCGGGCGACAGTTTGATATATCACGAATACTTCCACCTTTGTGGACCGGGGTTATACGCGCTTGTTTAAGGTCAGAAGGAAAGATACCAGTTGCAATCATTTGATTGATTATAAATGCGAGTGGGGTGGCTATAATCGGTGCTACATGGTTAATAGGGACACTGCTCAGGCCATCTAGTCCAGTGGCGACATTCTTTCGAATTCTGGAAATGAGGCTGATGACTTCTTCGGAAGTAACTGGGGAGAATAAAACTGAATTTCCAAGCCTTGGGCGAAGTACAGAAAACGAATTAGCACAGTCTCTGTTTGGAGGAATGTATTCGCCAACGTTAGAAAAGAACTCATTCATTGCATCTAACGCCTCTATATCAGCCTTCCCATCAGCAAAAGCTGCAATATTAAGAGGACACTTAGCTTTAAGGTTACCGGATAAATTATTATTTCTTGCCATAGCTTTCTTGGGGTGTTGTATATTTCAGCAAATAAACATTGATAGTAGTACATTTTTGCCTTCCTTAAATCGGCATTTAATTTATTGCGAAATGCCTTGAATTGCTTTAGTAGAATAGTATCACGTGATTGGAGGAAAGTGTGGTACATTTTGTTTTTTACTTTTATTCTCTTGTGCAAGGTGGTCGTAATCCAAGGCTTTCGTATTTTCTTTTTTCGGTTAGAATTGTGCACCAAGGGAAAGTGTTTCTCATAGCAGGCCTTAAATTTGCTGAGGAAAAGACAATACGCTTGGCTAGGATCGCATTCGGCGTAGATACTATCCCAGTGAATATTTTCCATCGCGGCGTAAAATTTCTCGAGCGTAGCAGAGTTTATGTCACGATAAGAAGAGTTGTAAGTGACTTTCTGTTTGGCAATCGCCGTCGGCAAACCTGTAAAAACCGGGAGGTGGTCACTGATATCAAGGGAAAGCACACCTGATAAGCACTGGTCACGCGGTACATTGGTAATGCAGATATCTAGAAGTGTGGCACTGGTATCGGTAACACGGGTGGGCAAGGAAATTATATTTGAACAAGCGAAAGTTCGAAGTATAGTTTCTAGGTGCTCAGAAGATGAATCTTCGCCGAGCATATTGATGTTCACATCACCCATAACTAAGAAGGCTCCTTGCATTGCATGGAGGCTTGACAGTAGAGTTTCCATGAATTCAAAAAATTGGGACTTGTATCCTAATGGTGGCCTATAGACAGCTGCTATAAGAATATTTTTCAGCCGTACCACAAGGCACTCAACACTGGGTGTAATGCATGTTAATTCGTTCACAACTTCACAGGTAATTGAGGCTTTGATGAACATAGCAATTCCACCACCTCGGTTTGCGGGCCGCACGATGCCGTGATAAATATAATCTGGTATTGTCGGAGGACTATCAGTTACAGAAAGCCAGGATTCTGCGAATAATATAGCATCAAATTTGTCCCGTAAGTCAACGAAGAACATGCGCAGATCGTGCATTTTATTTTTAATACTACGAGCATTTAGGTGAAATGCCCTGAAGTAGTGAGACGGCGCTTTAAATGCTTTGTTGAAATTGTCAGGTTCATAGTATTTACACTCCGGTGTGGCAGCCATATCGCTGTTATTGCGAAAGTTAGCTTGCAAAAGCATTGCAAGTCCTACTATTGCATTTTGTTCAAGTCTTCTTGGCAGGTGATTCGTACCATATCTGATGAATCTGTCCTCCTAGCACAAATTTTTCCGCCCTGTGTCCAAACAAATTTCCATCCGACCTTTCGTTTCTGTGCGACTGCGGCTCCCAAAAGCTGTTTGACCTGCCTAGTCAGATGTTCATTGACATATACAGAAGCATCCGTTTCGAAACCAATGTCGTTAGTGGAAATACGTGCCTTCCTGGCTTTAGCCAAAACAGCATTTCGCTTGTCACGGCGCACAAAGCGTACGACAATGTTCTTTACATCAGACTTGCTCGTTGGCACTCTGTGGCAAATGTCAACATCGTCCTGGGTTACCGGCTCCCCTACCTTTTCACAAATCTTCTGCACAGTGTCAAAAACATCTCCACTATCAGGCACACCCTTAATTTCAAGGTTATTGGCCCGTGAGTATTGTTCCAATTCTGTGATTCGCATGTGCAGTTTCTGATTTTCTGCAGCGAGTTCTTGGTTGCAGTTGCGCGTTGCGGCCAGTTCATCACGTAGAGCCTTTATTTCTGCGGAGAGTGCGTTGACACTGTCACAAGATTCACTACAATATTCAACACTCTGTTTAAAGGAGCGAAGTTCAGCACGAATTTCCCGCTTGAAATCCTCAAGCGTCTTACTAAGCTCCTTCGTGTTTGACATGACAGATAACTGATTGAAAACACAAGGACTGTTCTTTGGCAGCAGTGCGCGCAACAACAGCAAAGTAATAAAAATGAGGAAAACGGTCCTCACCTGTACGAGAAAGAACTTGAATGAGCGTTGTGAAATCCGCACGCACTGCTGCCAAACTGAGGGGAGCCCGCGAAAGCGGCCCGGATATGTAGGCGTAGTCTGTGGCTTGGTAGAGCACGGCGCAGGCGCGGCAACGTCGATGTTCACCAGCTTATCCCAGAGGATAACAGCGCAGCGATGTTCACCGCAATCGACGCCTTAGCTTGTCAGACACCTTCTTTTCCAGCGCAGCTTGTACCCTCGCAGAATCCAACGGATCGTGCCGAAAAAAAGTATGCGCTCCGCACCTGTACGAGAAAGAACTTGAATGAGCGTTGTGAAATCCGCACGCACTGCTGCCAAACTCAGGGGAGCCCGCGAAAGCGGCCCGGATATGTAGGCGTAGTCTGTGGCTTGGTAGAGCATGGCGCAGGCGCGGCAACGTCGATGTTCACCAGCTTATCCCAGAGGATAACAGCGCAGCGATGTTCACCGAAATCGACGCCTTAGCTTGTCAGACACCTTCTTTTCCAGCGCAGCTTGTACCCTCGCAGAATCCAACGGATCGTGCCGAAAAAAAGTATGCGCTCCGCACCTGTACGAGAAAGAACTTGAATGAGCGCTGTGAAATCCGCACGCACTGCTGCCAAACTGCTGCCAAAAGGGGAGAAATTCATTATTAAGTCAGTGACAACAACCTATGCTGCATGAAATCGAAAGACAAGCGGACTGTTCACTTGTCAAATTTCCACGACCCCTGTAAAGAAGTTGAAGTAAATCGGAAAGAGAATGATGGGACAATCATTAAAGTCAGCTGCCCTGGCGCACTCCAAGATTACAACAAGAATATGAACTTTGTGGACAAATTCGACCAAATGAAAGGCCAATATGCACTGGATCGCAAATCACGCAAGTGGTGGCACAGGATCTTTTTTCACCTTCTTGACTGTTGTGTAGTGAACGCACACATAATTTTTCGCGAACACGATGGGTCGGAAAAGATGTCATTGAAAGACTTTAGGAGGAGCCTGGTCTCACACATGACTGCTGAAGCCCGCATGGACCCTAAAGCAAAGCGGAAGTCATCCAACAACCAAGTTGTTCAACTAAAGAGGTCGAAACCATTTGTGGAGTTGGCTATCCGTACAGCGGAATCCAGGCACCAGCCGACAAGGTGCTCACAGCGCAGATGCGCAAACTGCAGCACGAAGGCACAGCCATTGAGAACAATTTGGATGTGCCAAACATGGAATGTGCCATTGTGCCTCCGTAAGGGAAAGAACTGCTTTGCCGAGTACCACAAAAAGTGATTTTGCAAGTAGAAAGCGAAAAGCGTGCCGTTATTTTGAGCGATAAACAGTGATAAAGGTACGTGTGCCATAAAGAGACCCTTCCAGCAGAGACCCTTCCACTTCTGTGTTTGAAAGAGTTAATGAAAGTCTACTGTATTGGGCACCGTGGCTGGGGACGCGCGGTTGCGCGAGTCCTGCGAGGCAGCCAGGGCCGCGCAGGAGGCGGGACCTTGGGAGGCAGCCAGGGCCGCGCAGGAGGCGCGACCTTGGGAGGGAGCCAGGGCCGCGCAGGAGGCGGGACCTTGGGGGGGAGCCAGGGCCGCGCAGGAGGCGGTACCTTGGGAGGCAGTCAGGGCCGCGCGGGAGGAGGAATTCTGGGAGGTGGGGGCCGCTTGGGGAAGGGAGGGCACTGTGCTGGGGGCTGAAGCACAGGGGCTCGCAGTGGTTGCCAGGCCGGCAGCGGTACTTGGCAGAAACGCTTCGGCAAAACGCCTTTTGCGTCCGCCGCCACGGTCCACCGACCCTGGCAACCACTTCCTAATAAACCCCTGCGCTTCCACCACATCCGCCCCCGTCTTCTCACAGATGGCATCTGCATAAGATAAGTGTTCATTTTAGGCCACCAGAAAAGGTTTGCTCGCTCAAAGAAATCAAGATTATTTCAGCAACAGAGAAAAGAGAAAACGCCACAAGTACATGTTATTACTCAAAGTGCGTGCCAAAATGAAAGGACTACAGTATCCAAATACAACTTGAGGAGAAAATCCACCTGAAAGCTCTTCTAACCAACTGTATAAAGCTGCTGCGACATCACGGTCCACCACTTTGCACTACTAACATATGGGAGCACAAATGGCTGGCAGATACAAGGCACGACTACGATCCATGACAAGAGATGGATGTGACTGGTGGGAGGGCTTTCTTTGAAAGGCATCTGCTGACTCATATATCTTCAGATGCACATGGATGAAAACTGCAGATGACTACCCCCATAAAAACAGTAACAAAATATTCACCTGTAATGAAAAAGAAAACTGTAAAGTATCAAATGAAAAGAAGAAAAGAAAACAAAGCGCAGCAGAACCTGGTGCATGTTCTTCCACTCATCTTTTAAAATTCAGTTAAAAGCTACTGCAACAACATACCTGTTGCCACCTTGCATAACTTCAGGGCAATAAATGACCGCTTGCCCTTGCGGCCATGGAGGCTGTATATCATTTGCACAGCCACCCCCATGATGGCGGTCATTATGTTTGACCCCACCTCCCTCAGGCCCTTGCCCCCCAGGCGGACCAGCTGCTTTCGCTGAAAAGAAACACCACAGGTGCACAAGCTATTAGACACAAACATCAATTATAATTTCATTTAGTTTAGCAGAATCGAATAGCTAAGACAATTGTGCGACTACCTGTCAACAGCCCATGCGCAGATAAACCTGTCAACAGCCCAAAGCACCACCACCAATATGGATATTTTTTTTTCCCAGTTTACTAAGAGCAGGGAAACTTTAGCGATTAAGCAAAGGTGGCCAACTCCTTCCCATTATGCTTTGCATCTTGGACATTATTTTATTATAATTATAATGCTTTTTGCAGATATATGTGCTGGATGTGTTTTCTCTGCACAGCCATTACGCTAAAATTGATTTGGTTTGTAGAACTTAAAGTTCCAAAGTGACTCAGGCTATGATGAGGGACACCATAGCGGAGGGCTCCGGAAGTTTCGACCACGTGGGGTCTTTAACATGTGCCACTGAAATCACACTGCGCATGGGAGCCTTGCTTTTTGCCTCCATGGAAAACTGGCCATCACGGCTGGGTTTGAACCTTAGTCTTTGGGTTCAGCAGTCGAGTGCCCTAACCACTGAGCCACCATGGCGGGGCTCACTACCCTGAAATTGAGCAGTCTAATTAATGCTATACAAAGGGCGCTTATTTAAATCCCGAAGTACCTGAGTAAAGCTGCGTGCTTAGCAACCACATTTAATTAAACAATGTTGCTTGTTTTTGACAGCAGATTAAGTAATGAAATGTGCATAATGTGAGCAAAAGACAGGGAAGAGGTGGGTTAAAGCTTCCCCATTATTTGGGAAACCTAGCCCAAATTAAAGACGCGCTGAGAGAGGACCAACTTCAAGCTGTGTTCACAGCAGTTCATGCAACAGTATATTAACCGAAAGCTCAGCTTCCTGTAAAACAGACCTTACAACATCTCTAATGTTAGCTACAAAGTCCACTGCTGAACTAAATTAAAACAGCACAACAATAAATGACAAATGTAAGGAAAATGAGGGGCTCGTTATGAGACACTTACGAAGAAAGGCAGCCACTGGCAACAAAAGCATAGGGGATTTTTTTTGCTGTTGATCGATGTAAAACAATAGTGTAATCACAGAAATATTTGACTGAGAAAAAAAAATTGTTGGAACCAAGTCTGTTATGCAACGACCGGCCACCGGCAGAGCTCTGGAAAACTACATCGAATGACATTGAGTGACACCATCTGAGAGCAACTGCCCCAAAAAAGCCTGTGACTGCACCGCCAAATACCAAGCTACTACAAGATGTGACAGGTGCAATGCTTCGCACAGAACCAGCATCAGTAGCTTGGTTTGCTGTTTAGCGCTCCTTCTCGCCTAAACGCTCTGATGCGACAGCAGTCTCGCAGGTGGCATTTTCTTTGCACTGCGTGGCTGAAACATGACGTGACAACTGGCACTTGCCGTAAGCAATATTGCGAGCGCCACATGTTCAGCACTGCTACTGAGCCCAACAAATTGATAGGAGCCAAAGAGCAGATAAAGAGAGTCCCCTAACAGCTGTCTCGACACGTGATGCAGTTTTTGCAAGCTCTGCCACCGGCTGGGCATTGCGTACCACTTTTGCTTCCAACAGTAAATCTCACCACACAAGGAATCGACAGGGCGTTCCGGTGAACACTCTCAAAAATTCCTAAAGAAGCGCAAGTTCGATATGGGAAAACAATTTTTTTTTTTGAAGGAACGATCTCTCAGCAGTGGTGGACATAATTTACTGCATCCTAATTATACAGGTAATTAAAAACTCGCTTATTAACTTTTTAATTAACAAAGTTGAAGGGTTACTGCCAAAGGGGAGTTCGAAGTGACATACAAGGCAATGGAATGTCAGCCTTTGAAACAAAAAACTGATTTCCAAAAGCCCTGCAACCTGAGAAATTCTAGTTTTTCCAAGCAAAATTGAAATTGAGCGCAGATGACGCGCTGCACTGGCTACGGTGCCCAGTTCGCACTGCAAGCGGTATTGTGCCATCTCATATACATGGTTTCACACCACATCTTGGTGTAAAGAAAAGGATAGTCATTGCCAAGTGCAGGGTTATATTTTGGAGCAATGGAGCGAAATAAGGTGCACAACACACCAAAGTAGAGCACACAGTTAAAGTTTGGTACCGTAGGCCCTGCAGCACGCCATCAGCAGACGTCGCCATCTTCACTGAACTTCATGTGCGCCTCTTGTGCTAATTTTCGGTTTCGTGTGGAAAAAATGTCTCAATTCCTGAATTTCTACAAAAAATGCTTTTCTTTATTTAAAAAAAAAGATATGACTACGTTCATTGCTTCGTACTCCCCACTGGCACTAACCACTGAACTGCGTCAATTAAAAAGTTAATAAATGGGTTTCAGTTAATTGTACAATTAGAAAAAGTTTGCAGTACAGTGTCTGCTATAACTGTGCGTGTGTACCTGCAAATATTTCTTCTATTTTGAACTCCCTATTCTTAGGAATTCCTGAAAATGTTCACTGAAACAGCCAATGTGTATATCAGCAAGCAACTTTCATGAACAAGACATTTACATTAACAAAACACACTGTGACAGCACACTCCAGCACAACAGTAGGAATTATATCTATGAAGAGCATGTTATTCACAGAGCACGGCATGCAAATACTCTTGGAGCTCAAGATTTCTTCACAAACCTCGGAATTACATTATGCATGCAATTCGTTAGTAGGCATTCATTTTTTCCAGACACGAATTATCAGAAACATTAAATCACCAGTCCAGCAGCCACGCTGTCGTCCTGGACGGCAGCTTCCGCATTGTCCAAGTCCTCGGGGGAGAATGCGGGCAGTGCAAGGGTGGGAGGCGGTGGCGAGGGGGACACTGGCCGAGTCCTTTGCTCCAGCTGCCGGTCCGACCGCAGCAGCACGTGATCCTCCAGCCTTTGTAGCCACTGCATTATGTCGCGCTGCTGCTGTCGGACCTCCAGCGCCAGGGGCATGATTCGCAGCAATGTAGCTGCAACTGAAGCAATCAACAATTTCAGTGAGAGCAGGGTTAGGTACAATAAAGAACAATATGAGCCTAACAGTAGGCAGCAACACACTCTGTACTACGCTCCTAAACTTCCACCAATTTTCATCCTCCCAGGCACTTGTAATTCATGTTCTATTCCTTGCTAGCCTAATTTAAATGCCATAAATGTCACCATGCACTGACAAACACCTAGGTGAAATGGAGCTGCTCTATGTGTGATAGCTAGCACAGAACCTGCAGCCTTGTTGTGTAAAGGACTTCTCAGTCTATGAGCTTCGCCAATTTTTACATTGCTTCCTAGGCATTTCCACTGCTATTGCACCATGGCAGAGATGGCAGCAGTTAGTCGCAAATGGATTCTTCCAGTGTCATGAGAAGCGTGTGCTAATAGAAGCGAGAAAGCAGAGCAGGCCTGTGCCCTTAGTATATCATTGCACCATTTGGAAAGTATTGCTCACGGCAACACCCACATTGGCCAAAATGCTGGAGGTAGACATCTGTTCTAACTGCAAGTGCCGGCAGGGATCACTGCATTAAAACTGCAACAAAGATAGCCCTTATGGAATTATTGCCCATGGCTGACAACCGAAATGCAACAAAGAGGTGGACCAAACGTTTCTTGCTAGGCGCAGGAGGTGCCAAACCATTGAGAAATAAAACAAGGTCACATTTATCTCTTACCACGCATCCATTTTGCTGCAGGCAAGACAAGACTAGGAGCCAGCTGATGTGCTCCACAAGGCAGTTAGGCTGTTCAGTTCTTTCCTAAGCAAGAGGTCCTCCTTCAGAGCATGCCACTATTATTGGCTGCTTATCTCCTTCAGCACCCTTTATGGGAGCTTTGTGATATCGCAATTAATTTTTTTCAGCACATTTCGCTGCATCCAAGGCACTGCATTCACTTCCAACCAATAAACTTTTAAAATACTTTGAATGACAATGAAAAATTACAATATGGGCCTTGCTGACCTGTGTGCCTCTGGAAGCGACCAAATTATGCTGGTAAGGAAACAAATGCACAGAACATGGGACTACTGTGTAGAGTGCAATTTGTAGGAGTGGCTTCCTGGTGGTGATGTAGGCAGAGAGAGGCAACAGAAATGCCAGGATCCAAATTAACCAAACAAAAGCACAACATACAGCTCTTGGGAAGGGCACACAGCAACCAGTCCACTATGAATCACAAGAGGAGAAAGCAATGGAAGTACTAGGTTGTAAATTTCAGTACCACTTCAGTTCAATACAATCGTTTTTGAGAAATACATGTGATGATTTTCAGAGTGACCCCTTTCAAAGCACATAGTTTGAAACTAGAAATGTGCCCCTAGCACCATTGCAAGAGCCACTGAGGAGAACTCCGTGCAAATATCTTCCTGAATAAGTATATTCTCTAGATCTTTCTGGGCCTGTTGACTGCTGCTCGGCAACAGCAGGTACAATGAGAAATTTAAAATTTGCTCTGTTTTTCTTTAAGGCAAAGCAGATCTAGCTTCTATATCTTGTCGTGTCACTTGATACTAGACAAAATAGGAGTGTAATTAAAAGAAAGGAACACAGTGAAAAGACGGGACAAGCAGCATTTGTCCTCTCCTCTCACTGTGTCCCCATGTTTGGCTTTCATTTCTCCTTTTGCACAAAAGTAAACAAAGTGAAAATCTCACCATCAACAGTCCCAGCTGTCGACTCCTCCAGCTCACTGGGTGGTGCGCTATTTTCGCGCACGCTCTCCCCAGCGTGATTCGGTGGGGCTGAAGATGAACATGCGTCATTAATGGCAATCCAGGAAGTACCGAACACTCTACTGTGTACAACCACAATGTCACATTTCTATCCTAATTGAATGCAGAAATGCTACTTCAGGATATTTTTCGAGAAGGGACAGAACAGTTGCATGGCCAGGCTGTTTTGCATACAGGTGATCTTTTTAAAACACAATAGACACAAAATTACGAAGTTCAGAAACAAATTCCTGGTTATATAGAGATGCCCCCCAGGCAATAGTAACACTTCCTTTGGCCGAAAAGATATTTTAATTTGGTTTCAATCACAGGCTGTACAAAGACTTCATAATTCAAAACCCATCAAAACCGACACCTCCATGACAAGTAGTTGACGTGACAAACAATGTCACATCATGCAGATACCTATGACACATAAAAGAACATTGTGATCCGACTGCGGCGGCGCGTTTCGATGGAGGCGAAATGCAAAAGGCGCCCGTGTGCTGTGCGATGTCAGTACATGTTAAAGATCCCCAGTCGGCTGAAATTACCCCAGGGCGCTACGGCACCTCTTTATTCCTTTCTTCTCACACTCCCTCCTTTATCCCTTCTCTTATGAATGTCCACCGAAATGCGAGAGAATTACTGCACCAATTTCTTTCCTGAAAAATCAGTTTTCAATTTTTTAAATATGTGTCTATAGTACTTCAATAATTACATTTCTCATGCACCAGCATGGTGCATTGGTACATTTAGGACACAAAAGAAACTGTCATGGCGAAACCAAAAACAGAGAGCGGAATATATGTCACGTGAATAGAAACCTGTTCGCAGTACTGTTAACGTGGGTAAGAGAGTTTGCCGCGAAATGGTTACTGGCAGATTCACTGCTGATCTGAGAGCATGGCAAATGTAAAAAGCTGATGCCAAGTCTGAGCACGTTCTATTTCTCTGCAAGTGCAATTAGCTACGGTGGAGTTTTTTTCCCAGATTTTGCAAGCATACTACCATAAATCCCCAATCAAAACTAACACAATGTCGACCTTACATTAAATAGAAATGAGAAATGGTGTTTTAGTTTTAAGGTGGTTAACATCCAAAGGCGACTCAGGCTGCGAGGGACGCCGTAGTGAAGGGCTCCCGAAATTTCGACGACCTGGAGTTCTTCAACGTGCACTGACATCACACAGTACACGGGCCTCTAGAATTTCGCCTCCATCAAAATTCGACCGCCGCGGTCGGGATCGAACCCGCGTCTTTCGGGTCAGCAGCCGAGCGCCGTAACCACTGAGCCACCGCGGCGGCTTAACAAATGAGAATTCGCGGCTTAACAAATGAGAATGCATGTCTTACGCGGTGACGGCAGCTGTACATCATTGTGGCCCTCATTTCCTAAAAAAGAATTGCACATGAACGTCTTGTTGAGTATGCAAAATAATTTCTCATTAATAAAGAAATATGAGAATTTTAATTACCAGAAACTGCCGAGCTTTCTAGGGCCGAAGTGAATTCGTAGCGCCGAACCTTTTTTTCGGCGCTCTTGTAGGATCCTGCAAAGATTACAAATCAAAAACCAAACTCTTGAGCAATCTACATGAAAATTCTACTTCATATGAAATAAAGCAACATTTCTCACATTGCTGGGATCCACTGACACCACACTACACACACACAGGAAAATACTGTGAGTGTATCGTGCTGGTAGTTCAGGATCAACATCTTAGAGCAGCCCGATTGTTAGGATAGACAAGGAAATGCTCCAGCTCATTTTATATCGCAGTTCACTGTGTTTTGTATTCCAACCAATTATTTGGCACATACCAGGACAACCAGGTCACACTGCAAGTCACGCCATTATGCACGTAGTTTAAATATGCTTGCTTTCTGGCATTTGTAATTTCCAGGTAGCAAACAGCATATATAAGGCCAAGGTGCAGTGTGGCAATGACACAGGCATCTTACATCCCTGTCAGACGGGCATTTCGAAGGCTCTCAGACTGATAGTCTGTCACCTCACGCTGAGCGCTGCTACAAAGGCAGTTTTAATGGGCATTGAGTATACAGTCTATCGAGCCAAAGCAGTGCGGAACTCTTCAGCGAGATTTCAAGGGCCCTCGAGCATTGTACAAGGTTGCTAGCATTGTTTCGAGCGGCACCAAAGCATGCTCTCATGCATGATATGTTCACAGTAGGAAAACGTGAACAATGATTACCCTCCCAAATTTTAATGCAAGTACCAAACTTTAGCTTCTACAATGATTTAAAAATTGTGTCAGTCTGGTTTAAAGTGCATTACTTTCATACTCGGCATTGCAGAAGACTGAAACACCAGCGGTATTAGTATTGCCAGAGCACTACAAACTGCGACAGCAAATCACCTAAAACGGCAGTGCCTTTCAAGACAATGCAACTTACCTGAAATAATAATTTAAAACCTCCTACGATCCCAAATAAGGCTGTTTCTGTGCCGATGCTCGAGAAGCTGCATGTGTGTGCGCACATGTTAGTCAAACACACTAATTTTTTTCGGCTGGTAAAGCCCTATTGTAAAACCATGGTCAGTGTGGCCATTACCAGAGCATGGGAAATGATGGCCGGCACACGAAAGCACGCGGCGCTGCCACCCCAGTCCTGCCACGGTAGATCCCGAAGCGAACCAAAAGCTTCACTGCCCACACTGACCAACAGCCACTGCTGTCTCCATTTCACTTCACCCACAGCCGATTGTGCGGCAGTGACAGGCTCCCGAGGTTCCACTCGCTTTTCTCACTGCTTGTTAAGCAAATCACTCGTGTATACAATTAATGAGTGCGTCAAGATTCCTGCAGGAATGCACCGATTCGTAAATTGCAAGTATGTACACCCCTTCGTGTTTGTTTACAAAGCTAGTGTACAAGTGGCTGTATATTGCTCATTTGTACAGGATGAGACGCAAGGTAAGTTCATATTACCAAAAATGTTCTCTTCTGTTTCTCACCAGTTGTAGCTTTATTTGTTCACACACTGTAACAGTGCTGCAAGAAGCGTCAGGGATGTGACTTCCAACTTTGGAATATTAGAGGATCTCCACTTCCCGCTAATTACATGTGCATGCTTTATTCGATATGACCAGTACTTAATTTTAAATTGTTTAATCCAGAAGCATGCTTGGTGACCATTTGCATTAAATAAAGGCTCCAAATTTGTTGTCCACAAGCACCGCCGACAGCTGCCGGCTGCCTTCAGCATTAATCACCAGACAAAGTCACATTGTCGCTACTTGCTCAATGTGCATGCGTCCTGTGATGTAAGCTGTCGTCGATTTGGGGGTAGTATTGCAGGAACCATACTAGACGGCCACATGCGACTGCCAAAAATTGTGAATGTGCTCTCCACTATAGGTGAAATTGCAGGCCTGAAACCTGCAGACTCGCTAGGCATACTCATTGCGGGAACGGGCCAGCGGGCCGGTGTTGGCTGAAATTTCTGACAAAGCTGATAGCTGATCAGTGTTGAAGTATGAACATATAAAGTATAGCCGCTTGTTTTGTTTCAGGTACAGACAAGTGCACCTATTGAGGTCACTGCCTCATTGAATGTGAAGCTTCGGCTCAGCCTCTGGTCTGCCGAAGACAGATCGAGTGACCATCCGCCGGTTGGTTTCATCGGTAGCAGGCTTTAGGCGATCACTGGTTGCGCTGGTATCGTCACCGGTATAATGTGAAAGATTGGTGCATCAATCAGCTAAGGCCTATACCGCCCAGCCCATCGAGTGCAACCATGCCTTAACTATGCCAATAAAAACATACATTAAGTTTATCATTTTAGCAGAGTAACACGTTTATGACACTCCCGCATGAGAGAGGACCACTACTTCATTTATGCACAAAAGGACGGAGACATGTCCTTTGACAGTGTAGCCTGCATTGAGATGACACTCTGCCATCTATTGTGACATCACATGAGCAGTTCAGTATGGTGGCCACTCTCAGCGGGAACAGCTTCCCGATCACGATTTCTATCGCATTTTTTTTAAAAATAAAGCGCCCCACGTACTAATACTTCCAGGAGTAGAATCAGACTTTCATATTATTCCCAGAAGCGCAAAACTGCTTTTCCTCAAAAACCAATTTACCAATATGCCGAATGACGCTGTCATAGCCCCTTCAAGTGCACCGGGATTTTTTTCCAATTTCACTAATAATACTGCTGTGGCTTCATTCCTCAGCACCTAACCACAACACTGCCATTTGAGAGTGCGCAGCACTACTGCATGTAAACGCTGTTCTGGGCTGCTTTGCTGACTTGATGCCCGTTCAGCTGCCTGTATAGCAGCACTCAGGCCAACAGACCATCAGTTTGAAAGCCTGTGTAACACTCATGTGTCAGAGGCATTGTTTTATTTGCAATTAAAAGTGTGATTCTGATTAAGATTTAACAGCTTTAAGCTATGAAGAATGACGTAGAAGAAGACTCCAGATTAATTTAGACCACATGGGGTTGTTTAACATGCACTGATATTACAGAGCACAAGCGCATTCTGCACTGCTCCATTTCACCACAGACAGGATGTAACCTGGGCCCTCGGCTCCGCAGCATGGACCACTCAGCCACTGCGACAGGCTTACAATTCAAACTGAACTAAATGTAAACAGCTGGATGAGTTGGTTCTGAATTTGCATTATGAAACACTGTCTCAGTGCACAACAAACATGGATGAGGAAAGAGCACACAACGCAAAGCATCAATTGATGTCTGGCATTTGTATTGTGTACTCTTTCCTCGTCTGTGCTTTTTGTGTGCCAAAACAATGTTTCATAGTGCGAAAAAAAAATTACCATACTAAACCTTTCTGTACTAAATCTTATTAAGCATACTGAGTGCAGCACTAATTCTGGGAACTACAGGTCTTCAAAAACAAGGCACTAATGAGTTTCAGAAGTAGTTCATCAGCTTACAAGTGCAATAGCTAACAGTTCATTCTGCTCCTCTTTTTGACAGCTGCCTAAGCGGTGCCTATCAACATGACAAGTAAATATTAGCTGACAACTAACATGAAAGGGAAAAAGGACAGAATGTATACTTACGCAAGCAGTGCCTTCTGGTTCCCCTCGGTGACAAGATTTGCCGGGATAGTGCGTTCACCCTGATGAAGGAACACACAAACACACACGACATTTAAAAGCGCTTCCCTTCGTGTACGTGTGTGTTACTTCATATTACCCCAACCCTTACAAGCAGTTACACCTTGCAATGCGCCGCTGAGTTAATCAAAAGACAACTGCTGACAGATGCCTACAGACAAGTTAGATAAAGGGGCGACACACGAGGCGTGCTCATTGTCCTCACTCATGACAAGTTCACAAGTAGATATTAGCTGACAACTAACATGAAAGGGAAAAAAGGACAGAATGTATACTTACACAAGCAGTGCCTTCTGGTTCCCCTCGGTGACAAGATTTGCCGGGATAGTGCGTTCACCCTGATGAAGGAACACACAAACACACACGACATTTAAAAGCGCTTCCCTTCGTGTACGTGTGTGTTACTTCATATTACCCCAACCCTTACAAGCAGTTACACCTTGCATTGCGCCGCTGAGTTAATCAAAAGACAACCGCTAACAGATGCCTACAGACAAGTTAGATAAAGGGGCGACACACGAGGCGTGCTCATTGTCCTCACTCATGACAAATTCACAAGTAAATATTAGCTGACAACTAACATGAAAGGGAAAAAATGACAGAATGTATACTTACGCAAGCAGTGCCTTCTGGTTCCCCTCGGTGACTCACGCGTGCCGCCACCAAACTTGAAAAAGCTTGAAGAAATAAAAATTCACAAGCGCGCGCTTTGCTGCCAAACGTCTATGGTGGCTAGAAGGGTAGAAGGGACCAGAAAACGTCCCACGACCGGCTTTGTACTTCCAAACATGGAGGAAAAAAAAAAGTTTTTTTTTCCTCCATGCTATTCATGCTTCCAAACGAAATGACCACAAGCTATGGATTGGGATTGGCTTGGAACGCACGTGGGAGCGAGAGCGGATGCCTACGTTTATGCGTAAAGCGGTGGATAAATACACGTTTAGTTTCGGAAAATTTCTTTTAAGCTTAGTTTTGACAACACCGCCAAGAATAATTTTTATTAATTTTGTTACACTTCAATTGATTAATGAGCTAAACATCTTATTTTACGCGACAGCGTATAAAGCTAAGATGGAATGGCATGGCTACTTTTGACTACTTTCAGCTCAAGTTTTGGCTCCTTTTAAAATGTTCCCAACGGCAACCCTGCCCGCGAGTCATGCCGCGAGTGCTCGCCGTTTTTCGTTTGTGGTGCGGAGGTGTTGGTCGTACTGCCTGTCTGCTGTCCCTTTGTGCAGCTGTTGCGGTCCTCGTCTTTCACCGCAAAGCTTCTGCATTTCGCCATGAATGCAAAGCAACGCAAGTACCGTATCGTTGAAAAAGAATACCGTGAGATCTTGCAAGATCTCGGTATTTCACAACGGCCGGTCGCATCTACGTCTTCAAGCTTGGATCAAGGCGGCAGGAAACGATCGCACACCGAAACATCAGTCGACGTACGCACCCCCCAACTCTTGCTACCGTCTGAAGCAACCACGCGACGCAGAAGCGAAGTGTGCGCTGAAGACGCGTGCTCCAGTGGAAGCGGGCGAGTTGTTCCGTCGCCACCAGCTGACCCGCCGTTACCGTTTCTGCACGAGTCTGATCGTGCGTCACCAGGGAGCAGCTCATCGTGCACAGGCAGCAGGTTAAGTGATGCTGCAGCCTCAGATCATTCGAGTCATGTTGCAGTTTCAGACCGTTCAAGTAATGCCACAAGCTCAGAAGAATCAGATGATGAGAATGTGTCACCCACAGTGGCTCAGAACGTGGGTGAGCCTCGTGAGCACTTTACTCAGTCTCTCGGCGACTGAGGAGTTGGCGCTCATAGCTAGCAAGCACAACATGACGCATGCTTGGCTCAATGATATGCTTGACTTCTGTCGTCGTCGTGGGATTGAGGAGCTACCAAAAGACGCGAGGACAGTAATGCGGACACAGCGAAAAGCGCTACTTGAGCACAACGGCACTTTTGCTCATTTCGGCCTTGCTGAAGGCATTCAGCAAGCAGTCGGGCAAAGGCCTGTGCCCGAGAACATTAGGCTGCAAGCCAACATTGATGGCCTGCCTTTGCACAAGAGTAGTCAAACTGGTTTGTGGCCAATACTTTGCCGAGTTACGAACCTCAAAAATTCGGCACCATTTATGGTGAGCGTGTACTGCGGCACAGGGAAGCCACCGTGCCTCCAGGAATTTCTTTCCTCCTTTTTAAAAGAAGTACACAGCCTCAGCAGTAACGGTTTGGTATTGAAAGGAACTTGCGTTGCTGTCCCACTGACTGCTGTGATCTGCGATGCCCCGGCAAGAAGTTTCGTGAAAGCAATAACGGGGCGTGCAGGCTATCATGCTTGTGAAAGGTGCAGCCAAAAGGGCCGCTATGTGGAGAACAGACTCACATTTCCAGACCTCCACGCACCTCAACGAAGTGATCAATCATTTCGCTCTCAGGAAGATCAGCGGCACCACACTGGTGTTTCACCATTCCCTAACTTAGATATTGACATGGTGGCATGCTTTCCCACCGAATACATGCACCTGGTCTGCCTGGGAGTGATGCGGCGGCTACTGCGAAATTGGGTCTCCCCGGGCCATGCTGCTCGACTTAGCAGACAGGAACGGGGCCAGCTCAACAACAGGCTGCGAGAAGCGGCCACAGCTTTTCCCAGTTGTTTCCAGCGAAAACCCAGAGGAACTGAGGAACTGGACCGTTGGAAAGCAACCGAGTTTCGGACGTTTTTATTGTATCTGGGGCCTGTAGTTCTCAAGTCTCTCCTGACTGAAGAACAGTATAAGCATTTTCTTCAGCTCCACGTGGCTTTAAGAATACTTGCCTCCCCTGAGCACCATGTAGCTTGGAACAGTTTTGCCCGGGACCTGCTCAGGTATTTTTTTCAGGAGTTTGGCAGGTTGTATGGTGCAAAACAGCTCGTGTACAACGTTCACAGCTTGGTGCACCTGGCGGAGCAGTGCCTAGACCATGGCCCTGTTGATCAATTCAGCGCATTTCCCTTCGAAAGCTATTTGGGAAAGGTAAAAAAATGCTCCGCACTACCAACAAGCCACTAGCACAGCTGAGCCGCAGGATGTCGGAAGCAAGGCAGTGTACAATGATCAGTGCAAGAGTTGAGCAACACGTGAAAGTGGGAGACTGCTTTTTAGTAGACAACTCTGCTGTTGTCATTGTTGCTGTGTACAAAGAAAGTGTCAAGGCTGGCATCTTGCCAAATGGCAGAGATTTCTTTAAGACACCAATCGAGAGCTCAAGGCTCAATACAAGGCGTTACAGTGGTCTTGGGGAAGAAGCTAAGATGTGGCCTCTCTCAAATATGAAAGACCAAGTTCGATGCCTGAAGCTTAATTACAAGCGAGGGCACTTTATTTTTCCTCTACTCCACTGTGAGTGAAATCTGAGTGCTGTTGGTTTGGTTTAACATTGGAAAGCAACTCGGGCTAATAGGGACGTCGCTGCAAGGCTTCAGAAATTTCGACCTCCTGGGGATCTTTAATGTGCACTGACATCGCACAGTAGATGGTCGCCTTGCTTTTCACCTCCATCAAAAAGCAACCAGGATTGGACTCATGGCCTTGGCCACCTGAGCCACTGTGACAGATCAGATTGCTATTTCAGCATGAAGAAATATGTGCCTGTATGAAGAGGGAGCAACCTGGTATATCTCCATCTATTCTGCTTCCATTGAAATAAGCAGAGAATGGACCTACAGCTTTGTGTTCAGCTGCACAACACTGCAGCCATTGGTGTTAAGTGCATCATCTCCTACAACCTCACCTGTGGAAAGCGTCAGCTTTGAAGATAACGGCCCTTTTCAGGGCCATCCAAATGATGCTGGCAGGGCCGCAGCTGCGCCTCCAATGACCCTCCCGTTCCCATCAAAGTTGTTTACTATTTGACAGTCTAAAACAGACAGTCTAAAACAGAATGCAGATATTATAGTATTGAGCACACGAAGCTGCATTAAAATGAATTGATGTGAATATCAGGTGTGCAGCATAACTACTTGAAGTGATGCGCAATTGACATGATTCCAAAGAATTATGTAATAGGAGAATGTAAATTGATAGACCTCGCACCTATATACTCCGTTTCATACATCTTCTGCAACGCTGCCAAAGCTAGAGCTTTTGTTTGCACTCTCTACATCCGCAATCGAAAAGTCTTGTGTTCCTTGTGGGGAGCGAAAAGTAATAAATGCTTTGCCTTCAGGCATGATACATGACAAATTCGTCATGAACCTGATTAAGTGCACTCTTATTGCTGACGAAATGCTGTCGCTTTCTCGTGTCTTAGACCCCTCAGGCTCAGAAGAAGCGTGGAGTAACATGGCTCTATTTTTTCATGTGGACTAATTCCGTACCTTTCACAGCGTTGCACCTCATATATGAAATGAAGTATCACTTCGGGACGTTGAACCCCAGAAATCACAAAAATTTAAGTTTTCCTGTTTGCTTTCACTGAAAATAGCGCTTTTTATATGCTAGAAAACAGAAATCAAATGGTATTGGTATTTCTGGCGGTGGCTGCTTTCATAACCAAAGTGAGGCTATATGATGCACTGAAACTTATTCTTCAACAGTGAGAAAAACGGTGTAAAATAATACTGTGGCTTCTTGAAATACAGGAAAGTTACACGGTCATAAGAACTACATAATTATCTCAAAAAATGGAGGTGCTTATCATTTATGGTGATATTAAAGCACTCGCCAAATAAGGCTAGTGCTCAAACATCAGTGCCAGTTTGGGCAATGTAAAATGGGCTGCACAAAGCATACTGCACACAAAAGGTAGGTGAAGTTCAGTGGTCACTGGCGGTGGTCAAAAAGAAATGTGAGCTCTCTTCTTCATGGTTGGGAAGAGCTGTAGCGCTCCCGAATCGTCATTTGTTTTTGACCATGATCATTGACCGGTGAACTTCATCAACCATAATTCCTGACCGGACAGTGGGCTATCAAACCATCGACTACTCACAAAAGGACACTTTAGGCTTCTGTTTTGACTGCTTTTTTGCTGCAATGGGAGTGCAGTTACATGTCCGAGTGTGTTTTTTTTCAGTATTTTTGTCATGCTTAAAGTGTTCAGAGGTCACACATCTTGTCTCTTGTACCATACATACTGATGTTGAAAAAAATGACAAGTGTTGTTTGAGTTATGGTAGTCGTGTAAATTATACCTTGGCCAGAAGTTTTCAGTCAGGAAAAGTTCAGCAACGCCATAGGCAGTAGTGTTTAAGGTGTCCAGAAAAACACACCTAAACTACTGTAATGACAGACATGTAGGTCATGCAACACTTCAGTTTATAATAGTACTTTTCATTTGATTACATATTTATTGCAGTTTTTTGTTCGAGAAAGTAGGTTGTTCAAGGATATTTCCCAATTTTCATATACGCAATACTAAAAATTACATTTGGGTAGCAAAAATCTCCGAAACTAGCCATTGGTTAATTTCATTTCATTTCATTTCATTTATTTTACCCTCAGGGCTTTCGCATTACAGAGGGGGTGGGACAGTGAAGAAAACAATACATAGATCAAAAACAGGGCTATATATACGAACAATATTGAAAGATCCTGGAGACAGGGGACGAAAACATTGAGAACAAAAGTACAGGAGTAAAAAGAAATAAATAAAAGGATTACAAAAAAAGAAACCTTATGTAGTCTATATATGAGTAAACAGCATATCACAATTGGTCTGATTCTAACAGTGCGAGTAATTTGCTTTTAAAACGCGCAGTGTCGCTAACACAGGTGGCTGTGGGTGAAAGATTATTCCAGTCACGACATGTTTTAGGGAGGAAGGAATTAGAGCAGGTCACTGTGCGGCAGTGTGGAACAGCTACTTTTTGATTGTGGTCTATGCGAGGCGAGATGAAAGATGGTGCCTTTACACAGATGGCTTTCAGGCAAGGATTGTGATAGTAAATTTTATGGAAGAGGCAAATGCGTGATAGCTTACGGCGAGTGGAGAGTAAGGGGAGTTTAAGATTAGATTTCATTTTTGTTACACTGGCAGTGCGATGGTAGTTTCCAACGATGAAACGGACGCTTCGATTCTGCACGGCCTCGAGTTCATTTGTTAATGTGATGGTGTCAGGATCCCAAATTGAACATGCGTACTCTAGTTTCGGACGAATGAGTGTAGTATATAATAGCATTTTCAATGAAGGTGGAGAGGATGAAAAATTCCTGCGGACGTACCCTAGCATGCGGTTAGCCTTTCAAGTAATGAACCTGATATGAGCTTTCCAAGAAAGGTTAGAACAAACATTAACGCCAAGATACTTGTAAGACGAGACTGGATTCAGCTGAGTGTCGTTAATAAAATAATCTGGGCTCGTTTGCTCGTTACGGGTTACGCGCATGCATTTGCATTTAGATATGTTTAATTCCATTTTCCACGATTGACACCAGTCATAAGTTTTATTTAAGTCTGTCTGTAGCTGAATAATATCATCAGTGTTATTAATTACTCTGTAAATTACGCAGTCGTCAGCAAACAAGCACATGTTAGATGAAATCTTTAAAGGTAAGTCATTGATGTATATTAGAAATAATAACGGGCCAAGAACCGACCCCTGGGGCACACCTGAATGTACTGGCACTGGTGATGAGTCGTGGTTATTGGCGAAGACGAACTGAGTACGGTTACTAAGAAAGGCACGAATCCAATTGAGTACATTAGGGTCAATGTTAAGTTGGCTCAGTTTTAAAAGTAAAGGAGAATGACTGACTTTATCGAAGGCTTTTGAAAAATCTAAGAATAAGCAATCAGTAATGAGTCCTGAGTCTAAAGAAACATGCAAGTCGTTAGTGAAAATCATTAACTGCGTTTCACACGAGAAGAATTTGCGAAAACCATGCTGTTTCGGAGTAAAGAACTGGTTTGATTCTAGGAAATTAACAAGATGACTAAATATGATGTGCTCTAGAACTTTACATGGAACGGAAGTAAGTGAGATGGGACGATAATTACGTGGATCTTGCGTTTCCCCTGATTTGTGCACTGGGATTACTTTGCCGGTGAGCCAGTCATTAGGAAGGGTGTGATGGTTTAAAGACTGCGAAAAAATACAATGTAGAATAATGGAAGAATATTCTACGGTATTTTTCAAGAATTTAGTACTGAGGCCATCGATACCACAAGAGGATGACGTTTTAAGTTGGTTAATAATGCCACGAATTCCTTCTGAGGAGATGACGATGGGATCCATTGGAAGAAAGTGATATTCTATGAGCGAAGGTAGGACGGAAGTGTCGGTGGGGCTAGAGAAGGCTTTGATAAAAGTGCTATTGAGAAGCGATGCGCACAGGTGGTCAGGAACTGGATCCCCATCCGGGGTAGATAATTGTATGGTGGTATTTCCTTTGCCTTTCACTGTGTTCCAAAACTGCTTCGGGTAATTGCTTAGCATAGCTGGAAGAGTCTGATTAAAGAAGGTAAATTTGGTTGATTTTAATGCCTTTGAATAAGCGACTGCAGCGGCTTTATACGCGGACCACCTGACAGCAGAGTGTGTGAAGCGAGCTGTCCTGAAAAGTCTTTTTTTCTTACTGGAAAGCCTATTAAGATACCTGTTGTACCAGGGTGCAGCACTGTTGCTATATACCTTTTTGATTGGTATGTATTTATTTACGAGGTCAGAAACTTTAGATTTGAAGATCTCCCAGTTACGATGTACGCTACGGTCGAGATAAACACTCAAAAATTCATCTAAAAATAAAGACATATTGTTATTAATAGCCTGGAAGTCAGCCTTGCTGTAATCTCTGATGTATTTGAACTGCTTACGCGAGCGGGATAGGGGTAGAGAGAGGTTGAAGTTGATTATCATGTGATCGCTTAACCCAGGCAAATGAATGATAGAAGACACGATGTCTGGAGATGATGTGAGGATGAGATCAAGAAGGGATGAGGCAGTGGCAGTGACACGTGTGGGGAGCTCAATAAGTTGCGATAATCCGAAATCGGAACATATGTGAAGGAAGTGGTTAGAATTGGAACACGAAGAAAGAAAGACTGGACTATCATGATTCCACTCAATGTCTGGGAAGTTGAAATCTCCTAAAAGAAAAATGCTCACATCCGGAAAGCGCACAGAAATTGTATTAAGGCAGTCGTGTAAATCTTCACAGAAACTAATGGGGCTTGACGGTGGTCGATAGCAGACACCAATAACAATTTCCTTAAAACGGAAAGTTATACAGCACCACACAATTTCTAAACTAGTCACTACGGCAACACGAAAGCATTCAATTCGGTCGTTGACAGCAAGTAAAACACCACCACCTTGCCTTTCATATCTGTCACATCGAAATATGTTGTAATTTTTTTCACAAAAAAATAGTCCACTGTTGGACACGTTATCAGACAGTTAAGGCAATAATATCAGCGCTACAATCATTTATCAATGCACTCAAGTCATCTCTTTTGGGCAAAAGACTTCGTATGTTAGTAAAAACCACACTCAGACCAATGTTCTCAATGGCAGTACCACCACCCCTGGCGGGCCCCTACGTTCCAGTACCAGCTAGAGTTTGACCAGAGCGAAGGGAGCGCGGAGACTGAATGGGTTCACTGTTTAGAGCAGGTCCAATTTCAAACACTAGGTCAGTTTCCGCATTATATCCATAGCATTTGCCACTGGCAATTAGTTTGTTGTGCCTTAAATTGACTTTTAAATCAAACTCTTTCGCATAGTCAATTAGCCGCTTTCTCGCCTTACGTGTCGCCGCAGAAAAATCTTCACTCATAGATACTTCCTTTTCCTTCAGCATCGATCGCTTTGAGTGCACCTGCACCTTGGTTTTATGCACGGCGAATTTCACTATCACGGGCCTGGTTTTGTTCTCGTCGAATCTACCGATTCTGTGCGCACGAGCAATGCAGTCACTCGTTAAAGAGAGTTCTAATGTTTCAGCAATTAGGTTAAGAACTTTTTCTTCACATTGCTCGTTAGTCTCGGTGGAGCTATCAGCAAATCCATAAAAGATAAGGTTGTCACGCCGTGAGCGGTCCTCGCTATCATCTAAACGAGCACGCAAAGCATGTGTTTCCTTTTGCACAAGTTCAAGTGCTTTACGTGTATCGCAAAGATCCCGTTGCAAGTTTTCAAAACCAGTCGCTACGTTTTCTACAGCTTCGAGACGCTTTCTGATATCGGCAATATCGCGTGTTGCCGCCTGTTGGTCTCGCTTCAACTCGGATAAGTCGTCAGACATTGTAGCCTGGGCTGCTTCTATGCGAATGGACCTTTGACGTATGTCATCCAGGATTTTCGAAATTTCCGGGAGCGAAGCATTTCCAGGACCAGGGTTACTTTCTATATCACCACATATCAACAAAAGAAGAACACTGAAGGGTTGCAGCACTGCTTCTGGGCGTGGAAGCACAACTAAACACCGGTCATCAGATTTAAAACATTCATAAGGAAGTTGGCTGACCTGCACAAGGAACAGAGGCCAGCGTGAGGCCATTGCTGCTGCGGTGCTTCCACGCCCACTGACAACGATGCTCGGGTTGCTCGGTTTTGTTGCCGACGTCAGCGCCGCACTTGTCGTTGTCGATGTTCCTCCGGATGCCTTGTTTGCAGCGAAGTCTCCCAGCGCCACCACTTGATTCAAGCAGACGACGCAACTTGGCAACGAAGAGTTGAAGGCTAGCGCGTCAGGATTGTTGGGAAACAGATCCAAGGACGGGTCTGCGACGACGCTCCCGCAGGCCGGAGCCGATGAAGGGCCATACCGGCAGGGGTCCAAGAAAGCGCCGAGAAACTGCACAAGGAACAGAGGCCAGCGTGAGGCCATTGCTGCTGCGGTGCTTCCACGCCGCAGCAGCAGGAGTCTTCACAGGAGTCTTCAATTATTTTAGCAGTGAGGAACACGTGTGCACAGGAAAACAACCATGGGCGGCAAAATAGTGGGAAAATAGGCAAAGGAGCGAAAATATAGTTTGAAATGGATTGAAATGTGTTTGATGAGTGATAGTCAATCGAACAAAAAGTTTGATTCACATAGATTAATTAATAGTTAATTAATTATAAGAAGAAGTCGTTGCATGGTCGAATATGCTGGACGAAGACATATGTGGGCGGGAAAGCAGCATTGGCCCCGAATTTAAAAAAAAAACAAAATGCGTGAGAGGCGGAAATGGGTGTAATCAGAGTGAAAGCGATTAATTAAGGAAATTATATAAGAAAAATGTAAAACAGTGATTGAAATCTATAACCGTAATCAATATGAAGACGATTAACCGATATTAATACGTGAAGCCAATGCAATGCTAATTGAGAGCAAAACAGCGGCAGAGCATCAAAGAGAGCTAGGCAAAGGGAGAGAACTAGTACCGTGGAGGCGCAGTGCCTTCTTCCAATGCGAGTTGCCGCAGACGATGTAACGTTTTTTTCTTAAGCTATATGTATCTCTTATATAAGCGCATGGTCAGCGCTGTCCTATCATGGAGGAAACGCACGTTACTGTTTACCCATTCCTGCTTTAATGGAGTGCTCGACACGTTGCGCCATGCATATATGTTTTGGTGCTGTTCTGCAGGTATACCGCATTAACTGCGACGCCCAAGCGCATACAGCGTATCTAACGTTAGAATCGAGAAGTTATCTTTATAAAATGCTATTTATAGTTTTTGAAATTCAGGCCTGAAAATCGGTGCTGCATATATGTTTCTCCGACTCGCATTCTTTCATTGCACGACTGGACTTTTTACATTTACACAGAACGAAGACCATAACCTTAAAGAGGGAAATAATCGCATGCATGCATGCAACTTTGCATATTTTAGTTTAAAAAACTGAGGTTCAAAAAATCTCACAGGAGCTAGTTATGCGGGTTTTTACGAAGATATCATTATCTACGCCCCGAACTAGCTTATAAATAATTAACAATGTGCGAGCTATATATATATATCGCGCCTATCGCCGCAATTGAGAAAACTAAGAAGTCACGATAGCAACTGAAAAAAAAAAATCAGATCCCTATCAAAAAATCTCATATATATGTGTCATATGTGTCTGGTTCATACGGGATTATGGAATATGTGTCATATGTGTGATGTGCAACCTGAGGTTTTCCCCTCCCTTGTTCATTTTTGTGATGTGTGTCATATGTGTGATATGTGTCTGGTTTACAAATATTGGGAAAGGAAAGGGAAGGGCTGGGGTGGAATTATAAGGCAATTAACAATAAAATAGCTTCCATTGAAGTTAGTGAACTAAAGAACGTAAAAAAAAATTTCGGACCCGAAAAAAAAACTACGGATGGGTCTGGATTCGAACCACTGACCTAGAGATCTACAGCTCACTACATTAACCACTACACCACGGCTGACTTTTTTTTTGCATTGCCTGTCTTTGGCTCATGACATTGCACAACAAAAATAAACATAACGCTATATACATACGACACTGTCATGGTCAGCCAGCACGAGACTGGCTTCGTCAGCTTAAAATTCCCGCAACATACACAACGGCTCTAGTCTTGAGAGCCACTCGGGAGGCTCCGCAGCTGCTTTTTGGATTGCAAGAAACCAGTCCATGCTTTCCCGAAAATAAATTCGGGCCGGTCGTGCGTCTTTGTCACAATGGTAGCCTGCCATTCTGGAGCACCATATACAGTGGAGGCCCAAGAGCATTATGAGATCAAAAGGTGCCCCATCCTCATTATCAGTGCTTAAATAGCGAATTCCGTGCGCGTCAAGTGGTAGCTCTTTCTTTATGGTCCTTTGTAACACGTCCTAAAAATAAACCCCTTCCCAGCAATGCAAAAAAACATGGTCTATTGTTTCAGGCTGTTTACAAATTAAGCAGTTCGATCCCCACGGTAAAAAGAAATCCTTTCCCTCTAGAAACTTTTTAACTGGTAACGTCCCGGTGTGTAACTTAAAAAAGAAAGTCTTTACTCCTGGTGGCAGCTGCATTTTCTTCACCCTTTTTAAAACATCCCTGCATGGAAAGGCACCAGCCTTTCAATTTTCGCCAGAGCTAGTCTGCAATCTTTTTTTTATTAGCAAACTATGGTATGTGATGCAGGTTTTGCATTGCTCGCGTGTGAACGTTCAGAAGCTACACAGCATTTTTGCAGTTTTCATATGGGCGTCCGAATGGAAACGTTGTAGCAGAACGAACCTGTTCCGGCGGGTAAAAGACGGGGGGCTAGGGCTAGGGCACCTCTTTTTAAGGCAGCTGGTGAACCGTTTTTTGTTTTTTCGCGACGTCACAGACCCGTTCTTGCGCACCGTGTGCCAAGTGCAGCTGAGGCGATTGCTGCCGGAGTTTGTGGTATCCACAAAAGAGCTCTCTGGTGGAACTTTTGGTTACTACAAAGAGATTGTAGCAAGCGTTCGGTTGCTTTCGGCACGTTTTTCCACCGATTATTTGTGGAAAAGCAAAAGGAAAAAGTTGTACAATAATCTTTGTGATATTGTTTTCCCAGAGCCCATGTACAGGGCCTTGTACAGTGGAGGCCCGGGAGGGGATTTTTTAAAAAGGGCTACACCACGGCTGACACGGAAAACTGTTGCGTTATATTAGGATGACAAGACTTACGCTATGCTTCCCACTACTTTAGAGTTCGACGGTTATGTGCGAGGTCAAATGTTTACTTGTAAGGTTTAAGGAGCTGAACTACAGCCGATTGCACTTCCACTGATATTGCGAATCTTGATGAGCTCTGTGATAAGCACTGAAAGATCTGATATTTGTATGTATTTTAATTTTCACAGCGCCTGCACCATTCATCGTAGTACTCTCATTGCGCACCTATTGTTAACTACAGTCGGAGCTCTTGCATGAAAATACCTGGCGTTATTCGCTCAACAGCTCAACTAGGCCCAGAAGGCAATATTTGCCTTCTAGCTGAACGTTTGTCCAAACACATTGGAAACGCCTAACGTCATACTGTTTGGATAGGCGCTGTTTACAAGAGGGCACAAGCAGAGAATCAGGGAGAAAAATATTTGAAACAGGCCAAGAGTTTTTTTGTGCGTTGGTTGGGCACTTGTTAATCGCTTGTTCATCCCTTCTTTTCCCCGTGTTTCAAACAACAAGGCCCACTCTATAAGAGGCACTCATCAGCGGGTATCGGTTTCGCACGAGATTGATGTAAGCTGATACGACGCATATCGGAGCTCTTGTGTACGCACGAGTGTCGCGTGTCAGTTGAGGTATGCCACATATGTAATAAGTGCATACAAGTTACATTTCCGTAGCGCGTGAACTACTATATATGCAGCACATGTGTTCATCTGTGACAGTTGTGACGCGTATGAGCTCGTACGTGACACATATGAACTCGTATGAAGCATATGTGCTGATACGAGGCGCATTTGTCGACACATATGGCACATATGATGCCCATATGAGTCCATACGAGGCACATATGTGGCACATATGAACTCGTATGAACTCGTATGAAGCCTATATGTGTTCATATGAGGCACATATACTGACACATATAACTCATATGGGCTGCATACGAGTTCATATGAGGCACATATACTGACACATGACTCATATGGGCTGCATACGAGTTCATATGAGGCACATATACTGACACATATAACTCATATGGGCTGCATACGAGTTCATACGAGACACATATCTGACACATATAGCTCGTATGTACACATATGGGATCATACGAGACACATATGAATTCATATGAGATTTTTCGATAGGGATAGCGCAAGAGAAGGGCGAGCGCGGCTTCGGCCGCATATGTTTTTTGAGCAGCGTCCGCTCCGGCGGACAAAGTTGTTGCTGCGACGCGCGTCTTTCTTTCCTTTTTCTCTTTCCTCTGATGATTTAACTCTCCTCTATCTGCACGTGGCAGCGGTGGTGGCTTGGCTCGAGCCAGTAGGCAGGCCTGTGCAATTTCCTTTTCATCCTTCTCACAGTCACAACAACAACAACAACAGCAACTGCATATGATGCTCCACAGCATTCGGCACTTCAAAGTTGCGTTGCCTATTGCAGGAATTGGCCAACTTCTAAATATGGCAAAGTCAATGCAGGGCAAACATTCGAGAAAGTGGTCCAATACTGCCAACTTCTAAAAATGGCTGAGCCAAGGCGGGGAAAACGTCTGATAAATTGGTCCATTACTGCCAACTTCTAAAAATGGCTGAGCCAAAGCGGAAAACGTCTGAGAAACTGGTCCAATACTGCCAACTTCTAAAAATGGCTGAGCCAAGGCTGAGAGTACGTCTGAGAATCTGGTCCAATACTGCCAACTTCTAAAAATGGCTGAGCCAAGGCTGGGAGAACGTCTGAGAAACTGGTCCAATACTGCCAACTTCTAAAAATGGCTGAGCCAAGGCTGGGAGAACAGAGGCAACGCGGGGCCTTCACAGGGCTGTCGTTTGCCAACTCAGATCCTACATTGGACCGATGTCATGTGCTGCTTGAGGATTGTCCCGCGGAAGGTGGCCAGGGACCCAAGATATCGATGTGGACGTTGTCAAAACTGGCTGACGGCGGAGGGAACGAGCCGAAGGGAGAGGTTGTGTGTCGCTGAGTTTTAGACTGCTGGCAAGCCAGGCAAGCACGGGCCCAGGCACGCACGTTTTGTTGATGCCGGGCCAGACGTAAAGTTTTGTGAGAAGATGCTGCGTGGCGCGAATTCCGGGATGGGAAAGGCCATGGAGGGCATCGAAGACAAGACGACGAAAGGCAGAGGGGTCCAAAGGGCGCGGAGTGCCGGCTGAAGTGTCGCAGATGATGGGGACGGGGCAGGAATTCAGGAGAATTTCACGGAGAACCAGCGAGCCAGGGTCCTTGCGAAGGTCCATAACTTCCGAGTCATTTTGCTGTGCATTTGCGAGGGCGGCAAAGTCGATGTTCGGTGATGGAGCAGCAGAGACGAGGGAAGCAGCAACACGCGACAGAAATGTTGATTTTTTATGCTCCTGATTGTCGCCTATAAATTCGTTGTTGTTCTCGAGAATAAAGTCAGTTGATGTCTAGCGCCTGTGTTGGCTTTCTCTACCCTGTCGTCCTTGTTTCTTAAGCGCTACTACTATGTCCTCTCAATCCAAACACCAACTAGCCCAGCTTTCTGCCTTAAACGCGACAGAGCGTCCGGCGGGGCAATGTCGAAACCCTGAACATGTCTGATGTTGGTCATGAATTCTGCGATGTATGAAAGGTGACGAATTTCACGAGGCGAGAATTTACTGCTCCCCGATTTGATGGCAAAAATGAGTGGTTTGTGGTCCGTGACGATGGGGAACTGCCGACCTTCTAGGAGGTGCTTGAAATGCCGCACGGACATGTGCATGGGAAGAAGTTCAGTGCCGAAAGTACTGTAGCGGCTTTCGGCAGCAGAAAATTTGTGTGAGAAAAAGATAGATGGCTGCAAGCACCATCCACGAGCTGGTGTAGCACGGCTCCAACGCCAGAGTCGGAGGCGTCGGTCATGAGGCTTAGGGGTGCATCAGGGCGCCGATGGGCAAGGAAGGTGAGGTCGGAGAGTTTCGCTTTGGCGGCCCGGAAAGAATCCAGAGCAGCTGAAGACCATGTGAGTTGTCCGGAGTTTGTTTTCTTGCCTTGAAGCATGTCTGTCAATGGTTTCAGGAGTGCACCACAGTCAGGGATGAAACGGTGATAAAAATTCATAAGGCCGAGAAATTCACGGAGCTTGCAGATTGAGGCAGGCTGCGGAAAGTCTTGAATGGCCTGGACTTTTCATGGAAGAGGTCGGATGCCAGAGCGGTTGACACGGTGGCCAAGGAAGTCACGCTCCGACATGCCGAATTCACATTTTGCTCAGTTGCTGATCAGGCCGCAATCAGAGAGCCGTTGAAGCAGCTGCGGGAGGTGTTGCAAGTGCTGCGCTGTGTTGCGGCTGAATACGAGGAGGTCGTCTATGTAGGCCATGTAAAAGGTAGACCCCGTGTAACTGTGTCAACGAAGCGTTGAAACGTCTGGCCAGAGTTACGGAGGCCAAATGGCATGCGGAGGTATTCGAAAAGGCCGAATGGTGTAATGATTGCAGTTTTCGGTAGATCGGATGGTTCTACAGGGATTTGATCGTACCCCTTGACGAGATCGATTTTAGAGAAAATTGTGGCTCCATGCAACGCAGCGGTGAAATCCGCAATGTGAGGTAGGGGATAACGGTCTGGAACGGTAGCGTTGTTGAGGGCGCAGTAATCGCCACAGGGCCGCCAGCCCCTGGGGATTTCTTCGGTACCATGTGTAAAGGGGACGTCCATGCGCTATGTAAGGCTCGAGGCTACGCATAGGAGGGCCGTAGGAAACAGCGCATTATTATGTCAACACCTCGCCGCGATTAGCAGCGGAGTTCAGCGGAAAGGAAGCAGAGGAAGGAATGTGGCGCCGAACGACTGAGACATCTGGCGGCCAAGGGCGAGAAGAAGGAAGACTTCCACAAAGGGAGACGGGAATGGGGCGGTCCCGCGATTCGGCTGCAGGGACGCGCCATATGGAAGCTATCGCAAAGGAGCCGCCGTGCCGACTGGTAGGAACCACTGATGAACGGCCGGACGAGGCGCCCACCTGTCGGAGTGATGTCTGTGAAGCGTCGTGCGGCATGGTCGCGGGGGCCGGGAACAAAAGGGATTAATGGGGTCCTGGTGGATGCTCCCGCAACGGGAGAAGGGACACCGCGAGACTTCGGGCGGCCGAGTGGTCTCGAAGACGTAAACAAGTCGTAAATTTAAGGATTTAATGGACAACGGCGGGACGGTACGCCGGCAGCTTAGCGGCAGCTGATAGCCCGTGAGTAGCCAATACTTGGAAACGATGACCGAAAGTGCTCGCAGAAATAGGCGAGGCCGTGGGAACGACTCGGCGCACTTCCATTTGTTTTTCGCTTTATTTCAGGAGGGGAGAGAGTTTGGTCAACACTGCAGAAGTTAAGGGCGGGGCATTTCATCCCGTGTACCAATCGAGTTGTGCTCTCTTCAGGGAACGTGGTTTGATTTTAGTAACTCTTGATGCTCCTTTTTCAGTATATGTTTTAGGGAGAGGGTTAAGGACATTCGGAAGGCTGGAGAGCGAGCTACAACTACAGGAGCCAATGGTGTAAAGAATTCGCCGCGATTGGTTAGTGCTGTTTTGCCAGTTTTGGTCAGTGCTGATTGCGGGGCACGCCTCGCAGTGTTTAAAACCAGGGAACTGTAGCTCGAAACGTCGTCCTTGGCTAGGGTTTGAGCTGATACCAAATCTCGGCTAGGTAAGCCGAGCTAGCCAGTTTCATGTTTTGTTTCATGCCACCTTGCTGTAAATATTGTATGTATATCAAATTCAATTAACCTCTTGTCTTTTGATCAAGAGACTGTCTAAATTCTCTAAACACCGTCTGGTATGGGGCCCACCTTCCGGGAAATTGCACCAGTCTCCGCAAGAAGAACGAACCAGCCACATCGGCGACCAAGATTTCAATGGCGCAGTCGACAAGGACCCGGTGATAGCACAGGATCGAGACTGGATGCAGGGAGAGACGACGTTCCTGCAACACGAACGCAGGAGGGAAGCGGCAGTCGAGATCAGAACAAGAGGAGAGCAGCAAGGACGACGGCAGGGCACCAACGGCGGCAGCTAGGAGGCTACCGCTGGGGCAAGCAGCGGCGCGTCATCAGAATCGGCTGCATAAATCAATGTCCTGATTCGGGGTGAGCAGCAGCGCGTCACGAGGACCGGCTGCAGAAGATCCTGATTCGGAGTGAGCAGCAGCGCGTCACGAGGACCAGTTGCAGAAGATCCTGATTCGGGGCGAGCAGCAGCGTGCCACCAGGACCGGCTGCAAAAGATCCTGATTCGGGGCGAGCAGCAGAGCGCCACCAGGACCGGCTGCAGAAGATCCTGATTCGGGGTGAGCAGCAGCGCGTCACGATGACCAGCTGCAGAATATCCTGATTCGGAGTTCGCAGCAGCGCGTCACGAGGACCGGCTGCAGAAGATCCTGATTCGGGGCTAGCAGCAGCGTGCCACCAGGACCGGCTGCAGAAGATCCTGATTCGGAGCGAGCAGCAGCGCGTCACGAGGACCAGCTGCAGAAGATCCTGATTCGGGGTGAGCAGCAGCGCGTCACCAGGACCGGCTGCAGAAGATCCTGATTCGGGGCGAGCAGCAGCGCGTCACGAGGACCGGCTGCACAAACCAAGATCCCGATTCGGATGAGCAGCAGAGCGTCACGAGGACCGGCTGCAGAAACCAAGATCCTGATCAGCTACAAGGAGGCCGCGACAGCGTGAAGGCTGAAGGACAAGCAACTAAGGACGGGAGCCAGCAAAAGGCATCTCGTCATTAAGTGAGTCCTCTTGGTCCTTCATTTTGGCGCGAGCGTTGCTTTCTGTATAGGATACTGGGGGGGGGGGGGTATGAACACTCTGTTTGCACATTTGAACCCGGTCAGGCGAAAGGCGGGAAAAATGAGTGATGCAGGAAAAACAAGCGCTGGAGAGGAGATGGTGACACTGGAGGACAATTCGTCCGTGACTGAAATCTCTGATAGCCAGTCAGCTATGGGCGTGAAAAAAGAAGAACTGAGAGTTCGAGCTCTCGAACTGGAGCTCGAGCTTGCAAAATTTTTGGCAAGTAAGGAGGGAAGCGCGGCGCAGAGCGCCGTCGTTGCGGAGAGAAAAGATACTAGGGCAGAGTTCGGTCGCTACTCAAAATGGTTATCGGGGGCGATCCCTAAGTTCGCGGCAGAGGCAGAAGCGCCAGTATGGTTTGAATTGGTCGAACACACCCTAGAGGCTTACACCGTACCGAAGGACATGTGGGGCCATATTGTATTCCCGCTAGTAGCGGAGAAAGTTCGGTTCCTCTCAACGCGCTTGACACCAGCACAGCATTGCTGGTATGAAGTTCTGAAGAAATTGGTTTTGGAAGAGCTTAAACTTTCGGCAGGAGAGTACCGCAGGCGGTTTCTAAGGTCTAAGAAATTACCCAATGAAGGCTGGAAAGCGTTTCCAACCCGCTTGCAGAGCTATATTAACTTCTATGCGGAGGCAAGGGGAGCCAAAACGTTTGAGGAGCTGGCCGAGTTACTGGTGGCGGACCAATTAAAGAACACACTATCCGAAGACGCCCTTCGCTATGTAACCTTGCAGGAGGGTGACGGGTGGAAGAAAGCACCAGCGCTTGCCGCGTTCTTACAAACGTTCGAGGAGGCGCAGGGAAAGAACAGCGCGGACAAAAGGCACGAGCCGAGAGTTGTGGCAAGCCACAGTGTGCGAGAAGGAAAGCGGGACACGGGCTCCGCGAAGCGAGATGCGCGGTACGCGCAGCCGGCGCAGCGGCCAGACGGAAAGCCGAGGCACAGGGGGTGCTTCTTGTGCAGGTGAATGGGGCATAGGAAGGCTGAATGTCCACACGGCGCAGGACAAACTGCCCTCAACGCGCCCCACACAAAAGGGGAAAGCCGCTCTGCGCGCGTAGCGACACAGGAAGGAGTAGCGGCACAACGTGAGCTGAAGCCTATTTCCTTGGCCTGTCAGAATAGGCGGATTAATGCGATTCTTGACACGGGAGCTGAAATTATGGTAGTGCGCGAGAGCATGGTATCCGCAGAGTTCGTTAAGACGCATGGAGCCATCGAGTTGATATCGGCTTTCGGGGAGAAAGTGCAGGCCAAACTTGCGATTGCTCCACTCACGGTAAGCCGTGACTCGGGCATTTTCGCAGACATCAAAGAGGCAGTGCAGGTGGTATGCGCCCTGACCGACAAATCGGTGTCCAGGACAGACTATTTGCTCTCGGAAGAAGCCGGGGATCGCTTAAGGACGAATATGATACGAAAGGCTTGGTAGCAATAAGCAATGTCGAGGGCACAGACCATATGGGAGTCGAATTGACAGAGCAGGTAGTAGGTGCGCAGGAAGAAGCAGTCGGGGAAGTCGCCACCGTGCGTGAGGTGAACGCTGTAACCAGTAAGGAGACGGAAAACAACACGCAAGAAACTGAGGATACAACTCTCCGTTCAATAGAGGAAAGGAGCGCGTCGGCAGTTTTCAAAGAGGAACAAAAGAGCGATATCACTTTGCGCGCGGCTTGGCAGAACGGTAGAACCGGGAAAGGAGGCATGATAGAGGTGGATGGCTTGCTGTACCCCAAGGAAAACATATGTGGACAACGGATAATGCAGCTGGTGCACCCTAAATCTCGGCGTCAGGAAGTCCTAGAACTAGCCCATGAAGCGAGCTGGGGGGACACCTAGGATTCCGAAAAACGAAAGCCCGGATTAAGTACAGTTTTTAAGGCGGAAGCCTTTAATGTCTCATCGTTGTAAGCAGCAGTTGTCGACAGAAAATGTCACGCTTTTCAATTGGTGGAAACGGTCGTGACGTCACAGTGCGCGAATTTCAAACGGGGCCAATTGCACTTTGGCTAGTAACCATACAACCAATTGAAGGGATCGTATAGTGATGCTCCAAGTAAGTGGGACTGAGCTTAGGTAATTGCTTAATTACCCAATTAGCCTAATTAGCTTTACTAGTCAGGCCATATAAATAAATAAAACCGATCAAGAAATTGGTCGAGCTCAGGAATCGAACCCCGGTCTTCGGCGTGAGAGACGAGCACGCTATCCACTCCGCCATGCCAGCTCGATGGTTTGGAATGAACAAAGGCGCGTCTAGTGAATACGGTGTCTTCACTCACTCTCATCCTCCTCCATTCCCTTCCGGCGAGGTTTAGGTGTCCACCAACAAATGAGAAACAGATACATTTCCTTTCCTCAAAAACCAATTTACCGACGAGCGAGGCGTAGAACCGAATGGGCGATGGCGTTCTATGGACTCCTTGGCAGCGTTGCAAGACGCTGTCGCGTTCCACTCTTAGGGGCGAAGCTTAACATCTTAACCACACATCAGTGACCACACTTTAGGTCAAAAAAGTGCCCCACTGAATTTTGACGGGTGTCCACCGAGATATGTGAGACAGTTACTGCGTAATTTCCTTTCCTGAAATACAATTTTCATTTTCTTCATTACGGCTCCTCTTTATCTATCTTCTTTCACTCCCACCTCCCTTCCTCTACGGTGCGGTTCAGGTGTCCACCGAGATGACAGAGAATTACTGCGCCATTTCCTTTCCTCAAAAAGCGTTGCGTTCAAAGGGCAAGGCATCGCGCCGAACGGGTGGTGGCGTTCCGCGGACTCCCTGACAGCGCTACAGCGCTGTCGCATTCCACTCCTAAAGGCGAATCTTAAGCGTCATTAATTAGAAGTTAATTAGCATTCAGGCAGTAATGAGTAATTAACAATTAATTAGTGATTTGCCATCACTTAGTAATTAGTACTCAAATTTATGTGACGCCACCAGTGCCACAGAAACAGCGAAGGTGGTGCGGAAAACGCTTCCGCCTCTACCCACTTTAGACAGTCAAAGTGCCCCCTGAATTTTTACTGGCCGGCGATTGAAAGCGACGTGCGAGAGTACTGTAGTAGCTGTCACGGCTGTCGGACAAGGTCCGATCGCCGGCAGAGAGACAACGTGCCCATAGAGCCCTTAACAAGGCCGCGGTACCCGTTCGAATAAGTTAACGTGGATGTAATTGGGGCCGCTGCAGCCGCCCTCAGCGAGGGGTCACCGGTATGCACTCTGCATCATCGACTTGTGCACGCGCTGGCCTGATTTTGTGTGCTTGCGCTCCCTCAGTGCTAAAGCTACCTGTGATGCCCTCCTGATGGTGTTCAGCAGAACAGGAATTCCCGAAGTGATGGCCTCCGATTGCGGGACGAATTTCACAAACGAACTCACCAAGGAGTTTCTAAAAAGGTTGGGCTGCTGCCCGAGGTTTTCTACGCCAGGGCACCCTGAGAATAATGGGGAGGTGGAGCGGTGGAATCGAACCTTCAAAACATGCTTTACCATGTCATTCAGGATAAGGGAAGGGAATGGGTCAAGTTCATTCCGTTCCTTTTGTGGGCGTACCGTGAAGTGCCGCATGATACAACAGGGCTCCGCCGTTCAAGATGTTGTACGGGCAAGAGCGAACCGACCATTATCTGTCTTAAAGCGTGTTGGGCGGTGCAGAGGAGCATACCGGCAGCGTTGGGGGCGTCGCCATCCAAATACATGCAAGAACTAAAGGCGTGCCTAGAGCACGCGGCAGAGACCGCAGAGTTAGTAAGCTCGAAACGGCAGAACGCATACTCGACCCAGTTCAACCGACGGTCGAAGGAGAAAACCTTTGAGCTAGGAGACAGCGTGCTGCTATTTGACGACCAGCGCCCAGGGAAAATGTTGCCGCAGTGGAAAGGGCCTGGGAGTGTAGTGGAAAAATACCGCGAGCACTCCTAATTTGAGGAGATGCCGGGGGAAGGACGAACACTTGTGCATGCCAGTAAACTAAGACCGTGCCAGAGGCGGGTAATGACGGTCGGGGTGATCTTTTATGAGAACCGCGCGTTCGGAGAAGTCAAATACGTACCTAGACCAAGGTCAGCGCGCACTATGGGAGTGATCCTCCCCGAGGAGATGACCGCTCACTTGAAGACAGAAGGAAGTGTCCTAATCCGGGGGGCGTTTCAGGATTATGAAGGGTTGTTCGGTGACAGACCAGGGGTAGCTGACGTAGGGGAGCATAAGATCACCCCAGAAGAGGGCTTTAACCCCGGGGCGGGAAATCACTACCGCATACCTGCTAGCTTGAAAGGAGAGGTCGGCAAGCAGGTGGATGAGTTGCTCCAATTGGGCCTAATTTTCCCCTGTGAAAGCCCGCACGCTCATCCCATCGTTCGTGTCCCCAAGAAAGATGGGACCGTACGAATGTGCGTGGAGTTTCGGAGACTTAATGCAGGAACGGTGGCTGATGCCTAACCGATGGCTCTTCAGCAAGAACTTATCATGAGCGTAGGAAGGGCGCACTATATAACTCTGCTCGATCTTCGCAGAGGTTTCTGGCAAGTACCACTAGCTCGGTCAGCGCAGCTACTCACTGCTTTCGTCTTTCACCGAGGGCAGTTTGCATGGAAAGTGATGCCTTATGCAGCCCAACCATTTCAGCGAGTCATGAATGCGCTCCTGCTTCCGCACTCCGCCTATGCGTGCGCGTACCTAGACGACATAGCGGTTTTTAGTGAAACACTAGAAGACCACGTGCGTCAATTACGCGCCGTCTTTGGAACCCTGCAGAAAGCAAACTTAAAAGTCAAGCTGGAGAAATACCAAGTAGCGAGAGGGTCCATCTGTTCCTTGGGCCACGTGGTGGGGTCCGGAACCCATGCGCCCGATCCCGAGGAGTTGGTTGCGATTAAGGGATTGAAGGCACCCAAAACAAAAAGGGAGCTTCGCAGTGTACTCGGGTTGTGCGGGTACTACCGGGGCTACGTGCCTAATTACGCTGACGTCGCGGCGCCGCTGACGAAATTGACAGGGAAAAAAATTCCGAACACCATCCCGTGGTCCGCTAGGGCTGAAACCGCGTTCTAACGACTCAAGACGGCACTCTGTGAAGCCGTTGCCCTCGGAGCGCCCGGTACTAGCAGGCCATTTTGGCTGTACACGGATGCCTCAGCGTTCGCGGCAGGGGTCTGGCTGGCTCAACGTGCGGGTGATGGCTCCGAGCGACCCATCGCCTTCGCGAGTCATCGATTCTCTCCAACCCAGGCGCGATGGTCAACCATAGAGAGGCATTCGCAGTGATTTGGGGGCTGGGGAAGTTTGATATACGGCTGTTCGGTGCTCAGATTACGGTGGTGTCTGATCACAATCCCCTCTCCTTTCTTATTCGGACCCCCCCCCCCCCCTCAGGGCGCAAAGTTGACGCGCTGGGCACTCGCCCTACAAAGATATAACGTGGTAGTCCAACACCGAAAGGGAAGCTCTCATGGCAGCGCCGACGCACTATCGAGGTTACCTAACGAGAACTGATAGACAGACAGCGATGGACGCCCTGGAATGCAAGGAGGCAAGGACGTGTGCTGTGCAGGACACGGTCAGGGACGTTTGTCGCGAGAGAGACTGACCCTGTGTACATGGACGTGCTGCATGCTTGGTTGAGCCAGTGCTTCTTTCGCCACCAGTTTTTATGTTTTTGTGTGTGTGTTTCTCTGAATATCCTGTACGCGAATGGTCGTAACGTGTGTTGCTTTGCATGCTATTTTACGCTCGGTAATGTTGTCGGCAGCACCTGACTACGGTCAAGACGCTTTTATTTCATAGCGCCAGCACCTCGTTCCTTAGCGTAGCGCCTCCCTCTGTTTGGGTCTCATTCATGCAAGGGTACAGAACCCTTTAATGAATCTTAGGAAGGGCGTGTAAAGTTCGAGGCTACGCACAGGAGGGCTGTAGGAAACAGCGCATTAGTGTGTCAACACCTCGCCGTGATTACCAGCGGAGTTCAGCGGAAAGGGAGCAGAGGAAGGAATGCGGCGCCGAACGACTGAGACATCTGGCGGTCAAGGGCGCGGCTAAGGCAACGGGTGGCTTCCACGAAGGGAGACGGTAAGGGAGTGGTCCCACAATTCGGCTGCAGGGGCGCGCCATATGGAAGCTATCGCAAAGGAGTCGCCGTGCCAACTGGTAGGAACCACTGATGAACGGCCGGACGAGGCACTCGCTTGTCGGAGTGATGTCTGTGAAGCGTCGTGCGGCATGGTCTCGGGGGCCGGGAACACAAGGGCTTAATGGGGTCCTGGTGGATGCTCCCGCAACGGCAGAAGGGACCCCGCGAGACTTCGGGCGGGCGAGGGGTCTCGAAGACGTAAACAAGTCGTAAATTTAAGGATGTAACGGACAACTGCGGGACGGAACGCCGGCAGCTTAGCGGCAGCTGATGGCCCGTGAGTTGCCAATACATGGAAACGATGACCGAACGTGCTTGCAGAAACAGGCGAGGCCGTGGGAACGACTCGGCGCACTTCCATTTGTTCTTCGCTTGATTTCAGGAGGGGAGAGAGTTTGGCCAATACTGCAGAAGTTGAGGGCGGGGCATGTAATCCCGTGTACCAATCGAGTTGTGCTCTCTTCAGGGAATGTGGTTTAATTTTAATAACTCTTGATGCTCCTTTTTCAGTATATGTTTTAGGGAGAGGGTTACGGACATTCGCAAGGCTAGAGAGCGAGCTACAAGTACGGTAGCCAATGGTGTAAAGAATTCGCCGCGATTGGTTAGTGCTGTTTTGCCGCGATTGGCCAGTGCTGATTGCGGGCCACGCCTCGCAGTGTTTAAAACCCGGGCACTGTAGCCCGAAAGGTCTTTCTTGGCTAGGCTTTGAGCTGATACCAAATCTCGGCTAGGTATGCCGAGCTAGCCAGCTCCATGTTTTGTTTCATGCCACCTTTCTGTAAATATTGTATGTATATAAACTTGTTAACCTCTTGTCTTTTGATCAAGAGACGGTGTCTAAATGCTCTAAACACCGTCTCGGACGGGGCCCACCTTCCGGGCACTTGCACCAGTCTCCGCAAGAAAAACGAACCTGCCACATCGACGAACGAGATTTCACTGGCTAGATGAAGGTCCGATAATGCCGAGCTTCAGCATGTGGTCCAACTAGTTGCGGGCGATCTGTAAGCGGTCTGGAGCAAGGCGACGGGCGCGAGCGTGTGTGGGCGGGCCAGTGGTCACAATGTGATGCGTGACCTGGTGTTTGACGGGTAGTAAGAAGTTGAAAGGTCGGAGCAGAGAAGGGTATTCATCTAGGAGGACCTCGTAGGCGGACTGGTGCGGGCTGGGTAAACTGGCAAGCGGTTTTCGAAGACGGAGGCCCTGAATAGATAGGTTCGTCATGGCATCCACGATACACTTGCTGTGCATGTTGACCAGCAGTTTGAGTGGCGCAAGAAATCAGCTCCGAGGATTGGGTAGTGTACGTTTGCGACGAGGAAAACCCATCGGAACACATGTCGGAGGCCCAAATTGAGTGTAAGAGCATGTTCGCCGTACGTAGCTTTGGGGATGAGGTTTGCGGCTTGGAGCGATGGGCCAGGACTGCGAGAAGTTGATGATGTAAGGCTGCGGGGGAGGACGCTCACCTCTGCTCCGGTGTCTTCGAGAAAACGGAGGCCGGAGTTGTGGTCGCCAATGAAGAATAAGCGGGTGGTCTGTAGGGTGAGGACCCTAACCTCTTCTAGTGGTGTCGTGGGCAGTTTCCCTGGAAGCGACAGGAAGGGGGCACAGACGCGCTGCTTCACCAAAGGTGCGGGGATACCAGCACTTGAAACACCTTGAAGAGGTGGGGTAGCACTGCGTCGGCGAGGTGAGGTCTTGCGACGGGAAAGTGAGAGATAGAGCGAGAAGTGGACTGTGCGGCGATTTGGACTGAGAGACGTGCAATCTGGGGGTGGAATTCATCACGAAGGCTCTGAAGGTAAACACAGGAAGGAAGAGATGATGGCGGGGTGGGAGGCTGCGAGACTGCGCCGAGAGGAATTGCGGAGAAGGAAACGTCCATGACGGAGTCTGCCAGCTCAGCAAGCTTCTCCAAAGGTAATCCCTGGCCGGGCACAAGCACCATGCGGACCGACGACGGCAAGCGCTGAAGGAAAAACTCACGCAGGAAGTCTTGTTCGAAGGTAGCAGCCTTGTCGCCCAGGAGTTGCTGGAGCCGCCGCAGCAACTGTGTTACCTTGCGGTCTCCCATTTCTTCGGAGGAGATGAGCTGCTGCAGACGGCGATGTTCCGAGGCGGATGTTCGCTTGATGAGCTCAGCAGCCAACGTGTCAAACGGGGCCGGGGCGGGCGGAGTTATGAGGAGGTCGCGGACATCGGCGGCAATCGCAGGTGGCAGCCAGGCAGCGACTTGGTGAAACTTCCGCGCCTGGCTAGTGATGCGGCCAATAGTGAGCTGGCTGTTCACCTGAGCGAGCCAGGGCTGAGGATCGGAGGCTGAGAACTGGGCAAGGCGAAAGGACAGCGCAAGGTGTTGTTGTTGGCGTTGGCCATGGTGGGAGCGGGTGTTCCAGCGGACGTCCGGGTCACCAGATTGTTGCGCCCGAAAAGTATGAGCCGGGCACGATGAAGGAAATAATGGGTTTACTGGCTGGAGTGCTAAGATGTAAGGTGGCGTGCGGCCGAACGGTGCATCTCGCCGGCACAAGAGTCGAGCTTTATTCGGCTGAACTTCAGCGTCATCTTCATCGGCGGCTGGTACTGCTCCTAACGCGTGAGGCCGCGGCTACTGCTGCAGATCTGTACCACCCGGCCGCGTACCTGCCACACAGACTGAAATCCTGAACAATATATCTTGGAAAACTTCTCGTCATGGGCTTGATCAAGCCTTCATCACCGATGAGAGGGAGAGAAAAAAAGTTACTGTCGAGTTTATAATAATTGGCTAAACGATGTGCGCTAGCAAGTCGCGTTTCATTTCGCTTTCGGCTCGAGGCTATGGCTTTCGAGGTTTAAGCAAAGATCGGCGAAATCAGTGGTAACGCACTGTAAAATTTTAGAACCACGTAACGCACTTTAAAAGGGCACTGCGACAGTGGTATGCTCTGAATAATTTGCGCGCGGACAGAAGTTGATGAATACGACGACGTGCAATGCACAGCGCGAGAGAGTCGCAGTTAAACACGAGAGATGATCGGTTGTGGCGATAGCATATATATATATATAGTACTTTCGTGCACGTGCAGTGACCAGCGAAGCTATTTGTGCCGCCGCCGGTTAGAAGCTCGGGCCCGGCGCAGCCGCATTTATTTTATTTCTGCAGGTCCACCTGACTTCAGGCACTCAGACAACGGTTTTTTTTCGAGATCAGAAGCCAAGATTCTCCTGCAGGCGTAGGCATCAGGCGTCGAAAAGCACGCTAATAGCAAGCGAGCTAAAATATATTCCCATCAAACAACAGCAGCACAAATATTTACAGCGCAGCGCCATCTCTTCCGTTCCTAAAACCACGGCCCACATTTCCACTGCTTCCTGTTCTGTTTCGATGCTGGGGCACCCAAAAACCGACTTGTTACGGTGATGCAAAGAGAATCCGGAACCAACTCAGTTTCGGTTTCAGTTTTGCCTACGCTGCTTTATCGTTTTCCCGCCTTTCATCTTCAGTACGATTGGTCGTGCTGTATCGTCTGACCTTCGTGTGCATTGCATGCCGTGGTTAGACAATGTCGGAGACTCGGCCCGCAAAGCGACGCAAGCAGTATTCGGATCGCGACAAATACTTCGAGGTACCAGCAACAAGCTTCAGCAGGCGACAGGAGGAACACGCCGCTTATGCTGCTATGCGTTCGACCGCGTCAACAGCAGAAGCAAGTCGCTCTGAAAATGTCTGTGACACATGCAACATAGTAATGGCGTCAAATGACAATTCAGCAAAATGCCCGGTGTTTAAGTGCAGACAGCCTGAAGGCTTTGAGAGAACGGGGTTCATTTTTTATCATAATGAATATGCAGAAGCAGCTCAGCTTTTTAATTGAGCAGACAAAAGATGAACTGGAAGCAAATCTGACATAACTGCGACAGCCTGCGCCATCAAATAACATCGAACCAGCGATCATCACTGTCATCACAAATGCTGGTTGTTATGGCAGACTGCAGAAGTCATGAAATCTGGGAAGAGATGACTTAACATTAACCATAAACACTGACGGGAGTCCAGTCTTCAAGTCATCCAAAACATCTGTGTGGCCGCTTAAGTTTATAGTTAATGAGCTTCCTCGAGACTTGCGGTTCAAGCATTCAATCCTTGCTGGACTTTGGTTTGGCAAGTCGCATCCAAACATTAAAATTTTCCTTAGCAAGTTTGCCTGCGAAGTGAACAGTGCAAAGCCAGTGAACTGGACATGCAAGTTGAAACACACATCGAAGCCCTACGTGCTTTGCTGCTCGGTAGATGCACCGGCAAGGGCATCTGTACTAAACATGACGCTATTCAATGGCTACTTTGGCTGCCCATTGTGCCTTATTCGAGGTGTGCACGTTGAAGGTAAGCAAAATCTTTCAGTCCTGCCAAAAAATTCATAGCTCTCTAATGAACTAGTTTTCGTGTAGAGAGGTGATGTAAAGAATGGGGAGGGCAGGGAGCAAATGTTGGTGTACCGCACGATCTCTCACTCACTTCTAGGGAGCATGCGGTATGTGACCGCGGAACCAGTCGAAGCATGGACATCAAAAATGCTGGCCTCAGGTATAAAGCTGGCAGTTTGCTTCAAGGATAACGTCAACGGTGCAAAAGCTGCATTACTCTGCATTACTCAGCCTAAAAGGTATGAAAGCTTGTTTCGGTCAAACATTTTGTCGAACAATGTTAATTGGTTACAGTAGAAATTCGTTAATTCGACACCTGCTTCGGAAATGCGTATAATTCGACATGCCGGCTCAGTCCAGGCCAATTAACTTATGCTCACTAATTCGCGCATGGGTTAATTTGAACGGGCTCCCGGGGGAGGCGGCGTGACTGGCGTGGCAAGAGATGCTCGAATGATGAAAACTTAAGTTACGTGCTGCGGAGTCGCTCGCGCACCCCTGTCGAGCGCGCAATAGCGGGACAACGAACGGACGACCGACCGCTTCAATTTCAGTTTCGTTTGTGTGTGTGCGTGCGTGCGTGCGTGCGTGCGTGCGTGTGTGCGTGCGTGCGCGCGTGCGTGCGTGCGTGCGTGTGTTTGTGTGTGTGCGTGCGCGTGCGTGCGTGCGTGCGTGCGTGCGCGCGTGCGCGCGCGCGTGTGTGTGCGTGCGTGTGTGTGTGTGCGTGCGTGCGTGCGTGCGTGCGCGCGCGCTTTCCGTTAGTTTGCAGCAGCGGCGGCTGGGCATCAGTCAGCCAACGTAACCCAGTTTACCGTCGTTTCAGAAGCTGGATGGCGCGTAGCTGGGGTTTTCTTACCCCCCACCCCTTTTTTTTCGCCGAATCCGCGCCGCTGAGCCGTTTCGTTCGCTTCCGTCTGCTGGCTCAGCGCCTCCGTAGCGCCGCCACACCAGCCACACCTGCACATACGCTCCCCTCATGACACCGTATGCCTCGCGCCGCACTCAAATATTTGGCATGTACCTTGAACGGGGCGTACCGTACGAGATTTGGAATCTTGGATCCCACGTACGCCACCTGGTCGCCGCTCTTTTTCCTGCCACCGCCTCACCGTACACGCCCGGTATTCGCGCTAGCCTTCGACGACAGTGCGTGGAACGCACATATGAAATAGTGGTTTAATAATTACAAAACAATACAAAAAGGAAGAAAAGGATGTTGCCGGCCGCGACAGTTGCTGTTTTCTTCAGCACCCGAGCTGCGGCTGGCGGAAATAAAACCCACATTTAGACCTATAGGATGCAGGAGCGAGAGTATCGATGAAATTGATCTATGCGTACAGCCGCCGCGGTGGCTCAGAGGTTAAGGCGCTCGTCTACCGAGCCAGAGTACCCGGGTTCGAACCCGACCGCGGCGACCGCGTTTCAATGGACGCGGATTGCAAAAGGCGCCCGTGTGCTGTGCGATATGCGATGTAATGCTGTCCATTTGGAACACTATTACAATTGCCACTAGCTGGAACTCAGTTGTTGCATTTGGAAATCTAGTTGATTGTAATTCTTTCTTTTATTTGAGTAGGGAGTACTCAAGCAGTACTTTGCAGACCAAGGAAAAGAATTATAGAGCAAGTACTGACTGTCACGAACAGTGCTTGCGTTCAGGCACCACTGCTTAGGTGCACAAAAAACAAGAGCACTTCTACTGGGCCCTTAACAAAGGAGTTGTGCTGAAATCTTAATTTGTTCTGCAGAGCACTTTCAGAAAGTGTGTTTGTCTGTGCATTCCGCTTCAGAGGTGCACATTCATTCCTTCTTAATTTGAACACTTTTGGTTCCTTACCGAAATAATTCGTAAAGAGTGTCGTCAGTAGTAACGAATTAAGAAAAATTACAGTTTGCTTCTGTGCATAGTGGAAGCAGGGTAATCTTGAAACTTCCAAGTGCATTATTGTGGTCGTCTTTACCTTTGAAATAACACAGTGCAGGTTGAAGCGCATATAAATTGCCTAGAGACCCATATGAGGCACACACTGGCGCCTCATGGTAAGATGAAGTTTTTCCTACAATGACTGTTTACATCCCAAAAGCTCTACTCAGTTGACTGACAGCTGCTGAATTTTGTTTTCAATATAGCACAGGCTACTAGGAGATATTTTTTTTACACACGAATTCAAGCAACGCGGCAAATGGCAAGGTTTGTCGACTGGGCTCCTCGCCACTGTAAAGCATGAAACCACATACACAGACAAAAACGGCATCACTACGGCATTTACACCTGCGCACTGCTTTTCCGGGTGTTCTGCACTCAAAATACAAGCAGAAAAACATCTTTTAGGGGCATTTAGAAGTTTGTTTTCATCACTGTGCATATTAACAGAACAAAAATAGATGGGCCCCAGTGTGCTCCCGGCATTGTCTCTTTGTCGATTGCCCTCACAGTCTTACAGTGATTTTCCATATTATTGAGTCATAAATGCATTAAAAATGTTTGGTCCATAGATAAATTGTCTATTATTCAAATTGTGCATATAAATGGGGGTCATACCAACGGGGCATAACTGTATATTCTTTTGCCAGGCTGTGATTAAGGAAAGTAGAGTGACCTACAGTAAGGCGTTGGACCTAAATGAATGGGGCCACAGCACGCATATATCGTCATGGCAGGCAGTAGCCTTGAAAACATTCTTTTAGGGGAGAAGTCATACTACTACGCGTTGAACTTCATGCATTACCATATGATGTCATTTGCCCCAGAGAACAACATTGTCAGCTGTAGCACACCAGAGGTGGCAGTTTGAGCTCTGTTACAAAATAGCTGCATACTCGTGGCTGTTTATGGTGCCGGTTTTTATTATGGGGCAACGCAATAGTTGTGTTTTACTGTTACAAACTGTCTTTACTAATGCTTTGCATGCCATGCTTTTTTGTTTAGGCCTGGACCTCGTCAGTGGTCAGAGCGTTGAGTACATGCGCTGTGTTCTCGAGGGGGTCACAAAGCAACTGACTGAAACTATCCTGTAATCTTCGAACTTTGACCAGCGCTTCTATATTGGTAATGTATCATTATCACTTAATGTACATAGCTCATTTAGGTGTTATTTATGTGAGAGCATGTAAGTTTAAATATATCATCACACTGGATTTTGACTGAATTTCGTCACTATAATATTTATTTATTTATTTCAAGATACCCTTAAAGGCTCTCTTCACGAGGGTATTACATAGCGGGTGGTGAAAATTTCAACTTGAATACATAGAAGGAACATTAACATGAGTAACACGAAAAAAAGAAGCAAGAAAAGAGCGATAACTGGTAGTCAGCAAGAATCGAAATGTGGCGGAACAACAAGACACAAAATAAACAAAATAAAAAACAAGAAAAGAAAACACTAAGATAAAAACAACGGAATAACCAGAACGAAAAGCAAAACTCGAACACATTGCGTTGAGCAGAACAGAACTAGAAGAAAACTACACATCGCTTTGATTTTTTAAAAGTTCATGAAATGATGTCGCATTCGTTTCTGTTGCGATTGTGTAAGGCAGCCGCTGCCAATCGATAATAGTTTTGGGTATGAATGATTTAGCATAACTTGAAGTGCGACATGTGATGCGTTTGATTTTGAAAGGATGGTCACGGCGTGGAAACACTGCTGAGGGTAAGTGAAAGAAATCGTCGTGAAGCAACGGATGATGGTAAATTTTGTGGAAAAGAGTTAAGCGAGCCAGTTTACGACGATGAGAAAGGCCATCAAGTCCAGCACGAGCTTTTAAAGCGGTGACGCTAGTAAAACGTGAGTAGTCAGAATAAATGAAACGAGCAGCACGGTTTTGCAGGGATTCTATGTTATCTTTGATGTAGGCTTGATCTGGGTCCCATATGGCGGAAGCGTACTCAGTTTTAGGTAGAATTAATGTAATATAAGCAAGTTTACGCACATGCGCAGGAGCATGTCAAAGGTTACGTTTTAAAAGGCCAAGAGAATGGTTAGCAGCTGCTAGAATCAGGTTAATATGATAGTTCCAGGTTAAGTCTGATTGAAAGTGAACTCCTAGATACTTTTAAGTGGAGGTTCACTCAACTGTTATGTCATTAAGAGAGTATGCGGTTGTTATATTATTTACAGTTCACAATTATTGCTGTGATTTTTGCTGATAAGGTTGATTTTTGTGTTATAGTTTCCATAGTAATTGCTTAAAGTGACGTTGCCATTTTCTATCCTCAGTTGACACAGGCTTCAAGCTGACTGAACGGCACCTTTTTCTTGCAGCTTATTTGTTTTGATGTTGCATAATTAATATTGCATGTCTCATTCATTTGTTTGAGCTCATGAAAGAGGCTTAATCACCATTATGAATGTTTTTCACAGGTGCACCTTCAACTGTGGCACGCATTTACACACGGCTTCTTGCAATAAAGCCTCCCCGTTGCATCACAAGGCTACCAAGACCACTCAGAGAACGAGGCTATTGGAAAGCCTCTGAATGGAGGCAGTGGCTTTTGTTTTATGCCCTCCCATGCCTTGAAGGCATTTTCGACCGGAGTACTGGAAGCATCTGGCAAAGCTTTCAGAAGCCATCCACATTCTCCTTCGTGAGGAGCTGTCCCCAACTGAAATTCCTAGAGCAGGTAATTTTCTGCATTTACCAAGAATACTAGTTAATTCTGCATGGCAGGTGCTAGAGTCTTGTAGCCAGGGCTCGAATTTTTTAATTTATATTTTATGCGGAATTTGGCAGAATTTTTCCGTGGTTATTGCAGAGTGTAATTTTCATTTTTTATTTTTCGCAAATATTATCTCTGGTGGAAAAAGTAACATTTTTTATGATTTATGCGGCATCCCTGTGCACACTCAAAGGTCGCATGTAGTTTGTCTTGGCTTGTTTGTTACCAAGAGCAGTTTATGCATGTGCAAGTAACTAATGCAGAAATGGGTGTGTTTGTAGAAGTGATTGCAATTTGAAATACTACTGCCGTAAAAATACATTACCAGCGCGGAAGTTAAGCGATGAAGGCTTAAGAGAAAGACATAAATAGAAGTTCATTTATAAAAGCTTGGTTGTGCACAAACCCAAATAAACGGGAAAAAAATAAGTGAAAACATCAGAGGAGCAACACAAACATATACTTGCCCCACTTAGGCAAGTAGAACTGGGCCTTTCTGTCTGGTAACCTTCATGTCGGAATAGCTTTATCTGGTGGCGCATAAATCATAGAACATTTGCTGCTTGTGACTGGGACACTGCTCACTTATTCAATCATGAAACGATTTGTGAAAGCAGAAAACGCTTCATAAGAACTAAGTTTTGGAATGGGAAGAAATATGTAACTACAGCCAAAGTTCAGAAGCCAGACAAGTCTCCAACCACAAAGTTCGCATGATGACGACAGCGATAGAAGTTCCCCTGAACCTTTGTAGAAGCCAGAACATGACACTATTTCGTGACACTTGTGCGTTGTTTTGAGTTTAAAGTGGCTTGTTACAGTTCCACATGTCACCGTGCGAAACAAAGCGTTCAAAAACTCCTTAACCAAGTAATAGCTAAAGAGATGCCAGGCTGTGGTCGGAGTGTGCTATGCTACAAGATGAAGCTCAACAAGTTAGCGGAGCCTCTCGGTGTACACTCGGTGTTCAATTGCCTTAAGTAGATGATCACTACCTCAAAACACACAACTGCTCTACTTACTCCAATTATCCCACTGTTGTACTGCTCTCCTGGTGTCCGAATTTTATTAGTTCTATGCTGTGACTGATTGGAACTCGTATAAACAGCTAGCAAGCTAAAGCATACATCTGAAGGATGCTATATTATTTTTTGAATAAGCCAAATTTCAAAAATGAATTCAGCCTATGTTTATCATTCTTTTTTTTGTCATTTTAAACCATGAACTCCAACCCCTCAAACTTAGCAGCAAAATTTGCATTTTGTAACAAAAATTAATCTTTGCATTGCAGTGTGGTAGAGTCTATATGTGATGTGATGACACTATCATTGGTTCATAAGTTCTAACTGCCTCATCACATGTTGGGACATAATCTGTAAGAATACTTGCATTGTCTAACACTGGATCGATATGAGTAATAGCAAATAAAAAGGTCACTATTTAATAGTTCGAAATTTATTCTGTGGAATTATTTAAAATTAGTTCTTAGGGTCACTTAAAGGAATTTATTGCTTTTCATTTCAGAGACTCTTCTGAACACCTTTGTTTTCCGCTACCAGACACTGTATGGGATGGCATTCATGACGTTCAACGCTCATGTCTTGCAACACCTTGCAAACTGCGCCCTTTCACTTGTGCCCCTTTGCGCTTATTCAGCCTTCGTATTTGAGGGTGGAAATGAAAGCATTGTGCGGCTCGTGTCTGCAGCAAATGGTCTACCGCGGCAAATTACTGAAAGAGTGATGATGCTACAGAAGCTCCACCGGCTTATTGAGGGCGACCTTCTTACAGAAGAAGAAAAGCAGGTCTGTAAGGGCTTGATAGGCTACACACTTGTAAAAAGTTCCTTGCGTGTGCATGACCTTTGTCTCTTAGGAAAAGGCAAAGACACAGCCCTGGGCACCTCTGAGCAGGACAAAATTCAGCTTTGCTGTGGAGTTTCTGCGACACGCGGCATGGAATATGAGCGGTTCATAAAGGGCAAACGGATATATCACAGCACTGCATACGAGAGACCATCAAAATGAGACACGACTTCTCTGCGGACGGACAGTGGTGACTACAAACGCATTGGGAAAACACTGTTCGTGAAGGAAGTGAACCGCTGCATTCTTCTCTGCAGGCCTGTGATCGTTTCTGACAACCTGGAAGTTCCTCCACATATTAGGGAGTGCTCCCTGTCACATGACACAGTTTTTGATGTGGTGTTTTCAAGAGAGGTGGCTGACACCTGTGTCTTCATAAATTTCGTCAATGAAGAAAAAACATACATTTGTGACCATCCAAACAAAATTGAGAGGGATTGAAACAAACTCTGAAGGGACATTAAAGTGCAGAATTGGGCCAGTCAGTACTATAGTCGGATACAACTTAAGTCTGCAGTGAAGCTCCGCCCACATTCAGCCTCCGTGCACAGAATTCCTCCACGACAAAAAAGTAGTCAACTACTTAAACGTTTCTTGTTACCTAAACAAGAAGCTTATCACAAGAAAAAAAATTATGAGCTCTAGAATTTTGATATGCGGGTTGTTTATATTGTCAAAAATAAAAAGCTGATTTCATTTACTGCTGCGACTGGCCAGCGAAGTAATACAAGACGCCGTGGATCTCGGCCCAGAGTTAGCAACTGCTGTTTTTTAAGTTGTATCCTACTATAGCCCTCTTCACCACTCTCTCTTCGCCTTTGGAAGGGCAAAAAGAAAAAACAGGGCTGGGTGTCTATTGACCTGGCCTCTGCCCGCTACTTCGCTGTTCTTGCATCACATGTACACTGCATGCACAGGAAGGAAAGTACAACAAACGTTACACAAATCAGTGCAGCTCCATCTATGTCGCATCCATCCTAGGGAAATCGAATTTAAACTGTACATGCTAACGAAAAGGCATAGCAGTGTGTGCTGTAACTGGCATTTGAAAGCATACCGCTAGAGTAGGTGCACGTTGTCTTCATTTGTCGTGCAGTGTTGTTTTGTTTCACGCTATATATAATGAAAGGGACATTAGCGACATTCATTGCGTCTTAAAAACGGCATGGAGTCCTAGGTTTGCAGAATGTGTTTACTATTTTGTACCATATTTATTTTTTTTCTTTAGTGTGGCTAGAGGCGACGATTGCATCATTACACATCGGTATACTGCCGCTGAGCAAAGCAATAAGGCTGGGTGCTGACCTCTGCTTATCCATGTCTAGCTAAAGGGCTTTGGCAGCTGGTTCAAAATGCCATGCAACATAGTTGTCACCGGTAGCAACGAACACTGCAGCCAATGAGCTGCCAAGAGTTTGCTCCCACATTTTATGGACAGTCAAGAGCTGCAGTGCATGACTAAACGGCTAGAGTGTGCTATGCTGTTTAATCTACAAAATGTGCATTCAAAAGGAAAGTTCATTTTTGCTTTCTTTGGAGATGGGATTGAACTAATTTTGCTTATTTTGGCAAGCCTGTGTGCCTTATTGGTTGTAAACTCGTATGAAATGCATGCGAATTCACAAAGCTGGCTCTATAACTATGTTTTCTGTAAGTGCTTGTATCGAGGAAGCCAATGCAGTGCATGTGAGAAATTTCCGTGATCTCCTTGTCGCTGTTGTGCGCTTCAATTGATATCCTTGTCAGCTTCATGTGCTGGAACGGTCTAGTTACTTTTTTAGTTATATGGGTACAGGGCAATATCTTCTCTGTCAATGGCAGCAATGCACAGCTGAAGTTTGAAGTGGCAACAGTTGGACAGTAGAGTAATTAAGTGTGTTCAATTTCAGAATTATGTTGGTTTCGCTTTAGTGTTGATGATTGTGTTCAGCACGTTTGTGTGAGCTATGGCACAAGCAAGTGTACAAATGTTTACAGTCGTGCCTCGTTGATATGGACACATTGGTTCTGGGTTGGAATTGTTCATAAAGTGAGTCATCCGTGATAATGAATCGTCAAAAAATTTCACAACCACATTTCAATTAATGCCTGCTTCTGTATGGAGTGGTGGCCAGTGAAGTGGAAACGAGATGAGATCTTGTGAGCTCCAACTACATTATTTTGCTTGCCATTATCTTTAAATAATGCAGTGCAATTTGAATTGCCTAGCGGTGCATCAGCAGCATGATGGCATCTTATGGCTTGATGACGTATCTTCTGCTATGACTGTTCACATCACATTAACCACTAGTACGCTAACAACATAACACACGCTGCAAAGCGAGTTTTCTTTACATCAATTTATGCACTGAGGGAAACAATAAGGCACACCCACTGAGCACCCTGTAAACATGAAAGCACAAAAAAAGGACCATTACTCAGGCATCACTATTGAATTCAAAACACCATAGAGAAAATGTTTGTTTTGTTGGGGTACTGAAGACTATTAACACACAGAAATACAGGGGTCCCAACGGGCACTATGCATTTGCATCCTGTGCATTTTCCGTACAGTGAGTTTCCATACTCACAAGGCATCAGTACATTCAGGAAGTTTGGATCCCAGAAAAACTGTCCGTAATTCGAGTCGTCCGTAATAACAGGGGTCATATTAAGGGGGCACGACTGTATTCCACTGTGTAGTGTGTAAATTCGCATGTATCTTTTTTACCAGTCGTATGAATAAAACTGATTTGATGATTTCACACCATAATAGAAGCCCGTAACTTGCTTTCCTTTGACACATAATAAGAGCATGATTGGAGCCAGGTGTACCTTGATTACTGTAAAACAAAGTCTGCAGTCAGGATTTCCTGTCACTGCTCTATGCTTTTATACGGCTTGTTAGCCTAGCAGACATTGCTGCAAAGAACTTAGTACACTGTTGCATGTGGAATATTTTCATGTTGTTTCCGCTTGTGGTTGCAGTCTCTATCTGTGTTGCTCAACAGTTTTCTGCATTTCTGTGGAGTTTCTTTTTTTACTCCAATTGCCCATTTATACATCAGCTGCTTTGCTATCTGGAAGTTTCAGCTTTTGCATAATTTTGCTGAGTTTTCCTTCATATCTTTTATTCTTTGCGGACAGTGGCATTCACACATCTTGCATAACCTAATGGCAAAGGCCGCTATCATCTTAGTCAAGTAGATAATGAAACAATGCGCCCGCAGTAACAAGAATGACTTTTCCCTGTTCAGCGGTATGACCTTTTTCTTCAGACTGCAAGGGTGTTTGTTACTGGTAGTCAGATCAGTGGTTTTTGCTTGAGCCGCATAACATTGAAAACAGCACGTGTGATGGCACTATTATACTAGATGTTTTTGAATCGACAGGGCAAGAAGTTGGTTTCGCAGCAATTTTTGTATCAATAGCTTGAAATGGATGCAACCAGAATCCTCTCAGTGCACTCATTAAGAGTTCTTGTAGCTTCTAGCAATTTTTTCATTCTTGTGATGGGCTTGGGTAGCTTTCCCTTCCTGAAATTTCTGTCATGGTGAACTGGAGCTCAAACGCTTACATCAGGTGGACCGCAGAGTAAATTTTCTAACCACACATCCTCAGGATGTGAATGCATCAACACGCAGACTTAAATCAAGCCTGTGATGATAGCCTATAATCTATTATAAGAAAGACTTTTCCAGAGAACCGCCTTTTGTTCAGTTTTCTTGATAGCATAGTCAAAATTTCTGTGTGCACTGCTGTAGTCGTCAAGCCTCATAGCTCAAATGTTCTTTTTGTTTAATATGTATGATCTTTATTCTTTTCCACCTGCGCAAAATGTGGTGTCATATCTGAGTTTTTATGGAATTTTGTGAACCATGCTTATTGTGCCTTCCGTTTCGTTTACTGACATATCAGCAGAAGCTACTCCATGCATTATAATGTAAAACTGAAAGCAGTACTTATCAATGCAGTGAAAAGATTGCTTTTCAGGAAAGGAAATGACGCATTAACTGTCTCACATATCTTGGTGGACACCCGAACAATGCCAAAAGCTAGGCAATAAGTTATTGTGTGTGCAGCCTTTCTTTTTACTAGTCATTCAGAGCTCATGTATCATGAGCGTTCATGTTTTTTTGTGCGCTTGTTTTGTGGTATGTCAAACAAATGATGAAGAAAAAAATTGCATTTTCTTTGTAAGAACGCTAATTAAGGATTGCTTCAGTATTCTTTTGACTTAGCACTTTTGAGATGTTAGGTAATCCAGCAGTCATAGTACCGGACTGGACAAGTGTTGTGTTAGTGACTGCAGCACAAAAATGCATAATAAAGAATGCAAGAGCAGATGAGCACAAGTGCTGAACTTCCAGTTGCGCACTATTTGCAACGGTTCATATGTACGCATATAATTTCCAGGGGTAAGATATATACATTACTTATGCATCCATAAAGCAGCCATCTTTTTATCAGATTGCAGTGAACACTGAACTCAAGGAGCCTATAGGCTAATCCGGGCAATTTAGTCTGATTTAGCAATGCCAATATGACAGAAGCCAACAGCCACAGAAACCAAGGGGTACAGGGGATTTTTTTAAAATTAATTTATTTATTTTGTGCTGTTGATCAATTTAGAATATCATTGAATATGTCATCGCTGAAAGCTAATTGATTAGAAAGGCAGAAGAAAAAACAACCACATGACGCCGGTGGGATCCGAACCCACGACCTCCGAATTACGCGTCCCGTGCTCTACCTCTGAGCTACGGCGACGGCTGTCAAACCTTCTGCTTTCGGGGGTATTTATGTTTACAAGTAACCTAACCTTGAGAGTGTTCATCAGCGCCACCCACGTTCCTAAGCGGCGGACGTAGAACGTCCTGAGTTACCGCAGGTGTGACATATTAAGGCGGAAGCCTTTAATGTCTCATCGTTGTAAGCAGCAGTTGTCGACAGAAAATGTCACGCTTTTCAATTGGTGGAAACGGTCGTGACGTCACAGTGCGCGAATTTCAAACGGGGCCAATTGCACTTTGGCTAGTAACCATACAACCAATTGAAGGGATCGTATAGTGATGCTCCAAGTAAGTGGGACTGAGCTTAGTTAATTGCTTAATTACCCAATTAGCCTAATTAGCTTTACTAGTCAGGCCATATAAATAAATAAAACCGATCAAGAAATTGGTCGAGCTCAGGAATCGAACCCCGGTCTTCGGCGTGAGAGACGAGCACGCTATCCACTCCGCCATGCCAGCTCGATGGTTTGGAATGAACAAAGGCGCGTCTAGTGAATACGGTGTCTTCACTCACTCTCATCCTCCTCCATTCCCTTCCGGCGAGGTTTAGGTGTCCACCAACAAATGAGAAACAGATACATTTCCTTTCCTCAAAAACCAATTTACCGACGAGCGAGGCGTAGAACCGAATGGGCGATGGCGTTCTATGGACTCCTTGGCAGCGTTGCAAGACGCTGTCGCGTTCCACTCTTAGGGGCGAAGCTTAACATCTTAACCACACATCAGTGACCACACTTTAGGTCAAAAAAGTGCCCCACTGAATTTTGACGGGTGTCCACCGAGATATGTGAGACAGTTACTGCGTAATTTCCTTTCCTGAAATACAATTTTCATTTTCTTCATTACGGCTCCTCTTTATCTATCTTCTTTCACTCCCACCTCCCTTCCTCTACGGTGCGGTTCAGGTGTCCACCGAGATGACAGAGAATTACTGCGCCATTTCCTTTCCTCAAAAAGCGTTGCGTTCAAAGGGCAAGGCATCGCGCCGAACGGGTGGTGGCGTTCCGCGGACTCCCTGGCAGCGCTACAGCGCTGTCGCATTCCACTCCTAAAGGCGAATCTTAAGCGTCATTAATTAGAAGTTAATTAGCATTCAGGCAGTAATGAGTAATTAACAATTAATTAGTGATTTGCCATCACTTAGTAATTAGTACTCAAATTTATGTGACGCCACCAGTGCCACAGAAACAGCGAAGGTGGTGCGGAAAACGCTTCCGCCTCTACCCACTTTAGACAGTCAAAGTGCCCCCTGAATTTTTCAGTAATATTCTAAATTGATCAACACCACAAAATAAATAAATTAATTTAAAAAAATCCCCTGTGCCCCTTGGTTTCTGTGGCTGTTGGCTTCTGTCATATTTACAACGAGCCCCTCATTCCCCTTCCTTGTTTGCTTAATTGCTTAGCGAGGGCCTCGATTCTGGCAGCCCTGATGCCATAGGAAGCATAAGAGGGTTCTCGCACAGCTTCCACCCTCTCCGTTCGATGACGTTCTACGTCACACCTGCGGTAACTCAGGACGTTCTACGTCCGCCGCTTAGGAACGTGGGTGGCGCTGATGAATACTCTCAAGGTTAGGTTACTTGTAAACATAAATACCCCCGAAAGCAGAAGGTTTGACAGCCGTCGCCGTAGCTCAGAGGTAGAGCACCGGACGCGTAATTCGGAGGTCGTGGGTTCGGATCCCACCGGCGGCATGTGGTTGTTTTTTCTTCTGCTTTTCTAATCAATTAGCTTTAAGCGATGACATATTCAGTAATATTCTAAATTGATCAACACCACAAAATAAACAAATTAATTAAAAAAAATCCCCTGTGCCCCTTGGTATCTGTGGCTGTTGGCTTCTGTCATATTTACAACGAGCCCCTCATTCCCCTTCCTCGTTTGCTTAATTAGCAATGTCAAGTGTGCCACGGTGCTTTCAGGATCTTGTTCAGGACGAAATCATTGTAGATTTTGGCCATTTGACTGCTTGCAAATGGGGAAATTTGATCTGTCCAGCATTTTGCTGTATTTTTCACCCCATTAAACTAAATCTATGTTCATCATTGCCTGGCTTTTCAATCAGCAATGTTGATCTTCGAATAGCTTAATTCTTGAGTACTAGGCTTTTAAGTAACGTGCCAATGTTTCGAAACAGTCTGCAACCTTATTCAGTGATGCGAAGACTTCACAGGCAAGGAAACCGACGCATTTTTCCTAAGTGGCAGCTACAGTTTACACGCTCAGTAAATGGACCACACAACCTTAGTCGCAAAAAGAGACCGCAGAGACAGCAAAAAAAAAATCTGCAAAAGTCAATTAGGTGGGCTTCCCCACAAAGCCTGCCGCACTTTTCAGCGGCAGATCAAACGCCGGCTAAGGTGGGTTCCTCGCAGTACAGCTGCGTCGGGTAAAAAATCGGACGCCAGGATGATGGCTGTAGCTGTCGTCGTCACCTCCGCTTCTGGAAATTAAGCTAGAACCTACTATTATACGGGTGCGAGAGGCGCACACAGGTGCTAACCACCTCGCTACCAGTTGTTCTCGCCCTTGTATCATCTGTGGTACTGATGGCAAAAACGAGATAAAGCATGAACCATGGCACTAACGCTTGTTGCATCACCACAATTAGTCAAGTAGTGAGGCAAAGCCTGCCGCCTGCAATCCGAGGGCACAGCCGTTTTGACTAGCAGTTCGAAATATCCGTTTTATGGCAAACCGCGTTCGGTAAATAAAGTAAGAAATGTATGTACATGTCTCTTCAAAATATTTAGGAACCGTTTAGCAAAGCAAAGAATTCGTAATATCCGTGCACGTTATAAATTCTCGAGGTTTGACTGCAAATTGCTTGAAATGCTCTACAATGATTTCATACTACAAGAAAATATATCGGAAGACGTTGCGGACGATTCATGACCAGTCGGAAGACATCTACAGCCTTCGCGAAGAACTTTTGACTTTTGCGAAGCGCCAATCCGAAGTCGCAGCTGCCTTGTGCTGGGCTTGACGTGGATTTTTTGGGGGGGCAGATGGAAGTAAAGCTCGTCCATACGGTGTCAAGACACTACAAAAACCAGACATATCATTCATGACATCAGAGCAATGCATTAACCGGTTCCATGAGCGAAAAAAAGCGGAAAACGATACGGTGACAGTTGGTATACGTTGCTGCATTTTCCTCGTCAGAATCAAATTCCAAACACAAAAATTTCATTGTCAGAGTCAGCTGCTGCTTGAAGCACCGAAAAAATCTGTTGCAGATGCAGCAGAACCGCGCGAAGCGAGATTTTTTCGAGCGTGCGCCGTCTCTGCAGCTGACGCAGTCCCGCAAGCGCACTACGCCGGATCCTCGATCATCTTCAATGGCGTTTTAATAATTTCCGCCCCGCGGGAAAAGTACAAGCTATGCAAGAAACGAAAGTGCAGTTGTTAAATTAAACTAGAGAGCGCAAAAATCCTTGGCGGCCTTGTAAAACTCAAATCGCGCTTCGAATCCGTCGATCGCCGCGGTGGTCGATGCGCATACTGGCATGGTATACCGAAAGAGTTGACGCAATCCACAGCGTCGTAGTCGCATTCGCAAGCATATTGTCACGTAGTGGCGACTGCAGTCCGGCGAACAGGAAAACAACGAGGGTGTCTTCGAAACGGAACTCTTTATTCGGGCTGACTTGCGCCCGCAAAGAACTTGTAGCGCCCGGCGACGCTATAAAGCGCCGGCGCTGAGATCGGCGTTACAGCGCGCGCTAGAGGAAAATAAAGACGGACAGCGCGTGCTCGTGGCGCACGCCCGGCACGGGCAGTCCGGAACTAGAAGTCTGCCACGCTGGTCGTCTCTGTCTGGTGCTCCGCTGCGACCCCGCAAATCCTCAACAGTGGTGACCTGGCGAACCGTGCCTTCTATCTCAGCGGCGTTCCAGCATGGCGTACTGGCAGCACCCAAGTTTCGACCCGCCGCTCCCGGCGTTCCGGCCTGCAGGCGTCGGCGGGTGGTTCGCCCAACTGGAGGCTGCGATGTACCTGAACGGCATCACCATCCAGCCGTTCAAACACGAAGTCCTTTGCGACATCCTCCCGCCCGACCTCCTGCGTCGGCTCACCTACTCTGCCTTCGGCGGCCGGCCATACGATGCGCTGCGTGCGGCCGTCTTGGCCGACTTCGGCGCCTACTACGTTCCGCCGCCGCTCTACGACGCAGCGGACCCGTTTTCGCCGCCGCCAGCCTCTGGCCCTGCACCGGCCTCGCTCGCGCCCACGCAGCCTTCATCAGAACCCGGCCCGCCTCAGCAGCCCCTCGCCGCATCGCCGCCACTCCCGTCCAGCGTCTCCAGCCCGGCTGTCTCTCTCGACGCCACACCAGGTGGGATCCGCACGAGCTTCGCCTCGCGTCCTTCTCCCACTACTATCGTACCCGCGTCTCTGGCCCTGCCTCTTTGCGCTTCAGTGGCGTCGCCAGAGCCTCCTGCAGCCAAAGACGACTCTGCGGCAGCAGCCGTGCCGAGGCTTCCGGCATCTCCATCTACCTCGTCACTACCGCCAACAGCTCTGCAGGCCTCTTCTGTGAGGTTGAAGCCGTCGCCCGCTGATGCTAAAGAGCCCTCGACAAAGACCAAGCCTGCTTGTCACACTCCCAGCCCCTCAGAAGGTCCGCAGAGCACTACTCGTCATCAGGAGCAGGATGAGAAAGCCAACCCGATGACAGCAGTAACAAGCACGGCGATCGCCTCCAGCCCCACTTTGCCTGAAACAGTTCCCGACCCAGTGTCAGCGCTTGCTCTCAAGCCCGACCATGCCCACACGCGCATCAGCACTGGCCAGTCGCTCCGGACGGCCACTCCCGCTTTACCCCAGCACCTGGAATTGAACCCAGCAACTTCCTCCGTCATCTCCACAGCTGTCACCGTTGTCTCGTCGGGCACACCTGTGCCAACCCTAGTGGCCGGACCGCACTGCTCGCGCCCTACATCAGGGGCACCTGAGCCATGTCAGCCAGCCATTTCCACCTATTTGGACGACTTGAAGCTGGCGCTACAGCAGCGACACGACACCACGATAAAGACCACATCTGTCCACGGAGCCGTTTCGACCGCTCCCTTGCTTGTGACGGCGTACTCTGTGTGCCAGCTTCCCGCCGACATCAGCTGCAACGGTCCAGCACCAATGCCACTTGTGCCAGCGGGCAGCCCTACAGTCGGTGACGGCCCCACCATGGCCTCCATTGCCCTAATATGCTTTGTCAGCTCGGCACCCTGCATCATTCGCCCATTGCGCAGCAGCCAGGCTCGTCCACCTGAATCCGCGCCCTCCACCCGACGGCTCTTCCCGGACCCTGACATGAACTTACCGGAACCTCCCTCCATCGCGTGACCTCCATCTGTACCCCGTCGGCGCGTACATTTCGCCGTTCCGTCTAGGCGGGGGGCCCTGTAGCGCCCGGCGACGCTATAAAGCGCCGGCGCTGAGATCGGCGTTACAGCGCGCGCTAGAGGAAAATAAAGACGGACAGCGCGTGCTCGTGGCGCACGCCCGGCACGGGCAGTCCGGAACTAGAAGTCTGCCACGCTGGTCGTCTCTGTCTGGTGCTCCGCTGCGACCCCGCAAATCCTCAACAAACTGAATCACTCGGCGGCGGCGTAGCAACAAGCGTGCTCGGCGGTCGTCGGACAGAATGCCCGCCACTGTCGGCCGTGCTCTCTTTAAAGCCGATAGCGAACCTTCGAGATAAAGCGTGGAAGGTTCTAGAACTTTCTGGCAGAAAGTAGAATGGGCTCCGCCTGGATGCGATCAATCGAGATAATTCTAGGCGCGTCTTGTGTCACAAACGAAGCGACAAAGTGGCGTGCCGGCAGCCTTGAAGCATGAACAAATAAACAAAACAAACGCTACAAAGATTCGCGGAATTACTGCCCTCTCAAAGAAGCATCGACTCGATGCTTTAGAGTATAGTGCGGCTATCAACAATCAAAAACGGATTGTGCAAAAATAAACACAGAGTGTGGAAAAACGGCGTCCTTTAGCGTGCATGATAGGGCTTTAGGCGTACGAAATGGACTACTTCTGGTCGTACGCGGCGTCGCTGAGAGGCAGTCATTTGGTCAGGGACGACCTCATAGTCCAATTCACCTAGCCGACGAAGAACCTTGTACGGGCCGAAATAGCGTCGCAAAAGCTTTTCACTCAATCCTCGACGGCGAATGGGCGTCCAAACCCAGACTCGGTCTCCTGGCTTGTATTCCGCGTTGCGTCTTCGTAGGTTATAGCGTGTGGCATCGGTCCGCTGCTGGTCTTTGATCCTTAATCGGGCAAGTCTTCGGGCTTCTTCTGCGCGTTGTAGGTAGGCGGCGACGTAGACGTTATCTTCTTCGGTAACGTTCGGCAGCATGGCGTCCAGCGTGTTCGTGGCCTCTCTGCCATGGACGAGCCTAAAAGGCGTCATCTTGGTGGTCTCCTGCACTGCGGTGTTGCAGGCGAAGACTACGTAAGGCAAGATGACGTCCCAAGTCTTGTGTGGCATCGACATACATCGCGAGCATATCGGCGATGGTTTCGTTGAGGCGCTCGGTCAATCCGTTGGTCTGCGGGTGGTATGCAGTTGTTCTCCGGTGGCTGGTTTGGCTGTAATGGAGGATGGCTTGCGTCAGTTCCGCCGTGAATACTGTTCCTCTGTCAGTGATGAGCACATCGGGGGCGCCGTGTCGCAGAAGAATGTTCTCCACGAAAAATTTGCCGACTTCTGCTGCTGTTGCGTTCGGCAGGGCTTTTGCCTCGGCGTAGCGGGTCAGGTAGTCGGTCGCTATAATGATCCACCTATTTCCAGATGTTGATTTCGGGAACGGGCCAAGCAAGTCCATGTCGATCTGCTGAAAGGGCCTTGAGGGGGGTTCAATGGGGTTCAGAAATCCTGCTGGTCGGGTTGGAGGGGTCTTTCGTCGCTGACAATCTCGGCAGGTTTTCACATAATGTGCGACATCGGCAGACAGTCGGGGCCAGTAATACTTGTCTTGAATGCGGCGGAGGGTGCGAGAAAACCCGAGATGTCCAGCTGTCGGCTCGTCGTGTGAGGCCTAAAGAACTTCTCCGCGCAGACTTACAGGTACAACAAGGTTGTAGGCTGTCTTGTTCGCTGCAAAGTTTTTCTTCACGAGGACATCGTTCTGTAAACAGAACGAAGACAATCCTTGCATCAAAGAGGCGGGGGGGGGGGGGGGGTGAAGAAACCTTGCCCTCCAAGTATTCCATGAGGCATTTTATGTCGGGGCCCGAGCGTTGCTGTTGTGCAAAAGACCTGGAGCTGATGGGTCCCAGGAAGGCGTCCTCATCGTCGTCCGGCGGCGGTGCATCTACAGGGGCTCATGACAGGCAGTCGGCGTCAGAGTGTTTGCGTCAGGACTTGTAAACGACGGTTACATCAAACTCTTGCAGCCGCAGGCTCCATCGAGCAAGGCGGCCGAGGGGTCCTTCAAACTGGCGAGCCAGCACTGCGCGTGGTGATCGCTGACCACCTTGAACGGTCGTCCGTACAGGTAGGGGCGGAATTTCGACGTAGCCCAGATGATAGCAAGGCACTCCTTCTCAGTTGTCGAATAATTAGCTTCGGCTTGGGACAGGGAACCGCTAGCGTACGCGATGACCTTCTCCAGTCCGTCAATTTTCTGAACGAGAACAGCGCCAAGGCCCACACTACTTGCGTCGGTATGAATTTCAGTCTCGGCGTTTTCATCGAAGTGAGCGAGGATCGGTGTGGACTGCAAACGATGCTGAAGATCCTTGAAGGCTTCCACTTGCGGCGCTTCCCATTTAAATGGCACGTCTATCTTTGTCAGGTGGGTCAGTGGCTCGGCGATGTGCGAAAAGTTCCTCACAAATCGTCGGTAGTGCGCGCACAGTCCGAGGAATCTGCGCACAGCTTTCTTATCGACCGGTGGCGGAAACATTGCGATAGCAGCTGTTTTCTGCGAGTCTGGGCGTACTCCCTCCTTGCTAACAATGTGGCCCAGAAACAGCAGCTCTTCATAGGCAAAGCGGCACTTCTCTGCTTTCAACTTTAGCCCGGACGATTTGATTGAGTCTAGTACTGTTCGAAGCCTTTTTAGGTGTTCCTCAATGTTCGAAGCGAAGACAACGACGTCATCTAAATATACTAGACAAATCTGCCACTTCAGGCCTGCCAGCACTGTATCCATTACTCGCTGAAATGTAGCTGGCGCGGAACAGAGTCCGCACGCCCCAGCTGCAGTTCCAAACTAGGTCAGAATTAAGTAATCATGTACGTATTGTCACGTTGTAGTGACGGCAGTCCAGCGGTCACGAAAACACCAACAAGACTTGGAAACGAAGCTCTTTATTTGGGCTGACTTGCGCCCGCAAAAGAACTGAATCACTCGGCGGCGGCGTAGAAAGAGAAGTTTATTTTTTCTGTTTTAACATAGAAAATACAAAACAAAACAGATGAACTTAATTCTCTGATCAGTCAAGCACATGCACAGTGACGCAGCACTGAGCACGTCAGTAATGCAGTAAAAATGCCGATACTCGACCGCCGCGCAGGACGATAAAGTATGTCGACCATTTGCGCAAGAACTCAGCCTCGCTCATTGACAGAGCGTCCATGCATGCTTGTTCAGAGAGGCGCATGCGCAGGCGCTGCAACATTGGGAACATAGTTCTTTGCGGACGCCCATTTAAGGATGCCACTCCACGCTGCCGCCACAAAACGAACATGCCGACACACAAGAGCATATTTTGAAACACTTCGGGAGAACTAGTGCGCGCTTCCAGGCGGGTTAAAAACATGCGTGACACTAATGTCCAAAAGGTGCGCGCAACTACACACTCAAACATTGCGTGCTGCAAAGTTTCAAGCAGACCGCACTGCGGGCATCGGGCGGAGGGCGCCACGCCCCACGCCGCAAGGCGGTCTCTTGTGGGCAGGACCCGCCAGCCTCGCAACCAGCCGAAGTCCCTGACATCTGCAGGAAGCGTAGCTGATGTCAGTTGGCGCCAGCGTGCCCGTCTCGTTTTCTGGAGTTGTTCGCGGGTCAGCGCAGCGACCGTTAGTGCTTCACACATTCTGGAGGGCGGGGTTTCATCAACATCCAGATCGGGCACGCTGGCAGTCAACGACGTCATTGTGCGACGCACATTAACGAAAAATTCCGGCGGCTGCTCGGCTGTAGGGCCAACCACGTGTTGTGAAAAAAACACGTTACGCGCTGTACCCAGCAAATATGTGAGGAGTGTTCTCCCGGGATAGTCTGGGTTGCGTACAAGATCTCGTACTCCTCGCAAGGCGAGCACATTGCACATGGTGCGGATACAAGGTATACCAAACCCACCCATGTACGATGGAAGGCGCATGAACATTCGTGACACAAGTTCGGTTTTGCCCGCCCAAACGAAAGAGCCACAGGCCGAGGTTAGCCTGCGCGCAAACGTGCGCGGTGGGTTTGCGACGCGGGCGACAAAAAAAACAAGCGGCTAGGATTGTGGACTTAACTATATAGCAGCGCTCTGCCATTGAAAGGCGGAAAGTTGACGATACCGAGATGCGTTTCTCAGCGTTCGTGCGGAGGTTAGTCCAGGTTTCGCGGGCTACTTCTCCGCTGGCGAGGAATACTACTCCCAGGACTTTCACTCCCTGCACCCACTCCACCTCGCCCGCAAGGTTCGGTGTGAAGGTGCCAAACCTTAGTGCCTTGCTTTTTCTCCTGTTCAATAGGGGCCCAGATATCTCGCTGTACTCGAGAAACAGCCGCGAAAAGGCGGCGTAGCTATCCTCGTCCTTGAGGAAAAGCGACACGTCATCGGCGTAGGCCGATACCTTGATTTGGCCCTGGCCAGGCAGAGGGAAGCCGCGTATGGATGGGCTGTCGTTAATGCGCCGGATGAGTGGATCCAGGCACAACACGAAGAATGTTGGGGAGAGAGGGCATCCTTGCCTTATGCCCCTGGTGACTGAGAAGGGAGCGCTCTGGTGGCCGTTTACGGAGAGACGAGCATTCAGGTCTGCGTAAAGTAAGCGCAGCCTGCTGACAATTTGCGGAGGGAATCCGAAGGCTTCAAGGACTCCGAACAGATACGAGTGTTCCACCCGATCGAATGCTTTCGCCTGGTCTAGTGAAACAAAGCACCCGCTGAAGCCCGTCCTGCTGGTAAATGTGAACAGGTCTCTAGTCAGTGCTAATGCATCAAACACAGAGCGGTCAGGGACGCTGCTGGTTTGAGCCCGGTGGATTAGGTGAGGTAGGATCGTCCGCATTCTTGTGTTCAGTAAAGATGTGACTATTTTGTAATCTGCGTTTAAGAGGCTTATGGGCCGCCATGCTTGCGGGTCGGAGGGGTCACCGCCTGCTTTCGGAATGAGTATGATGTGACATTCGCGGAAAGAGTTTGGACGTAACCCATCCGCGAGGAAGCCGTTGACCATCTTCAGGAGCGCTCCTTGAATCTCGTAAAAAAAGTTTGAATAAAAACTTGTTGGAATGCCGTCTGGACCGGGGGCAGAGGCTGCATTCATACTCTGCAGGATGGCGTGCAGCTCTTGGCTTGTGGCTGGTACGCAAAGGTTTTCATGCAACTCTTCAGCTACTCGTGGCAAGTTTCCAAAAAAACTTTGTAGAAGCCCGTCATAACCATCTTGAAGATGTAGCCAACTGTCCGTAGAGAACAGGTTCGAAAAGTGGCTTGCGAAGATCGTGCAGATATCGGCCGTGGTTTTGCTTTGGGTGCCGTCTGGGAGTGTCACGAAAGGCACAGTAGCGGGAGCGAATTCCTCTGCCGTGCCTGCGCGTACGTGTCGTAGCACAGCCGGGTCTGATATCGGCCGCCCGAGCTGGTGTGCACGACTAGCTGCCCGTGATGACTGGCAGAGCAACACGTGGTAACGTGCTTTAAGTAGACTCAGGTAATCGCTCATGGCAAAGGTTAAGGGTGCTCCCCTTTGCACTATACGGATGCGCTTGAGGGTGTCATTCAGTGCATGAGTTACCCGGCGTCTGCGGTCTTGACCGGCCGCCACCAGGGTTGCTTGCCAACGAGCCTTGAGTGTGTCCCATGAATCAGTCGCAACGAAGCTCCTGCACGATGCTGCCAACGCCGTACGCAGCGACGCCACGCTTTCCGGGTCCGCCAGTAGGCTCGTGTCCATGCGCCACGTAACAGTACGTGGGGTGTCCTCACCAAAGTCGAGCCTGACTGACAAGGGGTGGTGATCGGAAATCACCGGCGTGCCTGCAGGGAACGCGAGAACTTCGCAGCTAACGACAAAAGAAGCAAGCTCTGGTGGAAAATAGAATTTGTCTATCCGACTCGCTGACTGTGCTCTCTCAAACGTCGCTCCAAAGGCATCCCCGTGAAGATGCACCCACGCGTCAGACAAGCGGAACTGAGTCACGAGATCGCGGAGCGCGGGGGCACCGCAATAACGGCGACCGTGACCCTGTCCGCGGACGTCACGGTCGGCGTTAAGTACACAATTGAAGTCACCGACGATAAAAGTGGGGTAGGGATCAAGGAGGAATGAGTCGAGGCGCTCAAAAAAATCAGAACTATTAGTCCGCCGTGCTGGCGCATATACAACCAACGCACGTACCCGCCGCTGGTTTAGTGTGAAGTCGACCGCAAGAGTGCGGCCGTCCAGCCCGAAAGTGCAATGAGCACCCGCGCGCAGGCAGGGGTTTACAAAAACGACACCAACACCGCACATATGAAAATCAGTCAACGAAAAATAAGCAAAAACAGAAAACCGGGTGGTGAAATTCAGCACATCAAGTGAAGTACGGAAGTTGCATTCCTGTAAAAACAGGATGTCGACGCCCCTAGCCCTGGCAAAGTGCATCACCTCTCTCTGTCTGTCTACGGATTGAAATCGCCGAACATTCAGGGAGAGGAGATGCACAACCGCCATGACTGCCAAGAGCACCGACGGCATAGCATACAACCTAAAGAGCGCTGCCATGGGCGGCGCTTGGCGCGCGCGGCACTTTTTTGCTAGAACGTTCGTTAACAGTCCCTTCGGATTCCGATGATTGGGGGTGGGCACGTTTGAAGTCTGGTCGGGAAAAGTCCATGTTTTCGGGGCCGTCGGCGCTTGTGGCCTCGCTCACCGGTTGCTGCGTGGTCTTGGCGACGCTCGCAGCTGAAGCCGATGCCGACGCCAGGGTCGCCGATGGGAGGGTGTGGCTGGCTGGTGACGGGAAGCGCGCGTCGTCCGCACCTCCAGGAGTCGTCGTTCCTGACACCTGGCCGCACGTCAAGTCGCCTGTCAGGCGAAGCGGCGTGACTTTGTCCGGTACGTCCACCAGGTCGCCCGACGCCACGCTCGACTCATCGCCGCTGCTGCTCTCGGTGTTGAAGGAAGCTGTGCGGGGTAGCGGCGGCAAGGGTTCCGCGAAAACAGCACCGAACGGCTCCACCTCGTTTGAAGGCGCCCCCTCGAGCTGCTCCTTCACGGGCACCTCCGTCGCGGGGGTGGGCTCGGGCTCCCTCGGGCTGCTGGTCGTAGGGTCCGCGTCGGCAACAGGCGTCCGGACAGTTGGTGTGCTCCGCGTTTCTGCGACCACGTTGTCCTTGCTCGCTTCCTTTCTCGAGGCGGCGGCCGCCGCATAGGACCGTGGCCGCAGGCAGTCCGCTGTGGCGTGGCTTCCACCGCAGCGCCTGCAAGCCGCTCCGCATCCGGCCGTGTCGTGGCCGAACACCTCGCAGCGAGCGCACCGCGGCGTTCGACACGCCGCGCCGATGTGGCCGTCCTGCCCGCAGCGGGAACACACCTTCCGGACGCCTCGGTAGTCAAACATGACGCGGTGGCCCTGGACGGTCAAGAAGTTCGGCACCGCCTGCTTCATCTCGATCCGGACCACGCGCGTCCCGTTGCCGACGTGACGACGGCCCTTGAGGACGGGGTGGGTGATGTGCAGCACCTTGCCGAAAGAGCTCAGTGCCGCTGCCAGCGCCGCGTCTCCCACGAACAGCGGCACACGAAAAGCCGTCACGTGGACCACGGCAGGACCCACGCAGGCTACTGGGACGGAAGTGCCGTTCACGTTGAAGGCGCCTTCCACGAGAGTCTTCTCCGCCGCCGCAGCCGAGGCCATGGCGACGCAGAACTTCATGCCTCCATGGTGCTGGAGGCTCTCTAGCCCTTTCGGGCCGACAACCAACTCGATGCCGTCGACAATGTCGTCAGCTGTCGCGTCGGATGTAACTGTGAACGAAAAACAGTGCGCCTTTGGGGGCGGCGCACGGAACACCGGAGGGGCAGCAGGTCCCGGGCCTCCCATGACGTCACGGGCGGCCGACTGGGCTGCTGCTTGAAGGCCAGGAAGTTGCCCGAGCACCGGCAAAGGCACGGCGCCTGGGCTGGGAGGCTGGTTGCGGATCCTCGGGGTCGCAGTGGATCCGAGGCTCGCCTGCACTTGTCAAAACTTCTCAGCAAGCCAGCGCCGAAAAAACTTCGCTGGTTCTGGACGAGCTCGGGCAGCAACAAGCGTGCTCGTCGGTCGTCGAACTACGAATGCCCGCTGCTCGTGGCATCGTTCAATTTAAAGCCGGCAAGGAAACTTCGAGATAACAGCATAGAGAAAGATATTGGTAAAGAGCGGACACTCGGCGAAATCTGGCCCCAGAAAATGACGCGCGATCCTCCTCCTCCAATAGATAATCTGCCGCCTCCCGGATGGCGCCACCAGTCTTTAAACGCGCGCGCGCGCTCGGGCGGGTGTCCGGCGCGGCGGCATAGAGAAAGATATTGGTAAAGAGCGGACACTCGGCGAAATCTGGCCCCAGGAAATGACGCGCAATCCTCCTCCTCCACTAGATAATCTTCCAACTCCAGGATGGCGCCACCAGTCTCTAAACGCGCGCGCGCGCGCGGGCGGGTAGCCGGCGCGGCGGCTCAGACCCATCCGAGTGGCAGACAACGGAGCGTCGTGGGGGCTGTTTTGTGCGCGTGAAAGCGTGCGGCGTATTTGTTCGTGCGGGCAGACCGCAATTTTTTTCGTCTCTCTTGCCCTTCGACGCAGAACTCCTCCTGTTTATGACGGCGGCAAGGTGAGAAATGTTTATTTGTGGAAGTACGCTGTATTGCATGCAATTTAGGCGGCCGCGCCGGCCGCCGTTGCCTGTCTGCAGTTCGTGAAGCGGCGCGCTCGCTCTGTGGCCAGCCGGCTGTTGTTCACGGCATTCTTGCAGTTTGTGACAACGTCAAGGAAGGAATGTTTTGTTTTTGCAAAAGTACGCTACATTTCAAGCACTTTATGCAAAATTACGCTGCATTTCGAGCACTCTAGCTGAGTACGCCGGCGCAGTTGTGAAGGGCGCGCGCACGCTGTGTCATGCTACGCCGTGGCGGGAGCGGCGGGAGGAATGATGCTGCATGATGCAGCCTCGCCGGTCGGTGCGTAGAAACAAAAAAAAAACCTGCCCACGGCCTGTGGCCCGACGCGCTGTGCCTAGCGGTTAGTTTTGCTTGGTTTCGCGCTTTCTCGGGACGTCACGTTTTTGTATGGCCCCCGACAATATGTAACTTCTTATGGGTGACATTTGTCGGTGTAAGGTTAAAATGTACTTTTTTGAAAGTGGGCGAACGGCGAAGACGACCGTTCCCGCGCAGCAAGTACGGGACCGTAGTTTTCAAGACTGGTGGAAAAAAAAGATGACGCACGAAAAGCTCAAAATTTTACCCTTGTAGTACGTATGTATGTATGTAGTACGTGTGAAAGAGTCCGTTATCTACGCTCGTGGAAACGCACATTTCGCCCGTGCATTGACAACACAGGGATGCGCTTTTGAAAACCGGCAAAAAAAGGCAACGCGTCGGGCTTTCTAAACTCTAAAGAGCTTGAAAACCAAGAACTGTTGCGTCGATAGTTTAATTTTCTATGCTTCTTAAAACATACGTTGCACCCGTGTATTTCTCAGTGCCCCTAACACATTGTGTACTTCTGGTTCGTAGTCCGTGTTGTGGCCGTCTTTGTACGAAATATTCTCGAACAAACCGCGTACTCTGCTGTCCACCTAGGTTTTAGAAGGTAGACAATAACGTCGGGGAATGTAGAAATGCTTGCAAAAAGCTGATTGGTATATGCCGTGTAGTACGGTATGTGTATTGTACTTTGCGCAACGACGTTCAGCACGCGAGTTTCGCAAAAACATGTTTACTCCGCTCGTAATTTCGTTCCCTCGCCGCTTTCGCACCTTTTCACTGTTTACAGAGTTACAATATAAGGTGACTGAGAATGACCATACTTGCGAATTTTTCAGGTGATGCCACCCGTCGGCAACACCTGCTGTCTGCCGTGGTGCCGCAACAGGATCACCTTGAGCAGGAGGCCAGGAACCATCTTCCGCATCCCACGGCTTTGTTTATGTTGCACAAAATAAATGTTCTCATTTCACTCAAAACCTGGTGTCTTTTGTGGAGTGCTAATATTTGGCAAAGGCTGTGATGCAGCTGCGTTCATGGCTGGTCAAAAGCACTCGAAATCTATTTAATTATACGCTGCCAACGGCGCAGCGGGGCGCGGCGTATGCTAACATTCAAATCGCGCGCCCCTGAAACCGGAACCGGAAGTCGTCCCAGGCAGCGAGGCGCAGCGCATGCAGCCATTCAAACTGCGCGCGTTGAAACCGAAACCGGATGTTATGAGACTCCGCCCGCTTGGTGCGCTGCAGTCAAATGGGCCGCTGGGCCCTATGGGAGTGTCGGCTCTTTACCAATATCTTTCTCTATGGCGGCGGCTCAGACTCATCCGAGCAGCACACGACGGGGCATCGTGGGGCAATTTTGTGCGCGTGAAGGCGTGCGGCGTATTTGTTCGTGCGGGCAGACCGCAAATATTTTCGCCTCTCTTGCCCTTCGACGCAGAACTTCTCCTGTTTATGACGGCGGCAAGGTGAGAAATGTTTATTTGTCGAAGTACGCTGCATTGCAAGCAATTTAGGCGGCCGCGCCGGCCGCCGTTGCCTGTGTGCAGTTCGTGAAGCGGCGCGCTCGCTCTGTGGCCAGCCGGCTGTTGTTCATGCCATTCTTGCATTTAGTGACAAAGTTAAGGAAGGAATGTTTTGTTTTTTCAAAAGTACGCTACATTTCAAGCACTTTATGCAAAATTACGCTGCATTTCGAGCACTCTAGCTTAGTACGCCGGCGCAGTTGTGAAGGGCGCGCGCACGCTGTGTCATGTTACGCCGTGGGCGGGAGCGGCGGGAGGAATGATGCTGCATGATGCAGCCTCGCCGGTCGGTGCGTAGAAACAAACAAAAAAAAAACCTGCCCACAGCCTGTGCCCCGACGCGCTGTGCCTAGCGGTTAGTTTTGCTTGGTTTCGCACTCTCTCGGGACGTGACGTTTTTGTATGGCCCCCGACAATATGTAACTTCTTTTGGGTGACATTTGTCGGTGTAAGGTTAAAATGTACTTTTTTGAAAGTGGGCGAACGGCGAAGACGACCGTTCCCGCGAAGCAAGTAGGGGACCGTAGTTTTCAAGACTGGTGGAAAAAAAGACGCACGGAAAGCTCAGAAACCTTACTCTTGTAGTACGTATGTATGTACTTGTGAAAGACTCCGTTATCTGCGTTCGTGAAAACGTACATTTCACCCGTGCATTGACAACACAGGAATGCGCTTTTGAAAACCGGCAAAAAAAGGCAACGCGTCGGGCTTTCTAAACTCTAAAGAGCTTGAAAACCAAGAACTTAAGTAGAACAGAAAACTGGGCGAGTTGGTGAAGGTTCAACATTATGTACAGCGCGAAAAACTAAGACAGGGGAAGAAACACGCAAACAAACTGTTGCGCCGATAGTTTAATTTTCTATGCTTCTTTAAACATACGTTGCACCCGTGTATTTCTCGGTGCTCCTAACACATTGTGTACTTCTGGTTCGTAGTCCGTGTTGTGGCCGTCTTTGTACGAAATATTCTCGAACAAACCACGTACTCTGCTGTCCACCTAGGTTTTAGAGGGTAGACAATAACGTCGGGGAATGTAGAAATGCTTGCAAAAAGTTTATTGGTATCTGCCGTGTAGTAGGTTATGTGTATTGTACTTTGCGCAACGACGTTCAGCACGCGAGGTTCGCAAAAACATGTTGACTCCGCTCGTAATTTCGTTCCCTCGCCGCTTTCGCACCTTTTCACTGTTTACAGTTACAATAAGGAGACTGAGAATGACCACACATGCGAATTTTTCAGGTGATGCCACCCGTCGGCAACACCTGCTGTGTGCCGTGGTGCCGAAACAGGATCACCTTGAGCGGGAGGCCAGGAACCATCTTCTTCCGCATCCCACGGCTTTGTTTATGTTGCACAATATAAATGTTCTCATTTCACACTACACCTGGTCTTTTGTGGAGTGCTATTATTTGGCAAAGGCTGTGATGCAGCTGCGTTCACGGCTTGTCAAAAGCACTCGAAATCTAATTATACGCTGCCAACGGCGCAGCGGTGCGCGGCGTATGCTAACATTCAAACCGCGCGCCCCTGTAACCGGAAACGGAAATCGCCGCAGGCAGCGAGGCGCAGCCACACTACAGCAATATTCTAGTTCACTGTAGCCACACCGTGGGCGCAGCGCATGCAGATATTCAAACTGGGCGCGCCTGAAACCGGAACCGGACGTAATGAGACTCCGCCCGCTTGGTGCGCTGCAGTCAAATGGGCCACTGGGCCCTATAGGAGTGTCCGCTCTTTACCAATATATTTCTCTATGATAACTGGTCGAGATCGTCTAGAGCGTGGGTTCTCAAACTGGGTTCCGCGGAACACAGGGGTTCCGCGGGCTGTCTTCTTGTGGTCCGCGAGAACCCTCACCTGCCCTGACCCGGCAGCTGATATGAGACTGGCTCTGAGTGCTACTGAGCCACGCTTTGACTTGCTCTTAAAAGGGAAGCAGTACCACCCATCACATTAGTATTTGTATTAATCTGTGCAATAAACATTTAACTTTTGCAACTCTCCCTTTCCAAAAATGCACTCGACAACATTGCTGGTAAGTGAAAGCAAGGGGGGGGGGGGTTCCCTGGAACTTATTGAAGGCTTTTGGGGTTCCTCCAAGCAAAAAAGTTTGAGAACCCCTGGTCTAGAGTAATCTGGAAACACGTAGATGCAGCTCGGCATGGCTGTGATCAATAGGTGGTGTCCAACTGACGGCGGACATTGCGTCACGGCGCAGCTTTGTCACGTGAATTTGAACTTCCGGGTCTTTTCTGTCTTTAAGGATAGTTGCCGGGCCAGTTGGTACATGATCACACCGTAAAACAGCGCGCTTACACGGGACGAAGAAAGAAGACACGCACACACACAGCGTCCCGTGTAAGCGCGCTGTTTTACGGTGTGATCTTTTGTCGTTTGGTTCACGTAGGCATTGCTTGCAGACGTGCGGTTCCGGTCTTTCTTTTCTTAATTCTGGCGCTCACATTGCTGGAAAAAGGATGTTGTGCGCTGCCGCAACCTGCAGAAACTTCATTGCAACGGAATGCAACATGTTCCGAGTGCCATCAAGTACAGGGAACGGCAAGAACAGTGCGCCGTTGCGATCCGCTGGCAGACTGCCTGCGACGGTCAACCCTATGCTGTGCTTCGAGCATTTTGTTGGCGGCAGAGTTTGAGAGCGTTGTGGAAGTTGAAGAATTCGGTAAAGTAGGTTGTTTATCTCCTTGAGGAGCACCAATTTCTCGCTCGGAAGACTTCGGCTATGTGCCACAACCGTTCTCACATGACTGCGGCAGCACCGCGCGGGCTGTTTGCAAATATATGCTGTTCGGCCTCCGTCAGTACAGCGTGACAACTTAAGATGTTAAAGGACAGGACGATTATTCTTAGACATTTGCGCTGAATGCGAGTAGCTCGAATTCATAGCTAATACTTCAGGAGTGTGTTGTTACTGCCGTCAGCTGTCGAAACGGCGACACCGCGGCCACGTACGGCGGCATCTCGTTCGCTGGCACTGCTCTGGTCTCAGTGTTAAGGCATGTTTACGAGCACTTGTAAGAGTTATAAATTGTTCTATGAGGCCATTTTCGCTAATTTCATGCTCAAACTGAAACACGTTTTCACTAGAGCACTAGTCGACGTGAGCACGCAGCAAGTGTGGAAAATTATAATTGAGCAACCTGTTACACATAAGTTCCCCCTTTGTGTGGACCTGCATGTTTATTTATTTATTTATTTATTACAATACCTTCAGGGCCCCAGTCGGGCGTTACATAAGGGAGTGGTTAAAAAAAGTATAGACAATGCAGCAAAATGAAAACAAAAAGTAAATGCAAAATGTAATGTAATACAGCAAAGAAAGAAAAAAACGTAAGCTTGAACAAAATACATATCAGATTAGGTAACAAAACAGCCTAGTCAAACACATAGTTTTCCGCGGCATTTTTAAATAAACAGGTGTCAGAAATATCGGCAACCAAGGTGGGCAGGTGGTTCCAATCGCTCGCCGTCTTGGGTATAAATGAGTTGAAGTATGGATTGCTTCGGCAGTATGGAATTCGTACCTTGTGGCGATGATCCGTGCGAGGTGATATGAATGATGGTTCAGATAAAAGATCCCGTTTTAGCTGATGATTGTGGTAGTAAATCTTGTGAAAAGTTAGCATTCGCGCGAGTTTTCTACGAAGTGAAAGGCTAGGAAGGTTCAAAGTATTTTTCATTGCAGTTACACTAGCAGTGCGGGAAAAGTTAGACAAAATAAATCTGGCGCTACGATTCTGTACTGACTCTAACTGATTAGTAAGAGTTTCATGTCCCGGGTCCCACACAGAGCACGCATATTCTAATTTAGATCAAACTAAGGTTTTATAAAGTAGCAGTTTTAAAGAAGATGGAGCCATGGAAAAATTACGACGCAAGTAGCCGAGCATGCGGTTAGCATTGTTAACAACATAATCAACATGTGCCTGCCATGAAAGGTTAGAAGTTATATGAACCCCTAAATATTTATATGCGGTAACTTGCTCAAGTAGAGTACCTGAAATATTGTAGGGAATAAGACTTTCGTTAGCAGATCGGTGTGAAATACGCATGACCTTACACATGTTAGTATTCAGTCTCATGAGCCAATTATTACACCAATTAGATACCTTATTTAGGTCACTTTGAAGTATGGATGAGTCTGAAGCGGATTTGATTACTCGATAAATAACGCAATCATCTGCGAAAAGCCTAATTGTGGAGTTAATAGAAATTGGCAGGTCGTTAATGTATATTAGAAACAATAGCGGCCCGAGTACGGAACTTTGAGGCACGCCGGAGGTAACAGAGCATGGTGAGGAATCAGCGTTATCTGCAGTGACGAATTGAGTTCTGTTACGCAAAAAACTTTCGATCCATGAAAGAATGTTTGGGTCGATGTTCAGTTTACCGAGCTTAAAACAAAGTAGTTGGTGATTAACAAGATCAAATGCTTTCTGAAAATCTAAAAATACGCAGTCAATGAAAAGTCCCTTGTCTAATGCGTCAAATAAATCATGGGTGAAGGAAATGAGTTGCGTTTCACAAGAAAATGATTGACGAAAGCCATGCTGATGAGAGAAAAAGAACGAATGTTTTTCTAGAAATTTAACCAGATTAGAAAAAATGACATGTTCAAACAGTTTACACGGGACACTTGTTAATGATATGGGTCTGTAATTAAGGGCACAATGAGCATCACCAGACTTAAATATTGGTACCACCTTACCCACCTTCCAGTCCCCGGGCAGCTGTCCTGAATTCAAAGATTGCGAAAACAGTGAACACAAGTAAATGGAAGAATAAACACTTGTATTCTTTAAAAATTTAGAATTTATGTCGTCGATTCCCGAAGATGAAGAAATTTTGAGATTATTAATTAGACTTTCTATACCAATACTGTCAAACACAATTGGGTCCATTAGTGGATTCTGCACAGACTGAAAAGAGGGCAGAGAAACAGATGATTGCTGTAAAAAAGCATTAGAGAAGGCGTCATTGAGCACTTGAGGGCACTCTGATGAAGGAATGGCTGCGCCGCTGCTATCGGTTAGAGCTCTTGCTTTATGCTTAGGACCAGAAATGATGTTCCAAAATTTTTTGGCATTATCAACCAACAAAGACGGAAGCGTACTCTGGAAAAAAACCTGCTTGGCGTTTTTTAAGGCTTTTCGATAATCAGATGTTATGGCAGGATACAAATCCCAGTGATCAGAGCAACCGGTGGTTTTCGCCCTGCGATAAACTCGTTTTTTTTTTACTTAAAAGGCGTTTTAATGCGGTAGTGAACCACGGGGAACGCTGCTTGCCTGATATGACGCGTAAAGGTATGTATTTTTCGACGAGAAAATCAACCTTTTCTTTAAAAAGATGCCAGTTCGTTTCCACAGAACGGTTATAAAAGTTTGGCATGCACTCACCTAAGAAGATTTCGAGTTCTGCGTTAATCGACGGAAAATTTGCCTTTGAATAATCTCTGATATATTTGGGATTGGGTCGCACACGTGTGTTAGTGTCTTTAAGCTCAAACTGGATGAAGGAGTGGTCACTGAGGCCTGGTAGAATTGCCAATGAATGAACTAGTTCAGGAAGCGTAGTTAGAACAAGATCAAGAATATTCGCGCTAGTAGTGGTGGTACGGGTTGGCTGGGTAATGAGCTGGGAGAAATTGAAGTCATTGCACAGATTTGTGAAGCCAATCGTGTCAGGCGACGAATCTAGAGTGGAAGGAAACGCGCCAGACCAATTTATTTTTGGCATGTTGAAATCCCCAAGTAAAAAGATTGGCGAAGAAGGAAACCTAACTAAAATTCGATTGAGCACATCATGAAGTTCACTACAAAAAGATGATGGAGCATTTGGAGGGCGATAGCATGCGCAGAAGATTACGTCTCGATGATTAATGCGTATAGAGGCGCATACAAATTCTAGTGAAGAAACAAGTGACACGTGTGAAGAATGCAGATGATCAGCGACCGCTATCAGAACACCGCCTCCTATTCTGTCTCCACGGTCACATCGATAAGTAATGAAATCCTTTTCGCAGTTTAGTATTTCATCATTCGAAATCTTTGAATTCAGCCAGGTTTCGGTGAGTACCAAAATGTCTGCATCGCACGTGTCGATGAGAGTACACAGTTCATCACGTTTGTTAAGAACACTACGAATATTAGAGAACAAAACGCATATGTCATTTGGAAGGTCATGACCACGAGCAGGTAGCTACGCGGTAGAAAGATCGGCTGGCAAGGCACTACTATCAGGGCTGCGTGGGGTTGCTTCGTTATTGATATGATATTCACAGATGCTATCTGATGCCGAAATGTAGATGTAACACTTATTCTTTATGAACAATTTGTTCTGACGAATAGCGTACTTCTCTCCACTTGCCTGTCCAAAGTCGAAAAGTTTTTTACGTGCGTTGCGAGTTGACAAGCAGAAATCTTCCGTAACCTTTACCCCAGCATTTTTCATTTTGGTTCGGTCAGTAAACACAGCTTCTCGGATCTTAAAATTCGTAAACTTGACTATGACAGGACGGCATTTGTCATACGAAAATTTACCCAGCCGATGCGCACGTGCTATAGCCTCGCTGGGTAGCTCAAGGTCCATTTCAGAAAGAAGCTTTTCACGCACGAGCTTTTCAGATTCATCCCATGATTCATTTTGCGCGTCAGGGAGGCCGTGAAAAAGTAGATTATCGCGTCTTGACCTGTCTTCGAGGTCATCCAGTCGTTTATGAAACGCCGCTGCTTCATTCTGTACAGCCTCAGACACTTCCCGGGTAATGTCAAAGGCGCTGGAGGCTTGCGAGGCAGCTACTTTTTCTTCGACGGCAACAAGTCTATCGTTCATACTGGCCATTTAACGCTCAAGCTTTGATTGTGTTTGCCGAACTTCATTGAGCTGGGAGAGTATTTCGCCATGGTTCTTATCAATTTTTTCGTTTAAAGATTTTAACAGAGTGACTACGTCATCATTGGACTGGCTAGCATCTTTCTTAGGGGGCCCTGGGTTCTGTTCAATATCGCCACCTAAGAGCAATAATTTCAGCACATATACACATTCGCACACTATGCACATGAATACACTTGGGCATGGTACGAGCAGCAGGTTGACATTACTTGTGCGTTTACAGTGCAAAGAAGGACATGGACTGACCTGCACCAAGAAATAGAAGAACATTGGTCGTTGCTGCATTGCTGCTGCTGTTCCATGCCCACTGAAGGCGCTCGGTGATTGCCAGTGCTTAAAAGGGCGCGATACGCTTGATGACTGTGACGATGGGGCTTGCGCGGCCAAAGGTGCAGACCACTTGAAGGCGATGGCTTCTTCCGGTGGCGTCGGGCAACATTCGCTCATTCGTAGCGAGTCTGACTTGAACTGTTCAGGCAGCCGAAGAGCTGATACGGCGCGCTCAGTCGATGTCAGGCAGGGAATGTGCTGCCGGTCGCTCGAAACATGACAAAGGCCGCTCCAAGATAGCATCTGCACCAAGAAATAGAAGAACATTGGTCGTTGCTGCATTGCTGCTGCTGTTCCATGCCCACTGAAGGCGCTCGGTGATTGCCAGTGCTTAAAAGGGCTCGATACGCTTGATGACTGTGACGATGGGGCTTGCGCGGCCAAAGGTGCAGACCACTTGAAGGCGATGGCTTCTTCCGGTGGCGTCGGGCAACATTCGCTCATTCGTAGCGAGTCTGACTTGAACTGTTCAGGCAGCCGAAGAGCTGATACGGCGCGCTCAGTCGATGTCAGGCAGGGAATGTGCTGCCGGTCGCTCGAAACATGACAAAGGCCGCTCCAAGATAGCATCTGCACCAAGAAATAGAAGAACATTGGTCGTTGCTGCATTGCTGCTGCTGTTCCATGCCCACTCTGCAGTAATGTTTCCTGTGTGCGGAGAAGGAGGCTACCAGACAAGGTTATCGCATTAGAAAGTGGTAAGAATTATTAACCGCCTTTCTTTTCATACTCTCAGTCAGAAGTTGGGAAAAGCTTCACTTCAGGATAACACAATTAAAAAAAATGGCAACCAACATAGCCTAGCTGTTTTTCACCTTTCATTGTACAGAACTTGTACAGAATGATAACGTCTATAGCTTGCATATGTGATGCATTGCATGTTTACATGTGTAGGGGTGCGTTTATTAGGCGTCCTCAAGAGACCGAACCGCCGTGCAGGATCTGGCAGCGTAGACGGGCGTAGCCAGCACCAAGAGAGCGGGGCAACTTCGTCGTCGTCAGGCGCAGCGTAGTGTCGGCGCATAACTTCGTCGTCGTCAGGTGCAGCGTAGTGTCGGCGCATGGCGGTAGCGGAACCTGTCACAGTTGGCACACTACAGTTTCCCCCGGGCGAAAAGGAGCCAGCCTGGCGTCTTAAGGGGAAGGAAGAACAGAGGGGTCGTAGTACGGCTTCAGTCGGTTGTCGTGGACGGTTTCGCGGCCACGGCGACGCAAGTCCGCAGCGGGTGCAACGGGCTCAACAATATAATTGACCGGAGAGGTTTGCTTGAGAACCCGGTAGGGACCATGACACCGATGCAGCAGTTTCCGCGAAAGGCCGGGAGTTGTGGGAGGCACCCAGAGCCACACAAGGGAGTCGGCAGGGTAGGAGGTAGAGGCCGCGGAAGTGTCGCGGTCATGTTTTTGCTGCCACTGGGTGTGTGTGGTAAACGAGCGAGCAAGCTGGCGGCATTCTTCGGCGTACCTGGCAGCGTCGGACAGTGGCGTGGACTCGGAAATGTCGAGTCGGTAGCGAAGAAGAGTATCCATCGTGCAGGGGGGCTCGCGGCCGTACAGAAGAAAGAAGGGAGAGAATCCAGTGGTGGTTTGTGTCGCAGTGTTATACGCGTAGGTGACGAAGGGAAGAACTTGGTCCCAGTTGGAGTGGTTGGCGTCGACGTACATGGACAGCATGTCACTGAGGGTTCGGTTGAAACGCTCGGTCAGGCCGTTGGTCTGAGGGTGGTAAGACGAAGCGGTTCGATGGATAATGCGGCATTCCTTGAGGAGGGCCTCAAGAGCGTCAGACAGGAATACGCGTCCACGTTCGCTGAGCAGTTCTTGAGGAGCAACATGGCGAAGAATCAGGTTCTTTAGAAGAAAGGAAGCCACGTCGCGGGCGGAGGCAGATGGTAATGGAGACGTTTCAGCATAACGTGTGAGATGATCCACGGCCACGATAATCCAGCGGTGACCAGCGGGAGTGGAAGGGAGGGGGCCGTAGAGGTCTATGCCAACGCGGTCAAACGGGCGGGCAGGGCAGGGTAACGGCTGCAGTGGAGCAGGCGAGGTGTGAGGCGGACATTTACGCCGTTGACAGGATGGGCAAGATCGCACAAAGTGGCGAACAAAGCGGTACATGCCACGCCAGTAGAATCGGAGACGCAGACGCGTGTAGGTTTTCAACACGCCGCCGTGGGCACACTGGGGGTCCGCATGGAAAGCGGCGCAAATGTCGGTGCGTAGATGGCGGGGGATCACTAGGAGCCATTTGCGTCCGTCGAACAGGTAATTGCGACGATAGAGGAGACCGTCCCGAATAGAAAAGTGACGGGCTTGACGTAAGAGGGAACGGGACGAATTATCAGTCGTAGGACTCGAAAGGAAGTTAATAAGAGTGGCGATCCAAGGGTCTTTCCGCTGCTCGGTGGACATGTCGGCAGTGGCAAGCGAGGACAAGTCGTAAGCAGACACAGGAGCAGGCGATGAAGCACTAGGTAGGGCGAGCGGGAAAGAGCGTCCGCGTCATTATGCTTGAGGCCAGAGCGGTAAATTACATGAATGTCATACTCCTGCAATCGCAGAGCCCAGCGAGCTAGGCGGCCTGACGGGTCTTTGAGAGAGGCCAGCCAGCACAGGGCATGGTGGTCGGTTACTATACAGAACGGGCGACCGTAGACATAGGGGCGAAATTTTCCAATGGCCCAAATGATGGCCAAACATTCTCGTTCGGTAACAGAATAGTTGGCCTCCGCTTTGCTCAAGGTCCGACTGGCGTAGGCGACCACATATTCACGGAAGCCAGGTTTGCGTTGGGTGAGAACGGCACCCAGTCCAATACCGCTGGCGTCAGTGTGGATCTCAGTAGGCGCAGTCGGGTCAAAGTGGCGCAGGATAGGAGGCGAAACCAAAAGGCGGCGCAAGGTGTCGAAGGCGTCATCGCAAGCAGGCGTCCAAGCGGAGAGGTTGGAGCTGCCTGCGAGTAGCTGGGTCAGAGGAGCGATGATCGAGGCGAAATTCAAGATGAAGCGACGGAAGTACGAGCAAAGGCCAACGAAGCTACGGAACTGCTTCAGTGAGGTGGGCTTCGGAAATTCGGCAACTGCACGAAGTTTGGCGGGGTCCGGAAGAATGCCGTCTTTAGAGACTACATGTCCTAAAATGGTGAGTTGTCGGGCAGCAAAGCGGCACTTTTTCAAATTCATCTGGAGCCCAGCGTCAGTAAGACAAGTCAGAACGCGCTCCAGGCGGATGAGATGAGAAGGAAAGTCCGCAGAAAAGACGACGATGTCATCGAGATAGCAAAGACAACTCTCCCACTTGAGTCCACTAAGGATAGTGTCCATCAGGCGTTCGAAAGTTGCCGGGGCGTTGCAAAGGCCAAACGGCATGACGTTGAACTCATATAAGCCGTCGGGTGTTATGAAGGCAGTTTTTGAGCGATCAGCGTCAGCCATGGGCACCTGCCAGTAGCCCGACCTCAAATCCAGCGAGGAGAAATACTCAGCTCCCTGCAAGCAGTCCAGGGCGTCATCGATAGGGGATAGACGTCCTTGCGTGTGATGTTGTTGAGCCGGCGGTAATCAACACAGAACCTGATGGAACCATCTTTCTTTTTTACCAACACAACAGGAGACGCCCAGGGACTGTGGGAGGGCTGTATGACACCCCGACGGAGGATGTCGTCCACGTGATCAGAAATGACGCGGCGCTCAGAAGCGGAGACACGATAGGGGCGCTGGCGAAGAGGGGCGTGTGTACCGGTGTCGATGGTGTGCGCAACGAAAGACGTACGGCCCAAGGCAGTCGAGGAAGATCGAAAGAAGAACTGAAGCGCTGGAGGAGGGCGACGAGTTGATCACGTAGCGCGGGTGGAAGGTCGGCGTCAATGGCACGGTGGAAGACTTCGGAGGGCGGTGGATCATGCTTAACATCACAAGAGCTGAGCACATCGACATCGAAGGAAGCGGTGGTATCAAGAATAGGGTAGGGAAGGCAGGAATCAAGTTCTTCAATACGCCCGAGGCATTCACCTCGGAGCACTGCTGACGGGCACGAAGAAGGGTTCGAGACGTAAATTGCACTTTGTCCGTGGTCGATCGTCAGAACAGCAAAGGGAAGCAGGAGGCAGGGGTGGCGGGAAGCGGTTTCGGAAGGCGTGAAGAAAACAGTTGAATGAGTGACGCCGGCACAGGAGAGGGGTATGAGGGCAGCAGAAAACGGAGGAATGTCGGTATCAGTCGCGACCACAAGTTTGACAGACTGCGTAGGTACGTCGCAAAAGGAAGCGTCACACAGCGGAGAAAAGGCAATTTCAGCACGAGCGCAGTCAATAACGGCACGATGAGTCGAAAGGAAGTCACATCCCAGGATGATCTCGTGTGAGCAGTCAGACAGCACAATAAATTCGATGGTGTACAAAACATCTTGAATGAGAACACGGGCCGTACATGTGGCTGAGGGATGAATGCGCTGTGATGAGGCGGTGCGAAGCGAAAAGTCAGAAAGTGGGGTAGTCACTTTGCGGAGTCGGCGGCAGAGAGCTTCACTTATAACAGATACTGCAGCGCCCGTGTCGACGAGGGCGAGAACCTTGACACCTTCCACGAACACTACGATTACATTAGCGGGACGACACGGAGGACTTGAGGAGTTCGAAACAAGCGCAGTTCTTGCCCCCGGAACTGCGGCTGTTAGTTTCCCTCAAGCGCGGAGCTAGAACGTCGCAGCATCGGAGAAGGGGAACGGCGTCGAGGGGAAGGCGATCGGCGAGTGGTGTAATTTTGGCGATCAGAGGAAACAAAGGGGGGACCAGGTGGCCTTCTCGGCGAGGATAGTTCGGCATCGTACGGGTAGGAGCGCAGATCAGGTCGAGAAGGCGGAAGGCGCTGGCGGCAAAGCCGCGCGACATGGCCGGGCAGACCACAGGCGTAACAGATGGGTCGGTTGTCCGCAGTACGCCAGGGATTCGTAGGATGTGGGCGAACCCTTGAGGACGGAGCGTGAGACGGGGGCTCAGACGGAGGCGGAGGACGGAAAGAAGGGGCGGCCTGGTAGGAATCGGGTGCCGGCGTATGTCGTGGCCTGGCCACCGCTTGGGCGTACGTCAGGGGTGCTGTCACAGGCGGGAGCACAGGGCTGGACGGTAGCAGATCAGTGACTTGGTCTTGCACGACACGGCGAATGGTAGGAGCCAAAGACGGGGTCGAGTCAGGAACTTGGCGGGCGGGGTCTTGAATATGTGATATGAGGGACAGCTGGCGAGCGACCTCTTCACGAACGAAGGCTTTAATTTGGTTGAGTAGAGGGGAATCCTCAGGAGTAGTACCACCCAGGGCCAGTGTGGAGAGGGCCTCGTCGCAGACACCGGCACGCCGTGTAGAAGCACGCTGCTTGCGGAGCTCGTCGTAGCTCTGGCAAAGCTTAATAACCTCACTGACGGTGGTGGGATTTTTTCGCGAGGAGCATCTGAAATGCGTCGTCAGCGATGCCTTTGAGGATGTGGTGGATCTTGTCCGCTTCTGACATGGCAGCGTTGACACGTTTGCAGAGGTCAACGATGTCTTCAATGTAACTTGTGAAGGTCTCGTCGGTGTGTTGAGCGCGGTCCCGTAAGCGCTGTTCGGCACGGAGCTTGCGCACCCCAGGGCGGCCGAACACTTCCGCAAAACTCTTCTTAAATAGAGGCCAAGTGGGTAGGTCCGCCTCATGGTTTCGAAACCAGAGGTTCGCGACGTCCGTGAGATAAAAGATGACGTTACTCAGCTTGATGGTGTCATCCCACTTGTTATAGCTGCTCACTCGCTCATACGATGACAACCAGTCGTCAACATCTTGGTCCGCAGTGCCACTGAAGAGGGCAGGGTCACGCTGCCGGATGGCGCCAGAACAAATGACGGTGGTTGAACTGGCCGCCGGTGTTGGGGCAGTCTCATCTGGCATGGTTGACACAGGCGGCAGCGTACGGCTCCGGAGTTCCATGTTGGTAGGGGACGTACCCCGCACCTCCACCAATTGTAGGGGTGCATTTATTAGGCGTCCTCAAGAGACCGAACCGCCGTGCAGGATCTGGCAGCGTAGACGGGCGTAGCCAGCACCAAGAGAGCGGGGCAACTTCGTCGTCGTCAGGCGCAGCGTAGCGTCGGCGCATAACTTCGTCGTCGTCATGTGCAGCGTAGTGTCGGCGCATGGCGGTAGCGGAGCCTGTCACAGTTGGCACACTACACATGTAGTAATATTGCACTTAATTATTGACTTATTGAGAGGTACATTGGTGATTTCAAGAAGTGCAAGATGCTACAAGGAAGGCAGAGGCTGGTCTAGTGGTCGTTGGGTTCATAACGATCAAGAGTAATAATCATGCTATAAAATTACGTTTTTTTATTAAAAAGCCAAGGAACGTATTGTGTTCAGTCATTCCAGACTTTTTGGTATCACTAGTGTCCTAGGGATGGTTTATCAATGTGCAAGCTGTGCCGCATTGTTAACGCCAAAGCTAAAACTGGATGCAAATGCCTTTTGTTCAACATTGTAAAAGACTTTGTAACAGGGACTTGTAGAAGATTCTGAAAACAACTCGTATCAAGCTTCTGTGTGTGCTGTAAAAGCTGAAGCATGATATCTTTTTACGCTCGACCGTACTATCTATTATTATTTATTTATTTATTTATTGATACTGCAATCCCAGGAAGGGATTTTCGCAGGGTGAGCATACAGAAAATAGGTAAGTACAAATATTAAGAAAAAAAAAGTACAAAGGCCACAATTTAATAATAAGCAACAAAAACACAACAGCAAAAATGAAAGGCTCAATGACGTAACACAGCAAAAAAGTACAATAAGGTTTGGGGCATATAAATACACTACTATCAAGTCATCAGTGAACATGGTCAACAGGGAATTAATTAAATGAAGAAACAGCACCAAAACGATCACAATATTAAAGTCAGGTCATAAAAAATGGGAAACGGGAATACATGACAGAGGACATTATTGTGTACTGAGGTTGCCCATGAATGATGTTACAGATAGCTGTAGGACTTCGTCGTTAGTAAGTTGATTCCACTCTGTTACTGTTCGCGGAAAAAAAGAATATTTAAAGCTGTTATTACGCTGGGTGAAAGGGGTGATTGTAAGATTGTGACGTTGTCTTGTAGAATAACCTGAAGAGAAGGATATTAGTCCATCAATGTTAATTTTAAAATGACCTTTGACCAATTGGTATAAGAACTTTAGTCGAGCAACGCGATTCCTTTCGGTTATAGATATTAAAGCAGCCCTGTTTAAGAGGTCACTTACTGATGTGCGTCCATAGCTATTGTAAACAAAACATACTGCTTTCTTTTGTATTTTTTCAATTTTATTTACGTTTGTTTTGGTGAATGGATCCCAGATTATTGCCGCATAATCTAGTATTGGAAGGACAATCGATTTATACGCTAAAAGCCGAACTCGGGGTGTGGAAAGTCTCAATGCACGCCTAAGAAAGAAAAGTTTACGGTTTGCATTATTTACAGTTTGATCAATGTGTTTAGTCCAGTCAAGGTTGTTAGTAATCCATAGCCCTAGATATTTGTAGTGTGAGACTTCGGAAAGAATGTTGTTATCAAATGAATATTGGAACATCAGTGGACTTTTATTGTGAGTGATTCTCATATACACGGTTTTTTGAAAGTTGATAGGCATCTGCCATGCATCACACCAGGCATTAATTTTCTGAAAAGCCTCATTAAGTTTTACCTGATCTGACATGTTTTTAATTTCGGAGTATACGCTCTGAGCATTGCAGAGGTTGCGCCGCCTGTCGGCGGCGTCACGAAACAGAAGCGGGGCTTCCGCCGGGCCTTTCTCGTCTCGTTTTTACGCAGTCGAGGTTCTGGCGCATGAAAATCGCGTTCGTTCGGTGCATATGCTTCTCTTAGAGCCTGGACCATGTCTAAAAACAACTGTTGCGTAGTGGGGTGCTCGAACAGCTACAAAAGCTCCCCGGGAACGCGCTTCTACAAGTTTCCTGGCCGCCCTTACGAACAGGAGCGAAGAAAACAATGGATCGTCGCCGTCCGGAGAAAAAAGTGAGTGCTAGCTACTCGCGTCTCGTTGCTTTTGTAATATTTACTGCAGCGCTTTCACGGTGCGGGTATGAAATGTTAATGGTGCTATTATGTATGCCCTGTCAAGCATCACCAGTTCATTTTGATTGCTGCTTTCATAGTTGTATGCGAAAGAAAGTTGCTCGCTTTTTCACGTGGCTCAACTGATCGTTTATGGCGCGTCTTGTGCACGGCGCTTTTCATCACAGCGAACGCAGCACGAATCGCATGATGTTTCACGCGTGGCTCTAGATCGTTTCCGAACTCATTATGCACCTGTGTGTTTAGCGACGCGCAAGCTATGAAGCGTTGCTACTGTGTGCATACTACTCGCTCTGGATTTTGCACAGCTGGCTCAAATTTTCGCTTTGTTACGGAATATCATTCTCTGCTTGTATTTGCGGAATTGGCATGCTGCGGCTTTCGTATCTGCGCAAATATTGCGGTTTATAGCTGGCATCAATTCAGCATATTTGTGCTGTGTAACAGTGTTGTGGTGGTTTGATTCTTACGCGGAAAATATGTCATGATTGTGGCTCTTACTTCAGGCCACCTTGCTTTATCTTTGCATTTGTTTGTATGTAATCGGAAAGCAGCTGGTTGTAAGTTCGTGGACAGTTTTAAATATATAATCGCCTGTATTCGTTTTTGACTAACACTTCTTACAGCTTATTTGTTGACGCACGTTTGCTTTGCTTTCTTTCGAATTTAGCAAAGATGGGAGCCCTTGGGAGCCTACCAAAAACAGCAGGCTCTGCAGCCAGCATTTCGTGAATGGCGAAAAATCAAATGACCCGAGGAGCCCATCATACCTACCTACAGTATTTCCAACTGCTTACAGATGCTCGAACCCAGGGTCATCTGAGAGGTACCAAAGGTAATTCGCTTTCTGGTTGCCTTGCTGCTTTTCATTTCAACCTTGGTAATGCTAGTCAAATAATTACATGACATAATGTTGTGAAACTTCTCGCATGATGACAGACGAGGCAAAAGTTTTGTGGTGCCAGCCTTTTAATTTAATTTGAGCTTATTGAACCACAGCTGGCTCATAAAGAGGTGAGCAATCAGGCTGGCAGGGTCTCCAGTCTTTACTCAGCTGCTTTGCATTTGTTTACTTGTGTCACTGAATGCTTCGCACAGGCTGCCGTGGCTCTACTGATAATGGTTTATAAATTTGTTTGGTCCACTTGAGAACGCTTTACACCAGTCTAATATCCCCAAAATCAAAAATTACCATATGTGAGGGTTCTTGTAAGTCGAGATGAAGAGTGAAACAAAGGGGGCAACATTAACTACGTTGTGGCTCATTGTCAGTACGGACAAAGGTACACACTGAAATTTCTCGAAGTGTGCTTAAGAGCATGCCAAATTTGCAGGTTTGTCATGGCTAATTAGCTGCTTGCTTATATAAAAAACCCTTAGTAAGGGGCACCTACACCTTGAATCCAATATACCAACTGCAGGTTGCGGTCACGTGAGCTGCAAACAACCAGTGATCCTGCTCCAGCCGACCTTCCGGAGGAAGAATGCTCTGCACACAGTGGTTTGGAGCTCACAAAGAGGAGCGTATGTATCACTGCCCCAACTCTTACAAGCAATCTTTTGTTTTCAGCAAATTAAAAAAAGGGGAGGCATGCTGTCTATATATATTATTCTAATATTAATTGGCATTCCTTCCTCAAGGAAAGTGTTTCACCCATGCTGATCATCGTAACCCAGGGCTATATACCTATCAATATTTCTCAGTATCCAGCCTGCTTTAAAGGGTTGTGTAGGGTTCAAGGCAGCTAGGACAGGCCAGAACAGAATGGAGCTCATAGACAGAGTATGAGGCAGTTTGTGAGGGGCGGAGCAGCCAGATCTTTTCTCTCTGTCTCAGTTTATTTTGCCGATGTGAAGCTTGGTTTCACTGCATTGCACTTTTGAGTGCAAGTAGCAGGAAAGGTATAATTGTGTGGCAGCTTACACTACGCTCGTATATTTGTGCAGGTGGAAACACAAACAGACCCTTGCACATGGGCTTCAAGCAGTGACTTGCCAAGTATTTTTTTATGCTGTATGACAGGATGCGATGCTGAGACACAGGTAAGTGCCATTTATCTGCCACTGCAACTAATGTGCTTGATGCATTTTCCTCTCCCTCCCGTGCACACCGTGCATAGACAAAAGAGCATATATACGGAGCAATTGGACCAACCAACAGCTTCGTTTACATTGTGGTAGCATATTTATAGCTTCATTTGCATGTGCCAGTGGAGTGCATGCATGATACACCAAGCAAAATAAAATATAGTTTGCTAAATTCTATTATCTCTTTTTCCTGTCTTTCGCTGTCCTCTGTTATATGGTTTTTAAAGTAAATCCTGTTTAATTGCACATTTCTCACAAAAACAAGTACCCCCTTTATATTTTATTGTTCTTGGTATTTGGAACATGCACGCAAGCAGCACTGAAAACTAATTTTCATCTGTTTCTAACAGGCTGTGCTTCCTTGGAAGAAAAGCTGCAGGGATGCAGCATCAGGCACATCTTTCGAAACTAGGGACTCTGCCTGTGACCCAATGAATGTGGTTGACACAGTGCCTACTTCTGGCTTCACTGGGTACCAGAGTGTGGCAGCTTGTAACCCCCCAAAAAGGGCAGAAGTTCTGACTTCCATTGCTGGCGTCTCTATTCCAGTATTTGACAAGCTGAAAAATATCCTGCTTGCTTCTGTGAATCCTCAACGGCATGCTGAAGTTGTGAGCACATCAAACAAGCTTTTACTGTTTTTAATGAAGATTAAGTTAAACTTATCATACTCAGCTCTAGCAGTCTTTTTTAGTATTCATCGAACAACATGTTCCCGTCATTTCTTTCTCGTCCTGAATATTCTACACCAGAAAATGCGACCCCTCATATATTGGCCCTCAAAGGCAACAAATGAACTTATGATGCCAGACTGCTTCAAGCCACACTACAGCCAGTGTCGAGTCATAATTGATTGCACTGAGGTCCCTTGCTCTGCGCCAACTACAGTGCATGAAAAAGTTGTCATGTTTTCTAGTTACAAAGGCTGCTATACAGTGAAGTTTCTTGTTGGCATCACGCCAAGTGGAATAATTAGCTTTCTGTCTAGACCTTATGGTGGCCGTGCCACAGATTCCTTAATCACAACAGATAGTGGAATATTACATCTTTTGAACCCAGGTGACATTGTCTTGGCCGACAAGGGGTTTCCGCAAATAAGAAGTCAGCTGGCAGACCGTGGTGTTAAATTTCATATGCCAGTGTTTGCCCGTCCTAATGAACCATTTACTAGAGAAGAAGTTTTTGAAACTTACAAGGTTGCGACTGCTAGGATACATGTTGAGCGATGTATCCAAAGAATGAAGATTTATCGCATACTTTCTGAGAAACTCTCGGCAGACTTGGTTCCACATGCTGCAAAAATAATTGACATGTGTGGTGTGCTCACAAATCTTCAGAAGCCAATTATTAAGCCAAAAGAGCAGCCATAGATGGCAACTTTATGGGTCATCAATGCAGTGCATGTATCATATTGAGACAAGGAATTGAACACATATTTCCAGGGTCCATGCGGGTCCTTGAAAACCTTGAAAACCCTTGAATTTGGAAGAAGTGTTTTTAAGGGCCTTGAGAGTTCAGGAATTTTCATGGGGTCCTTGAAAACCCTTGAATTTTGGTGTGATGAGGGAGACGGCCGTTAAAAAATGCTAGTATCCTTTAATTTTTTTTTTTCACAAATTAACCCTTTGGAGATAACTTTACTGGAACTGCACCTCTGTGGCTTTGATCACCGTCCCTTCGGCAAGAGCTCTGCGTAAATGCAGATGAAGCCCCACTGTCACCGCCCGACGCCACACATGCCTTCTGTCACCCCGTAACCTGCCCCAAGAGCAAGTTTTGGGCACAAAGCGAAAAGAGACACAATCTGAATGTGGTTCGGGCAGGAACCTGGTGCGGCGTAAGCGTAGGGAGCCTACACATGCGACATAAGCAGTTCACGAGCACACAGCAGGCACACGTGCGTCGCTCCGCTAACGCAACGCAGGATGCACCTAAAGCCATTGTGAAAAATTTGTCCACCATAAAAAAGCGAAGTTATAGTGGCTTCGGCGTCATTCACAGCTGCGCCTCCATGCAGGGAGTATTCCTTCATGCAGGCAACAGTGATCAAGCACAGATTAGCTCGCTATACATGCATAAAGTTCGCACCAGAACAGTCAAAACAGCTTTGTTATTAGAATGATTTCGAGCAAAGACTGAGCATGCTGGCTCAGGTGCCAATCTTTTCAAAATGATGCCGTGCGCAGGCACGTCTGGCGATGGACTACGCTGCTGCTTGGCTGCCGTAGTCGTTGGTACGCCTAGCCTGTTTCGCACTGAAACCGCAGCCAACGGCACGTCTAAAGTGGCCAGAGCTGAGTGAAAGGTGTGCTTTTCATAAGGCTAGATGTCAAATTCATCAGCTTATAATAAAATAAAGGTGTGGTCAAGTTCCACGACATTTTCAACAGCGAAGCTTGCAGACGCGGGACAGATGTGAGGTACAGCTGCGGGTAGAAACGGCAGAAATTTGTTTTTATCGCAGTTGCCGCTCTTACTAGCAACTCTTTATTGGTAAACGGCCCTCAAGAGAGGTTTATTTGTTACGTTAAAAGTCTCTTGTGCAATAATTGCTAGATACATGAGATGTAAGAAATGTTTCTTTAATAAAATGCTGTGTTGCTAAGTCCTTGAAAGAAAAAGTCGGGGGTCCTTGGAAGTCCTTGAAGATCCTTGAATTTCATGGCTGAAAACCAGCATGAACCCTGTATTTCTTGCTTGTAACGAAAAAAACACGAAATCATTGATGTGAACTGTGAAAATGTGTTTAATAAAGGTGATGATAAAACCTTTGACACTAAGCATGCTTCTTTGTGTCCGAATTAACATGCCCCATTGCTTGCTACCCTTGCTAAAGCAGGCAGCAACTGTGAGAAATAGAATTTCTCAAGCTTGGGAATAGATGCGCACAGAAAGTCTTTGTCTACAGGAACTTGCACGGTGACTTGCTGATGTTTGGAGTACACATACAAGTAACATAGTTCGAGCCCCAGCACATACAGCGACACTTGAACTTGGGTGAAATACATGTGTGTTTTCTTCAGTTCCAGTATTGCACCACTGAACATCAAGTATGGCACATTGCAAACCTTTTTCTCAAAGTCCACAATCGATTTGTTTTTGCATGTATAAGGGCATTTTACCTCTAGTAAAAATTCCTTTGTTTCTTTAGAGGCAATTCCATCAGGTGTGCAGCAGAGCCATGGCTGCTCCAACATTACAGATAGGCCGCACTTGTGAACCTCTGCGCCAGCCTCACTGGCAAATAATGTCACTGCTTCCGCTTCTAAGGCAATACCGTAGGCTGTAGCTGGTGACCAAAAACTTTTCTCTTTCAAAAGCCCTTCAGCCACTTGAGCAGGTTGCCGCCTGGACCTCAGAATGGTGTGTGCCTTGCTGCTAGCAGAAATGCGAGTGGCACGCATATTTTTCCAGAAGCTCACATCCCTTTTGGGTTCTCGTGTTTTCATTTCTATGTCTGCAATTTCTTGTCGTGTTGCCATTACATGCCCCATGTAAAACTCCATTTCGTTGTCAGTGTTGCTCCATGGTTCACTACAACGGTGCAGTGCTGAAGTGCGCACATTGCCTCGAGTGACACGAGTGCCTCGAGTGAAAGGGCTGCTACTTGCTCTTCAGGTTCTTCGCTCACTCTCACAGAGAGCTCGTGGCCAATTTCTGTAACCAGTGAGCAGTCTTCACCCCACAGTCCATCAAGTAGTGCAGCAACTGCCGTTGCATCCTGCACAGGTGGAGCAGCTGGTGGCAAAGAAACAACTTGCTCCAGTGCTCGTCCAAGGAAGCTGTCCAGGCAGGCTCCTTTTTTTAAATGCCCAGACTTTTAACAGACGGCTTTCCCCAGCTTCTTGGGCCACTTGTACACGAGTTGTTTTGTGTGCAATTCACATAGTGCACAACTGCTGCTATATGCTTGCAGCGGCCTCCATTCCCTGCCTTGCAGGTGCACATTGCATCCTCGAGGGCAAGTTCTGGTACCTGTCAATAATAATAAAAAAAAACATTTTAAGCTGAATTTGAATCAAAGCTTGTTAACTTAGAGCGTTGGCTCTAATTACGCGAAAGCAAACAATCCCGTTGCTTGCAGGTTGAGTTCGTCATTAACAAATCTATGGTTTATGGGGATTTAACGTGCCAAAGCGACTCTGGCTATGAGGGACGCCGTAGTGAAGGGCTCCGGAAATTTCGACCACCTGGGGTTCCTTAACGTGCACTGGCATCGCACAGTACACGGGCCTCTAGAATTTCGCCTCCATCGAATTTCAACCGCCGCGGACAGGATAGAACTAGCGCCTTTTCAAGTCAGCAGCCGAGCGCCACAACCACTGAGCCAGCGCGGCAGCAATTACTCGATACGATGAAGCGTTATTTTTACGACCAAGCTCGGCTTGTGATGTGACCTACGCGCGTAGGCAGCGCGAAAAAGCAAGGCGAGCAGCAGCTTCGGGAGACAGAATCCGACAACACAAGAAGCTACCTCTTGCAAAAACAATTGTTTACTGTTTACCATACTCATTTCTTCACATAATCCACACATAATGCAGAGAGCTCATCTACAGCATCTCTCATAGCCCGTGCGCCGCTTCGAGACTTTGAAATCTACAATTTACAATTTTACTACTCTCAGAACGCAGATCGAGAGGAGACAGCGTGCAGTGAGGCGGGCTCCGCACAAACTAGCGTTACATCAAACATACTTGTAGCTATAAGTGATGCTCTGTCGCTAATTCAACGACACATCACAGCGTTGCAGAATTTAATAAAGGCGACGAAAAGCACTGCCGATCAGCATTATGCATGTTCGCCTGTTTACAAGCGTACCGCCGAAGCGTCTGTCGCGCGCGCCCTCATTGCTGGCCGCTCGATCAGGCGTGCGAGGCAGGCACCACGCAGTTGCAGAAAAATAAAGTGGATTTATGAGACCTTTCTGGAAACACATCGCTTAAGTGTAAACACTGATTTAAAACCAAAAAATGAGGCGATGTACTCACGATCAGCTCCACGTCGTAGCCGGGCTTCGTGACACTTGTTTGCGGCAAGCATTTTGCACGAATGCGGATCGGGTCGTCCCATACAGCTGCTACGTCGGACACATGTCCGCTTTCAAACAGTTTACTTCCTTTTCGGAGGCTGTCTCCGCAGAAATAGTCTTCACGCACCCGCACAAACGGCAAATCACATGCGCGAACTTCGGCCATGCTTGCTGCTTCAATGGGGAAGCCGGGGAAAGTGCCCCGTCTGTGTTTCCTGCGGCGGCCGCGAGGCGGCTTTCAGTGGCGCCCCTATAGGCGGTGCTCGGCGCGTATAGCACACAATCATCCGCATATAGTTTAATATTAACAGGAATGTCTTTCACGATGTCGTTAATGTAAATGATAAACAAGAGTGGCCCAAGCACTGAGCCCTGAGGGACGCCAGAGTCAACAAAAACAGTTTGAGAGGAATGTTCCCCAAAAGAGACATATTGCTGACGGTTATTCAAATATGCTGAAATCCAATTAATGATTTTGTTATGTCTGAGTGTGCTATTAATTTTGGAAAGCAGTTTTTTGTGAGAGACCTTATCAAATGCTTTGGCGAAATCCATAAAAATGGCATCTGTATGGCTACTATTGTTAATAGCATTCGCAAAATCGTGTATAGTCTGAACTAATTGGGTACAAGTAGAATAACCTTTCCGGAATCCGTGTTGGAAATTTGTAATAAAATTGTGTTGTTCAAGAAAATGGGAAATGTGGGTGTGTATTATGTGTTCCATAATTTTGCAAACTGTCGATGTTAATGAAATCGGTCGGTAATTATTAATGTACTGTTTGTTTCCATTTTTATGAATTGGTTGGACTCTGGCTGTCCTCCAGTCGCCCGGAACCTGTCCTTCGTTTAGAGACCTAGAAAAAATTATGAACAAATACTTGGACACCCATTCTGCATACCTCGTTAGGAATGCATTGGGTATTTTATCAGGCCCAAGGGATTTTTTTACGTTAAGATTCAAAAGCATTTTAGTTATACCCTGTTCACTGATGACAAGATCAGGCATCGGAGGTAAGCATGTTTCGAACACAGGTTGTATGCCATTATCCTTAGTAAAAACGGATTTGAAGTATTCGTTAAAGGCGGTTGATATTACCTTTCCGTCATGTGTTAATGTGCCATTGATTTCAAATGCATGAGAATCCCTAGATACTGGTGAGATTGTACGCCAAAATTTTTAAGGTGAGCTAGTTATAAAATTAGGCAACAAATCGCCAAAATAATTTTCTTTATCAAGTGCTACTTGTCCTCGTAGTTGACTTGACAGAGCGGAAATTTTATCCAGCAGGCCTTCAGGTTGGACAACTGCTTGCCTTTTCTTTTTCAACTTTTTTAATTTTCTACGCATTTGTATTGAAGTGCGGGAAATCCAGGGATTGTCACGTTTTGTCTTTTTAACAATGATTGGCACAAAACGGTTAATACACATCATAACCAGATCCTTGAAAGAAATCCACAGATCGTCTACATTTGCGGTAGACTTCGAAAAACTATCAAAATAAAAGGATAAGGTATCGATTATTGATGTGTCATCAGCGCGTGAGAAGTTAGGAAAACATGACTGCTTTGGATGCCTGTCAATAGCGGCATCAGATAAGGTAAGGAAAACGGCCTGGTGATCGGAGATTCCTGGGATTATTTCGCATTTTGTTTTAGTACTAATAGATCCGCTTACGAAGAAAAGGTCCAGTATAGATTTAGCGCCATCGTGTACCCTGGTGTACTCGTCAACAAGTTGGGATAAATCAAATGCAAATGGCATCCCCAACATGGCATCAGCTGTTTTGTCGTTATGGTTTTGGAGGGACATCGTGCGCCAGTCAATATTAGGCAAAGTCGCCAGCTAGAATTATCCGATCGCCAGGTTTTAAATATGTGTTCATGTAAGTTTTCAAATCATTTAAAACCGATATGGAAGAAGAAGGGGGCCTGTACAACACACCTATAATGTACCTGATTGTACCACAATATGTTTTACTGAAAATGCACTCTACATTAGGCACATCAGGCATCCTTAAAACTCGTAATGATTTCTTGTATATCATACAGACGCCGCCACCTCTTCCAGTACGGTCTTTCCGGAGTACATTGTAACTAGTAGGCACGAATTCACTGTCGAAAATTGCATCATGTAACCATGTTTCGGTTAGCACAGCAATGTCTGAATCGTTAGTAAAAAGGAGCCCTTCAAGCTCGGTTACTTTATTGATTACACTTCTGCAGTTAATGTTTAAGATTTTCAAGGATGTAGGATCATGCTTTTTCTGTCAGTTTTTTTTTCTTATTGACCAATCTGACACGCTCTCCTTTCTGGGCATCCCAAGCAAACATAACACTATCAATGCTAATTTTATCAAAGACCAGCTTTACCTTAGCGCCATTTGCTTTTTCTTCCGCTGCGCTGTCCCACAAAAGTTTACGTAAGTCACGCACGCGCTTTGAGAAGTCTTCCGAGATAGAGTACGACGATCCTTTTAGTTTGTAGGCTGCTTGTAAAATGGATGCCTTTTCCCGATAGTCAAGAAATTTTATGATAACCGGTCTAGATTTGTCACTGGATTTACGCCCAAGCCCATGAAGTCTTTCTATACCTGTAGGTGTTATACCTATCTTCTCTTTTATTATGTCGTCTTTCACTGTGTTCTCAAGTTCTTCAAGCGTCTCGTTTTCTGACTCTTCTAAACCGTAAATTATAAGATTATTGCGACGGCTTCTGTTTTCTAAGTCGTCCACCTTATTCATCAGAAAGGACAACTGGCTGTCAAAATCTGCTATTGTTTTTTTCTATTTCGCTTACTTGTTTTGTCAGCGTGCCTAGTTTGGACAACTGTTGTTCAATGCTATCTATTCTGTTGTTTAGTGTAACCATTTGCTCTTTTATTTCGTTCTGACCGTCGATAATTCCTTCAATAGTTCCTTGCACTTTCTTTTGGCCGTCTAGCAGTTCCGACAGCAATTGCTTCTCAGTTGGTCCCGGGTTTGTCTCAATATCGCCAGAAAGAAGTAGGTTAGTAGGCAATAAAGCAATGTGCGCCAGAATACATTTGAAACACTGTGGGCAGGGCAGCAGCAACAGAAACCGGTTGTCACTACGATAACAGTACATGGAAACGTTTTTACTAACCTGTAGAGCAAGACAAAAATGGTTGCTGAGCATGTTGCCGATACTGCTGCTGGCCTGCCCACTGAAGAAAGTCGATGTTGCTCGCTCTTTTAAAGGGGCTTGCTGAGCCATGTGATGTGACGTCACAGTTGTCGAGATGAAGCGATGCGCTGTCAGTTGCGGAACGGAAAGCAATGTAATCGCCGGGCACCTGGCATGAGCCAGATTTTCCGATGCCGGCTCACTGAACACATCCACGTCGATTGCCCTTGATGCGTAGGCGCTGGGCCACCATTCATTCCCGCGATGCGAGGGCTCGTTGACCAGGTCAAACGACGTAGCCACTGGGTCGCAGCCACGCGGTAGAACTGGTCCGCACAGAATTTACTATTTGTCACATAGACCTCCTGCATTAAACTAATTTATTACATGCTGTAGAAAATGCGCTGCAAAAGGTTTTGCAAGACAAAGATATGATGTTATACTTACAGGACAAGAAGAGTTTCTCGTTAATAGCTGAGAAACTTGCTCCTCTTGCAGTTCAACAGTAAAGCTGCCCACGTCAAGAGCTTGTTCTTCTTTTGGCTCCTGTTGCTTACTGTTTTGTCTTTGTGCCTGACTTTGTTTACGTTCAATAAAACTTCTTTTGGGGCTAGTTGGTGCATTTTGAATCTAAGAAAAGGAGCAGCACCAAAGCATGCAAACACAAACAAAGAAAGGAGAAGAGACAAGCGCTGTAGTGCGTGTTGTGGTGCCTGTAGTGAAGCTCTGTAGCAGGCTTTGATGCCTTGTTTTTGCTTTAGGTTTTTATTAGGAAAAACAGAAGGCAAGCTCACCTTTTGCCTAGCTGCTAATGTTGTTACTTACATACCTTACCTTGAACATTGTGCATACAGTGCGTAAATTATACATCTCCACATTTCTATACATAGCTAGGCATCAACAGCTGAGGTGCCTGTAAGGGATCGTTAGTGTACGCGGGGCCATCCGAACGCGGCTGGGAGCGCTCAATGCGAAGCGTCTCCTTTCTCGGAACGCGGCCGCTCGCGAACGCGCCAGGAAGTACGGGCGTCCCCCGCCCCACGGTACCGATTCACGCACGTACTGGCACGAATGTATATTTGTGTTTGTTTTTTATTTTATTTTGTGGCGGAGAGAATGTTCGACTCCACACGTGCTGGCACGACCGTGCGTTTGTGTTTGTGGAAAGGGCGTTTTGCCCTACGGAAGCTGGAGGGCTGACCATGCTCTCGGTAAACCAATCATGTGAGCAGTGCAACATGATTGGAAGCTACCAGATGTGGGCCGGGCCTTTAAGGCTTTTAATCCGGGCCCCGGAGCCGGAAGCGGGGTTCTGCGCTAAGGTGAGATGCTATGCACCTTCGGCTACGCCGAGTAGGGGCCTCCCCTAGTATTAGCCAGTTCCACCTTTTTGTTGTGTATCTCTGCTGTTTAATTTTGTCTCTACTGCCTGAACTTGTATATATTGTAAATTGCTGTACATAAACTGTACATAAGTATTCCCTTTATCCCTGCATCTCTACTCATCGTGAGACCGTCTCTGACGGGGCACCCCTGGTGCGAAGATCAAGCTTCAGTCTTCGAGTTAAACCAACCCGTCTCGGGCGGGGCACCTCTGGTGCAAGGAAGAAGAACCTGTGAAACTTTACTGGCGCAGTCGACAGGATCCTGCGGCCATCGGAAGACGGCGCAGGAAGAAGATTGAAGGCAGGGAGAAAGGCGACGATCAGGCAGCAGCAGCGTTCGAGAAAGGACCTGCGGAGAGACGGCGGCAAGGACGCAAGGACCACGACAGTAGTCCAGCGACGCGGAACTGCGTCCGGTCAACGAAAGCAACGCGTTGAGAACTTGACGGTCACCGGCGGCGGACCAGCGGCGTGCGACAGCTCATCGCAGCGTCCGGTGAAAGTGGCGGTGGACTCCGACGCCAAGGAGCTGGCAGTGCGGATCGACGCATCGAAACCGTGAGTTTCCTTAGTCGCATTGGTGACGTCCCTGTGTTCGAGCCGGTAGGACAGCTGAGGGGTACGGAAGGCGGTATGGAGAGTTTTCGAAGCCGGCCCTCACTTGATGTGAAGTACCGAGTAGAATTGGCGAAGGCGCGCTTAGCTTATTATCAGGCAGAGCTTGCAAAAGTGAATGGAGGAAAGGCGCCACAATGCGAGGAAAAACCTCCGGATTTGCAGGCGTTAGAAGCAAGGCCCAGCAGCTAGAGCTCGAGCTGGCTAAGCTCAAAGAGTCTAGGAGAGCTAGCCAACTAGCCAGGGAGAACTGCTCCGAGTCCCGAGCGGAGAGGTCGTCTGTGCTGGAAGACAAAGGGTTATGCTTGTCAAGCACAGGTCAAGAAAACAGCCAGGCCGAAGTAAAAAGTGAGCCAGATTTCTGCGAAGCTGGAATCGCAGTTGAAGAAAGTATCGTGACGGAACGCAGCGTCGCGGTATTAGAGGCGGTGAACGCGCACTCCGACGATCCAGCTGCACAGGTTAGCTCTACCCCAAATGACACGAGGGACGCAGACGCGAGTTCAGGATTGTTGGAAGTGAGTCTCAGAATTCCAAAAACTCGGTCTCAGACAAGCTGTGAAAAAGAGCAGTTGGTTCAGCGTGAAACGATCAGTGAAGACAGACGTCAGATCGGCGAGCGAGTGAAAGGAGGAAGTTTAGCGTTGCTGGAACGGCACACTGTGTCGGTCATAGGGCATGAAGGGCCCCGTAGCGTTATTGATGGAGAGAGCGTTCCATCCGAGCCAGAGAACAGATGTAGGCCTGTTGCGCCGACCGGGCAGAGCGTCGCGCAACTGACAAATGCACCCGATGGGCGTCCGACCAGGTGCTTCGAGGAGAAGGAAATGCGTGACGACTTGCCAGAAGGCAACCTCGGGTCAAGCGACGACGAGTCAGCTCGTACAGCAGACGATGCCACGAGGCCGGCCAGCGCCTATCAAGCAGGGAGCGGCGATTTCAATGCTTGCCCGTGCAGGAACGGGACAAATGGCTCCAAGCGAGGCAGAGTAGCTGGAGGCAGGTGCGTGGCCTTCACATTGAAAGTCAACGCGTGGCGCCGTACGTTCCGTTACGCCAAATCCCGTGTGGCAAAAGCGACCGCACTGATATGATTAGACTTTACAGGGGCTATGCTCCTTACGCAGCACGCGTCTCGTATTGGCGCGCCGAAAAGAGTGTGCCCTTAAGGGCGTCTCGTGGTCAGGGATTTGGACCCATCGAGTACCACGACGTCTTTGATCCTGGAGGGCACCGGCTTTCGAGATCTCGCCCCGCTGTGGCACCAGCCTAATGAGCCGAGTGGCAGTTAGGCGTTAATCGTGTTCATTGAGACGCGTAGTGGCTCGAACGCACACAGGGACGCTCGGTGCGACTAAGGACGCTCACGTGGCCGCTAACGGACCCCATATCAGTGCTACTGAACGCTTCAATGGCGAGTGTCTGTGTGTGCTCGTTCGCGAGCAGGACGAGGGTGTGTTCTTGGAGGTGGTGAACTGGGTGCAACGCACCAACTTGGACGCTTTGTTACGGCGCACGGCAGGCATGCCACTGTGTGTATTTAAGTGTGCATTTTGTGTAATGTTGTGTTGGTGCGCGTGTGCATTATTTTGCTTTTGGTTTTGTTGGTGCCAGTGCTGGTGTCGCTGCGGCAAGTCACCCACAGGGTGGTTTTGTGACCCGTACCGATCCCTTTGTTATAATTCTAAAAGTGGCATTAGAGCCCTTTGTAGAATCTTGGGAAGGGCGTGTAAGGGATCGTTAGTGTACGCGGGGTCATCGGAACGCGGCTGGGAGCGCTCAAAGCGAAGCGTCTCCTTTCTCGGAACGCGGCCGCTCGCGAACGCGCCAGGAAATACGGGTGTCCCCCGCCCCACGGTACCGATTCACGCACGTACTGGCACGAATGTATATTTGTGTTTGTTTTTATTTTATTTTGTGGCGGAGAGAATGTTCGACTCCACACGTGCTGGCACGACCGTGCGTTTGTGTTTGTGGAAAGGGCGTTTTGCCCTACGGAAGCTGGAGGGCTGACCATGCTCTCGGTAAACCAATCATGTAAGCAGTGCAACATGATTGGAAGCTACCAGATGTGGGCCGGGCCTTTAAGGCTTTAAAACCTGGCCCCGGAGCCGGAAGCGGGGTTCTGCGCTAAGGTGAGATGCTATGCATCTTCGGCTACGCCGAGTAGGGGCCACCCCTAGTATTAGCCAGTTCCACCTTTTTGTTGTGTATCTCTTTGCTGTTTAATTTTGTCCCTAGTGCCTGAACTTGTATATATTGTAAATTGCTGTACATAAACTGTACATAAGTATTCCCTTTATCCCTGCATCTCTACTCATCGTGAGACCGTCTCTGACGGAGCACCCCTGGTGCGAAGATCAAGCTTCAGTCTTCGAGTTAAACCAACCCGTCTCGGGCGGGGCACCTCTGGTGCAAGGAAGAAGAACCTGTGAAACTTTACTGTGCCAATCATTGGCGACATCCGTCTGTACAAAGGCTGGTGGTTCTCCTTCAACTGGGCTCAGAGCACGAAGTACACGACAGCAAAATGGCTACAGGCTCTCCTCTGCCTTGATGTGAAGCAACATTGATTTTACATCCTTGAAGCTAGTGAATGTTCAGGAGATGACACAAAACAAAGCATTTATTTTTGTACATATTTTTCATCTACCTAATGCAGCAACCACCATCGGGAAATCGAGTACAGATCTTAACATTCAGAGGTGCAAGTTAAATGTAAATGGCTTGTAATGTCCCATACCACCATGCAGGGTGTGAAATGCATTGCAGTACAGTTGCAGTGCATAACTATGCATAGTCAATTTTGTTTGTGAGAAAAGTTCTTGTGCATCCACCAAAGCTGCAGTAAGTGGACGCCTCTCACTGATGGAATAGCTGCCATGTAACTTCCTATCTGGGCTCTTGGTGCACATAAGTGGAGGTTTTCAGCCACAAAGTCTCGGTGCATGCTTGTTGGGCATAATTCGTACAGGCAGAAAGACTACAGTAGTGCTGAAAATTCAACACATTTGTAATGCAGTTGCATTTTTGCATTACAGCTCAACTAAAATTAAATCACATGACAGAGTTGTTAAGAATGCCAGCTTCTGCAGTAATTATTCCATAAATCATAGCAAATATGCAACGAAAGCAATTAAGCTGACAAGTACATGAACCGACAATAAAACAGATTGTGCCCCTTGCTAAGGTTGTAAAACATTGATAAGTTCACAGACTTTCGAGAGGAGGAGCGACACGTGGGCAATCAGGGACGCCGTAGTACAGGCCTCCATATTAATTGGAACCACCGGGAGTTCTTTAACGTGCGCTGACATCGCGCAGCGCACGGGCGCCTTTCGCGCTTCGCCTCCATCGGAAACGCGGCCGCCGAGTCCCGGATCGGGTCCTCCGACTTAGTAGACGAGCGCCCTAACCGCTAGGCCACCGCGGCGTGTATAGAAAAAGTACCGAAAGTCCTCCGCGGATTTGCACGGTTCAAGCTCCTTGCCGTCGTGCCACCCTGCTACATTGTGCGCTCGTACGTAATGCTAGGCTGCGGTTGCTGGTAGTCCATATATTCAGCGCCTGGAAGCGCGAAACCTCTAGGAAATATGTACTCTAATATATATTAGAGAACTATGTAGCAGCCATATGATAACCGTAACAAGAAGCGGACTTTTCAGCGAGTGAATGAAGCGTCCTAAACTTCAGCGCGAACAGACGACGCATGCCGAAACGTTCGCACTTACAACGCTTTTCCGCCCTTAATTCCAATACGGAACGTTGAGCGTGGGCATAATAATGCATGTAGAGCATGCTGACCTTTTTTACGACTTCATTCGCGCGTATTAACTTACTAGGAGCGAATTTAAGCTTGGCAAATCCGCATTTCAAGCAGAGCGCCGTACACGCGCATCTCGCCGAAAGACCCGGAAGTCGGAGTACCCAGCATGCCTTGCGGCTCGTTCAGATTGGACACCACCTATCGAGATTAGTCCGGCCGCTTCTCGCGTCACCAACGCAAATGACAACATCCCTTTCCTGCGGCCTTGCGCGAACGAACGGACACTACAATGACACGTGGCAGTATTATACATGAGTATTATACATGACGGTGTTATCATGGCGGTTTTGACCACCACCACCTGCCCATCACCGTTTACTTCAACCGCCTGCTGCCATTATCCCCGCTATGGGTTGCTGCATGCCCAGTATCGTTTCTGCTGTGCCCACCAAACTTCCCAGTATTTTTTGTTCCCACTATCATTTGTCCGACATGCCCGCTAAGCCTCCCAGCAGATGTCCGGCACCGCCAGCACCTCCCAGAATGACCGTCATTATTCCCGGAATACCCGGTATTACTGACAGCATGCTCTCTACGAGTGCCAGCATAAATCATGCTGGGTTTTCCGATAGGGTAGTCAGTGTGCTAGGCAGCTCATGCACGCACAGAAGTTCCGCGAGCAGCTCTTACTCGCCGCTGTGCGTGATGATCCTCGCAGGAATCAGGAACGCTTGCAACAACCACAAACAGCTCCATATAAACACCTCGTGACACCACCAACGCGTAGGTCTTGCGTCGGTTTGAAGAGGCGCTCTGTCAACTCCATCAGCGTCGATGATTACAAATTCAACTCGGGCAACTGTCGCTCACCGCTGCTGCACGCGGAGAAGTTCGCAGCCGCTCTAAACACTCGTAATATCAACATGTGGTCAATATAATAAGCTTCGCGGCATAGCTGCCACCACTACAGCCACGACCTGTGCCTCGATCCCCAGTTCAGTCGACGGACGGCCATCTTGCCCCGGCAGAAGCGGAGGCAGACGTCACGTAAAAAGCAGCCAATCGCTGCATTCCGGTCGCCAGGCGGATCCGCTCATCTGCCCGAAAGTTGAAGTTGACCAACTTTCCATCCGCCCGCCGGGCGGGGCGGATGCCTATTGTCCGTTCGGGCGGTCCGCCAGTCCGCCTGCCTGGCGGATCCACCCAAAAGCGATCGTACTACAGCCCTTAACTAAGCGTTCGGGGAAAAACCCGACGACGAAATACAGGGCAAAAACATGGGTGCAGTACTGGTTTCTTTTATACCCAGACGGGAAAGGCGTTGTGGTCCTCTTGCCTCTTTCAGACTTCAAGCCCCCCCCACAAGTAATTTTTCTCAGAGGTAGCCTGGCAGTCGTAGTTGGAAAGCCCCTGTAGTAATGCGCTACTTGAAAAGTGGCACTGACAAGTAGCAGGAGTTGTATTAGAGCATGAATGGAAAGTTCAACTTGAACGAAAAAAAAATTTTTTTCCAAGAAATCCCGTTTACACTCTCTGCTGCGAAGAGTACAATGGTGCCTCCCCTCACTAGTAGCTGTCTTTCAACCTGTCACTACTACATTACTCGCCAGACAGCTTTTTATTATTATTTGCTGCTGCCAATTGACTGCGCCTACGGAACGGGTGCGGAGTGTTATTTTTCGCTAATTCGGTGCGCGCCCCATTGGCGGCACGAAGTGGAAATAAACAAGCCAGTGAGAAATTTAGCAGCGAACAGGATGGAATGATGCAAAATTACCTTGAAAGCAACGGTGGCAAACAATGAACTTCATACTATTTGCCGCTTCTGTTTCAACATTTTGAAACGTTTGTATGTAATTTACCTGTAGGTCGCAGATAACATACCACTGCATTGCAATTTGCATGACAAGAATTGCATGTTTGCTGTCTGTTTGCATAGCCATGCAAATTCTACATTCGCATTACAGCTTGCAGAGTGCACCGACGCATCAGAAGGCGACATCTTGGATGAGGAGAGCCCTGACTTTGAAGCCGATACTTCCGGCAACCTGCACTCCGTTCGGCCTAGCGAATGGCAGCAGCCCTTGGCAAAAAAGTCACAACCAAGAAAAAGTGCGGAGACGTGAGAGGAGCGGCACAATGTGCTCGCAACCATGGCGGCCAGCAGAGGACAACAATGCCGCTGCGCACTTTGGTAAAACTGTCGCAGCGATGCTGCGGAATTTATATGGTGTTCAGCCCATCCGCTGCCAGAAAGAGTTGTTGGATGTAGTAGAGAAGCATTTGGCCACGGAATAAGCACACTTCGACTTCCTCGTATTGTTCCTGCCAGTTCCCGTCAGTCACCTGTATGAATCTTTTATTACCGTTTATACGCAGACAATGCACTCTTGCAAAAACGTAGTCGTCTTAAAGGGTCAGTCTACTGAATTTTATCGACCATATTTTCTTTGCGGCAACCGATAGCTCTTTACTCAAATTACCGTTTAGCCAGCTGTGGTTCCAAGGAGTGCGGTAGAACATTTTAAAATAGAATTTATTAATGTGGGAACACATCTGTATGAGATGGTAGTCTCATCTGGCAACCATCTAGATTTCCGCCGCGCGGCGACAAACATGGCGGCGCCCGTCGAAGCCGGACATCTCGCTTCGGACTGAATTCTTGTTGTTGCTGCCTTTTTCAGTGCGTTCACTGGCCATAAATGGGGCGCCTGTCTTTCGCATCGTCTCATCTCGCCCATAAGAAAACATATAAGAGATAAATTTGCTCTATTTTAATAATTAGTGACGATTCTGCCGCTCCTAGGCTTAAGTGTAGAGTCGGTTTGTTTACAGCAATGGTTCCGGTCCTGACGACCAGATGGCGCCACTATACGCTGAGTTTATTTTTGCGTCTCTGCTAGCATACGCTGAACTAAAAGTGGGAATGTGCCTGCGTTTTGCGTACGTCTAACTATGGCTGTTGGCTTCTGTTATAAATATTCATGTGATTTACAGAAAAAGCGAGCGGTACGCCTTCTACAGTTTACTAGAACAAAACGTGCATTTCTCTGACATTGGGGCATACGTAGTAAGTAGTATATTCACTTATGCTTCTACAAAAAAAGACTACCGCTTTCTTGAACAAGATGAACGTTTGGGGTCGCCACCATGCATTTTTACGCGACTTTTAACGCCGAAATAAAATATAAATTCCTGCCTAAACCGGGCGCAGATCCCTCGTTATTGATGTTATAGGGTGCCAACTACCAGAATATGCCATTATTTATATACTCATCTGGGGGAGTAGACTGACCCTTTAAAGCAACGAAAGCCGCGATGCCCGTGGATAAATGGAAATGCTCTAACCGCGATAGCTGGAAAAGAATTGGCCTGGGCGAGTTGTCGTCGCTCCCCTAATAATCAGTATCTTCGTGAAGCTTATAAGATGGCTCGCAATAAAGTCACTGCCTGTGCTTAGAGGTGCCAGGCGAAAGCACTTCCAAGGTAAGTTTTCCGAATTTAGAAATAACCCGTGCAAGGCTTGGTCTGTGGTTAACGAATGAAGGGATCGTCCCCGGAAAGGCGCATACCAAACTATTGCTAAGAATTTCGGTCCACCATCTATAACGTTAACAGACCAATTTAATTCCTTTTTCTTGTCTACTGCAGCAAGATGGTCCGGTAATACGGCTAGTTATTGTATGTCACAATCGGTTGTTGAGTCTGCCTTCCTGCCTGAGCGTACTGAAGATATTCGTCATATCTTATTCAACTTCAAACAGCGCAAGCCGGTTGGATTAGATGGTGTGTCTGTGGACGTCCTTCGCAGAAATTTTGAGGCCCTTACAAATGTGCTTTTAGGAATTATAAATAACATTATAGCCGCACAAGTAATACCCCCTGGCCTCAAGCAAGCGCTTGTAGTTCCTCTTTTCAAAAGCGGACAGGTTAATGTTGTCACAAACTACAGACGCATTTCGATACCTTCGTGCATTGCTCTCATACTTGAAAGACCAATTTTTCACGTAATGCAGAGCTTCATTGATGCGCACAACATACTGTGGCCTAATCAATACGGATTTACTTGCGTGCGTGGCACTAGGTTAGCATTAGATGAATTAACCGACTTCCTTAATAGTACTCTCAAAAGTAGTGAATTCGCTTCTGCATTATTTTTAGATGTATCAAAATCTTTTGACTCCGTAAAACATGAAATATTACTTCGTAAACTTCATAGCTGTGGCTTCCGAGGGCCCTTCCTAACTTTCCTTGAGAATTATTTGCACGGTCGAATCCAATGTAAGAAGAAGAAGAGGACGTCTCCGCGGTGCCGCACTTCGTCGTCATCGCTGGTGGTTCCGGCGCGAGGCTCGTGCTGGAGCTGCTTCCTTCGGCTGGTTCTGCCGTCTTGCTACGACCTGACCGCTGCGCGCGTTGGTCGCCGTGACCCACTAATAAATCCACTGTTCACTTGGTGGAGGGTGCAACGATCCCAACCCCCGACGTCGCCCTGGAACTCCACAGTCGCACAGCGTCCGTTCCCATGGAGGACCCAAGCCAGCAGCCCCCGACCCTGCTTCCTGCTTCCTGCGACCTGCTTCCACCTATCACCTGTTCTGGTCCCTCACGTCAACGCGACCCTGCTATCTTTAGCGGCAGCTGCGACCAAGATGTGGAAGATTGGTTGTCAGCCTACGAACGGGTGAGCCGGCACAACAAGTGGGACGACGCTCTGAAACTTACAACGTCGTGTTCTATCTTACTGACATCGCAAACCTCTGGTATCGGAACCACGAGTCGGACATCACCACCTGGTCCGTGTTCAAAACTACGTTTGCCGAAGTATTCGGCCGCCCTGCCGTTCGCAAACTTCGCGCTGAACAGCGTCTCCGTTCGCGAGCGCAGAGGACCGGTGAAAGCTTCACAAGTTACATCGAGGAGAGTCGATTTATGTAAACGAGTGAACCCATCTATGACAGAGGAAGATAAAATTCGCCACGTCATGAAGGGCATCGATGATGGCGCCTTCAACATGCTCGTGGCTAGGAGTCCGACCACCATCTCAAAGGTATACGAACTTTGCCAAAGTTTCGACGAGCTACGGAAGCAACGCATCTTGGTTCGCCAACCTGCTGACGCGTCGCTCGCTGGACTGGCCGCGGACCCTGACTCCTCCTACCTCAGCGCCGAAATCAAGAAATTTGTCCGCGAGGAGGTTGCCCGCCAGCTATCTCTCCTACCATCTCTACCCGAACCATCATGTTCTCTGGCGCCGCAGCTCAGACATGAAATCCAGAGACAGGTCTCGGAAGCTCTTCCTTCCGGCCATCCTTCAGCTCCTGTCGCTGCCCGGATGGCGCTTTCTGAGGCTGCCCTATCTCCACCTGCCCCGAGTGCTTCGCCGCTGAGTTATGCTGACGCTTTCGCGCCGCACCCCATTGTGGCGGCGCCTCGCACCTACGCCGAAGTTGTGGCTGGCCCAGCCCCTCCCCCGGCGTATGCGCATCCTTCGGCCATCATGCGCTCGCCACGCACTACTGGTAGAGTTGCGCCGCCCACCTCGCCATGGCGCACATCGGACAACCGTCCGATATGCTTTGCTTGCGGCATTCCCGGGCACGTCTCCCGCCATTGTCGACGCCGCATGTCATTGTCGCGGCCTGACTATACGGGCATGTCCTATTCGGCGCCCTACTTCCGAGTTCCGCCGGGGCCGCCACCTGAACCCTCTGACCACCATGCTTCCTCGTCTCGTCGCTCACCGTCACCCCGCCGCCGCTCCATTTCGCCCATGCGCCGCCGACTTTCCTCAGCCGATCAGGGAAACTAACCGCCGCAGTTCCCGAGGCACGAACTGCGTACTCCGCTGACCGTCCAAGTCCTCTTTTCCCTGCGAACGTTATTGACGTTGTTGTGGAAGGTGTTTCGACGCTTGCTCTCATAGACACTGGTGCCGCCGTATCTGTTATCAGCCAAAAACTCTGCCGCTCTCTTCGCAAGGTGACGACGCCTCTTTCCGGTTTGTCGCTTACGTACCGACACCGTACAACATCTCCAGCCCACAGCTCTCTGCACCGCCCGAGTAGTAATTGCGAACGAAGTGTATTTTATTGAATTCATCGTCCTCTTCTTCTTCTTACACCAAGTATTAGTTTTCGGAAATATTAAAAGAAACCTGGACAGCTGACCGCTGGAGTTCCCCAGGGGTCGATTTTAGCTCCCCTTTTATTCAACTTGTACGTGAATGATCTCAGTCAAGCAATTTTTCACTGTCGGGTGTTTCAATACGCCGACGACACGCTTTTAGTATCTTGTCATACTAATTACCATCAAGCCATGGCTGAATTACAAACTGACACTGTAAATGTTATCAGTTGGTACCGTAACAACTTAATTTCTATTAACCAAAATAAAACTAAATTAGTCTGTTTTCACGATCCGCTGAAATCTGTCTCTGTCATCACTCCAGTCTTTCTTCGATCTCCTGTGTGTAACAATTGCTCTTGCTCTCCTATTCCATACCTCTCAAGTGTCAATTATCTCGGTGTTCATTTCGATTCTAACATGTTCGGGAACACTCATTTGGCTAACGTTGCTGAAAGGCTGCGCAAAATAGCCTGCCTGTTATATTCTATTACAGCACTGTGCCGAATTTCCATAAAGAAAACAATAGCACATGCATTGGCGTACAGTGTGCTGCGATATGGAACCTCTTCTTTTTATTTCTGTTCAGTGTTTTGGCGCAACAAAGTTAATTCTTTACTAAAATCTATAAATTCGGGCTGTAATGTATGGTGTGCACATTACTAACAATTCCAGTCTTTTTTCATGCTCGCACATGCCTTCGTTCAGGCTATTATTCAAAGAAACTGTAATCCTTATGTACATATGGAACAATGAGTTCTGCCTCCCGTATGTCCCCGCGAGAGCAGTACGTCCACGCGACCGCTTTCCCTTGCCCAGAGTACGGACAAAATATGGTAAACGTGTCCGTGCCTTTCATGTACCAGATGTGTTGAACGACCTGCCAGATAATGTTTTATCTTCCAACACTCGGAAAGAAGTGAAATCTGCTCTTTGATTTATATGTGTAATTTTGTTTCTTTTCTTTTTTTCCTTTTTCCCCGTCCTTTCTTACTGCATTTCCTTAGTTTTATTCTGATTCTTGTGTAGTATTGATTGACTGTGCCGTTCTCTGGCTTGCTCCATTCTGCCGAGCACTGCCCCACAAGCCCATTGTTTCCTTGGGCAGGCTCGTATTTGTACAATGTCATTTTTCACATAAAATTATTATTATTATTATTATTATTATTATTATTATTATTATTATTATTATTATTATTTGGCCTGCATGGGCAGCGCGAATGGCCTGGGCACGTAGTACTTGTCTACGCGCAGCTGTACAATACAGTCCTATATTTCGCTTCTTATTGCGTAGCTCTGGGTATATATACTGTGCCAACATGCGCAGACTCGCTGCCATGGCACAACACCTTTGCCTTTGAAGTACGCGCACAATTTGTCAAAAACAGCAGCACCATATGCACTCTCACTTCATTCAATTTTATAATGCACATATTCCATTTCATCCAACACTTCTTTTACGGTATAATGCAATCTTTGACATGTCTTGCATTTTTAGCTTTTTAACAGAAGCAGGATTTCTCAAGAATTGCTAATTGTGACCAGCTGCTATGCTGGTATTTTGGTAGACCTCAGCCCCTTTCTCATTCTTGAGAAGAAGGCTGAGCTCTTTTATTCGGGTCGTTGGGAGCCTCGACATCCTTGCGCAGCCTAGGATAGCTGCTGAAGATACCCAACCCTCTTTTAAGCTTTTAGTAGTAGCCATTCTAAAAAAAATTTCTATGTCAGCACTAGGTAGTCATAACGTCTTAGGTCCTCTACACCACGACGATTTTTCACATCTCTATACAATTCAGCGCAGAAAATTTTGATACATACCTTGTGACTGCCGCATGATGGTCTCAGTCGCCTGTATGCCATAAAACACAACACACACACACACACACACACACACACACACACACACACACACACACACTCAAACGAGGGCTAAAGGCGGATCCACACTACATCTGAACGAAAATGAATTACCTGTAAAAAATGAGCACAAATTTCTCGGCTTAATTCTTGACAAAAAACTCACTTTCTTGCATCACATAAACGTACTAAAAAAGAAAGCTTCCCGATCACTAAACATACTCAAAGTCCTTTCACACAAGCACTGGAGGTCTGACAGGGCAAGCCTCCTACAAATTTATCGTTCTGTAGTAAGATCCTGTTTAGACTATGGTTGCATTGTATACGGTTCAGCAAGACCATCATACTTTCATGTACGCCTAAGTTCAACACTCTCAAAGAACTTTGTTCAGGAGAATGGGGTACCTCAGGGATGTGTTTTAAGCACAACTCCCTTGGTCGTAAAAATGAATTGCTTATAAAAAATAATCCCAAAAGCAATCATGTACTCAGTTGTATGTTGACGATCTTCAAAAAGCCTGCACGTCAACAAACATATCAACATGCGAGAGCCAAGTGCAGTTGGCACTAAACAAACTAGCGGCATGAGCAGACAGAAACGGATTCTAGTTCTCTCCTCAGAAAACAGTGGCCATCGACTTGGCAGTGGCGACAACCACTGTGAGCATGGAATGAGCATCGCTCTGCTTTTCCGCTGCAGGTTGGTACTCGCACTGGTGGTGTTTTCACTATCAGCAGATGCTACAGGAACCGTGACTGTCATCAGCCGTGTGCGCCTGCTGGGACACGTATCGGCTGCATCCTCGACATCATTGACATCGGCTGCATCAGCGACACCTGCTACCTGCTACGCGGCCAGTGACGTCATCCCAACAGCTACAAAAGGGCGTGCTCGGGAACCGGACCATCACTTGGCAGTGGCGACAACCGCTGTGAGCATGGAATGAGCATCGCTCTGCTTTTCCGCTGCAGGTTGGTGCTCGCACTGGTGGTGTTTTCACTATCAGCAGCTGCTACAGGAACCGTGACTGTCATCAGCCGCGTGTGCCTGCTGGGACACGTATCGGCTGCATCCTCGACATCATTGACATCGGCTGCATCAGCGGCACCTGCTACCTGCTACGCGACCAGTGACGTCATCCCAACAGCTACAAAAGGGCGTGCTCGGGAACCGGACCAACACTTGGCAGTGGCGACAACCGCTGTGAGCATGGAATGAGCATCGCTCTGCTTTTCCGCTGCAGGTTGGTACTCGCGCTGGTGGTGTTTTCACTATCAGCAGCTGCTACAGGAACCGTGACTGTCATCAGCCGTGTGTGCCTGCAGGGACACGTATCGGCTGCATCCTCGACATCATTGACATCGGCTGCATCAGCGACACCTGCTATCTGCTACGCTACCAGTGACGTAATCCCAAAAGCTACAAAAGGGCGTGCTCGGGAACCGGACCATCACTTGGCAGTGGCGACAACCGCTGTGAGTATGGAATGAGCATCGCTCTGCTTTTCCGCTGAAGTTTGGTGTTCGCATTGCATGTTACGTTGCACATTTGTTACATTCTTCCTGCTCTTTCGTCGCTGCTGCCAAGTGGTATTCTTGAGTGGCTGTTTTTGCGTGGGACAGATTGAACAATGCCTAAAGATCTTGCGAAATATAAGGAAGAGCTCAAAAATGATTTTGTAAAGCTGAGAGAGGAATTGAAGCTGGAAATCAAAACGGCACGAGAATCACTGAAAAGAGACCTGCGCAATGAGATACGGGAATTGCGGACTGAGCAGAGGAACATGACTGACAGTCTGGATATCGCACATAAGGATATTGAGGAGTTAAAGCAAAACCTTCAGGCTGAAATTGCCAAAAATGCAATGCTAGCCGCAGAGAACGAGGTACTGCAAGCTAAATGCGCTAAATTAGAAGCAAAGCTACCGACCTTGAAAATCAGCCGGTAGGCCTGGAACAGTATTCAAGATCTGCCAATCTGGAGATTAAAGGAGTCGCGAAGAGTGACAATGAGGATGTTTTGCAAATTGTATCCAAAATTGGGGGACTCATCAAGGAGCCTATCAATGAGTGCGATATTGAAGCCTGCCACCGTGTTCCAACTCGAACACCTGACACATCAAATACTGTAGTTAAATTCAAGTCTCGGGCGAAACGGGACACCACTCTCTATAAAGCTAGGAAGGCCAGAATCAGTAATGAAGACATTGGACTCGACAGCACGGACGCCATTTACTATAATGAGCACATCTGCCCAACTCTGAAGCGGCTTCTTGGAAAGGCAATCAGACGTAAAAAGGAGCAAAGCTGGAAGTCTGTTTGGCCGCCGCGGTGGCTGAGTGGCTATGGTGCTCGGCTGCTGACCCGAAAGACGCGGGTTCGATCCCGGCCGCGGCGGCTGGAATTTCTTTGGAGGAGAAATTCTAGAGGCCCGTGTACTGTGCGATGTCAGTGCACGTTAAAGAACCCCAGGTGGTCGAAATTTCCGGAGCCCTCTACTACGGCGTCTCTCATAGCCTTAGTCGCTTTGGGACGTTAAACCCCATAAACCAAACCAACCAAGTCAGTTTGGACGCAAAACGGGAATTCGCTCGCCATTTGATTTGATTGAAAACATCTTTATTTATTCAGTATTTTCAGAACATGTGGGTGGGCCGCCTAGTCCGGTAGTCCATTGGCTGCTGCTGCTGCGGTGGCCCTCTTCACCAGCCAGTGCCGACGGTCAGGATCATCGCTCAGCAGAATAGCCTCCCACTGCTCCTCCGAGGGGTTGGGAATGGGGTCAAGTAAGGGATTAAATTGGCATGCCCACACCATATGGTAGAGGTTAGCTACCTCTCCACAGTGTGGGCACTGCGGAGAGTATAGTTTAGGGTACCACAGGTGTAATTTAGCTGGTGTTGGGTATGTGTTGGTTTGTAGTCTCCTAAGGGTGTTCTCTTCTAACTTATTGAGGGATTTGTGTGGTGTTGGGTACTCCTTTCTGGCTGTTCTGTACGGCGCGAGATTGTCAGCATACACTGCTAAACCTATCAGGTCACGGCACCCTTCATGGTCATCAGGGGGAGACGCCCGGTATAGAAGAGCTCGGGCATGCCTGTGAGCGGCTTCGTTTCCTCCTGGTAGTTCCAGGTGACCGGGAAACCAGATGATTGAGGCTTGGTTGGGTGGATGCTTAGTCAGCAATGACAACCCTGACTTATGAATTAATCCGTAATTGAAGTTGCGACAGGCGTTCTGGGAATCAGTGAGCACAACGGCGTTGGGGTTATATGCTACAGCTAATGCAATAGCTGCCTCCTCTGCGTGAGTGGGGTTAGATGTTTTCACCGAGGCGCAGTTCACCATCGACCCTGAAGGCGTTGAGACTACAATAGTCATGACTCCATTCTGTGGTCCTGCTGCGTCCACGTAAAGGGTGTTAGTCTGCTTGTCCCATTTCTTCTGCAGGGCTTCCCCTCTTGCCTTCCTCCTCTCGATGTTATATGCGGGATGCATATTCCGCGGAATGGGGTGCACGTTGATGCGTCTTCTTACATCGCGTGGGACCTCTTCCCTTTGGTCAATTGTATAGGGCTGATTAACATGGATCTTCTCGAGCAGTTCTCTGCCGGGTGTTGTGAGTGCGAGCCTATTGAGTTGTGAGAGCCATTGTGCTTCCCACATCTCTTTGAGGGTATTATGTATTCCTAGAGCCATGAGCTTGGCCGTTGGCGTGGAGTTCGGTAGCCCCAGTGCCGTCTTGTAAGCTTTCCTGATGAGTGTCTCCAACTTTTCAATTTCCGACCTGGAGAGGTTAAGGAATGCCGTCCCGTACATTATCCGCGAGATCACGAAAGCTTGCACTAAGCGGATGGTGTCCCTTTCCTTCATGCCATGGTGTTTATTTCTGATACGATGTATCATTCGGAGTATTTGCTCGGTGAATGTTGTAAGCTTCTTCATTGTGGTGGTGTTCTGTCGCCCCTGCGGGATATACTGCCCTAGGATCTTGATCTCCGTGGGTTTCTGTACTGGGTAGCTCTCTATATACACCGAGATGTTCTGCGCTAGAGGTGTCCTCGGGTTCTTCAGGATTAGCAACTCGGACTTTTCCGGCGCACACTGGAGGCCTCTCTCTCTGGCGTACCGGGCCACCGTGTCCGCTGCTGCTTGAAGACGCTCCTCGATCTCGGCGTCACTCCCCGAGTTGCACCAGACAGTGATATCAACCGCATACAATGTGTGTTTGATGCCGGGAATTTCGGAAAGAAGGCCTGGTAGATCTTTCATAGCCAAGTTGAACAAGAGGGGTGACAGTACCGTCCCTTGCGGAGTTCCCCTCGGGCCTAGAGTGATGGGATCTGATTTTATTCCACCGATGTTTATAGTGGCTTGCCTGGCTGATAAGAAGTTTTTGATACAGTTGTAGGTTCTTGCGCCACAGTTGGTATCGGCGAGGCTTTTCAGGATATTTTTATGTAGAACGTTATCGAACGCTCCTTTCAAATCTAGTGGCAGGATGGCCCTTGTCTGTGACTTGGGAGGTGTCTCAAGGAGGTCTTTGTACAAATACAATAGGGCGTCCTGTGTTGATAGGTGAGGGCGAAAGCCGAATTGAGTGTTAGGTAGGAGGTTGTTATCTTCTAAGTATCTACTCAGTCTCGTGTTGATGACCCTCTCTATGAGTTTCCCCAAACACGAGGTCAGCGATATCGGCCTTAGATTATCCAGTTTAAGGGGTTTGTTCGGCTCCGGAATGAACCGAACCTCGGCTGTCTTCCAGGATATTGGTAACGTTCCAGTAGCCCAATGCTGCTCGTTGAAGCATTCCACCAGCGAGATGATGGTGTCATCGCTGAGGTTAAATAAGAGCTTCGCTGTTATCTGATCTGGACCTGGAGCTGCATTTTTTCTCATGGCCGCGATTTCTGCTTTGATTTCTTCTTTCGTGAGTGGGATGTCCAGCTCGGGATTCGGCAGCCCAGAATACTCCGGCTGTTCCACGACTTGGTCCGTGCACAGATACCTGGTCTTGAGCTTTTCCATCAACTTCGTGTCCGTACCCGGGGTGGTGTGTACGATCTTCGTGAGCCTGTCTTTAGTGGCCGACTTGCTGCTGCTGGGGTCGATTAGGACACGTAGGAGCTTCCAAGTCAAAGTGACTCATCACAAAGTATTCAGATCATAAGTGAGAAAGACCTTGATAAGATACTCTCGCCGCCGACCCCCGACAGTTCAGCCCACTAGGCTTACATCTTTGCCTTCCCTGAAATGAATTACCTCGAGCTTGTTTTTCCACACAGTGTTCGATCTCCTCTCCCATCAGAAAACTCAGTATTACAGTTCAATGCGCGCTCCGCTATACACAAAGAAGATGATATTGTCGATCTACTGAGCAAGTTTTCATTTAAATATAACGTTATAATGATTACCGAAATTTGGTACTATGATGGCGGCGATAGGGTTCACCTTGATGGTTAAAAAAGCTTCATCATATTGATGATTCCTGGGATTATCAGCCTGTGCCTGCATACTGCCTGATTACGAATGACTATGAAATTTTAACACTTAAGCATAACCTTGAAATCTTCGCCGTTGTTTACCGTCGCCCCAATGGCAGGTATGGACAGTTAATTTTTTTCAGAGTTTTTTGGAATATTTGTGCGCGAATAATTGTCAGCTAATTTGTGGCGGTGATTTTAATTTGAACATGCTAGACGCTAGCGCCATGATTTTGTGACAAGTCTCACTTCAACTGGTTTCACAAATGTGATCACGACGCCAACATGTGTCATAGTGTCCACATCATCTGCTCTTGATCTGTTAATCACAAATATTGAAACAGCTGTGTAACTCGCTAGTACGGTCACTGCAGATATAAGTGACCATTGCCCTGTTTTCATGTTTTATCGTTCACCCAAAATGTCGAACAAAAATCGCCCCGACGCTTTTACTTTCTAACACACTCCAGACGAAGCACTTAAACATTTCGAGCAATACATTAGAACACAATACTGGTCATTTATACTTAGGAAGCGAAATTCTAATGATGCATACACAGGTTTCATTCAAACGTTTATAAAAATATATTGTGCGCACTTTCCCTTCAGAACACTTCATCAATCAAAAAAGATGAAGAAGCCATGGGTGACTCCTGTTCATTTAGCCATGATAAGAAAGAAAAACAATCTGTATCATGCATTTTTAACTGCGCGCACACTGAATGCGTTCAAAGAATTCAAAGCTGCTCCAAAAAGTTAAACAGTGAACTTTGTTGTACAAAGACTGCCTACTTTGAGCGCCTGTTTCTTGACGTAACGAAGAAAAACCAGAAGCCGCCTGGAAAGCGATATGATAATATTAAATAGGCGTGAACTTTGTGGCCAAGAACTGACTGATCACTTCAATAAGGAATTTGTCGATAACATAACGCCAGATGACAGTCTCCCCTCGGCAGCACCTCCAATCAATAGCCCAGTTAATGGTTTTGTTTGTCACCCAGTTACCGAGGAAGAAGTATCTAGAACATTTATGCAACTTAAGAATAGCAAAGCTCTTGACATTAATAATTTGCAAATAAAACCCATAAAGCATGTTTTGCAGTTAATTGTTCCTGTTCTCACGTACATTTTTAATTTGATCATTGAGGGTGGTGAGTTTCCTATGCAAATGAAAAAATTAAGGGTAACAGTCATACACAAAGGTGGCGACCGAAATTATAAGAATTACAGGCCAATATCAGTAATACCGGTGTTTTCGAAACGGCTAGAAAAGATACTGTCATCTAGATTAACACATTTTTTTGATAAGATGAAGTTTTTTTCTGACGCGCAGTATGGATTTAGAAAGGGGAGATCTACTGAAAATGTTTTGCTGACACTGAAAGAAAAAATCCTGGAAAACGTAGAAGATAAGCTTTTCACCCTCGGCCTGTTCATCGACTTTTCTAAGGCGTTTGACTCCCTCAGCCATGACATTCTTTTACACAAATTACATCTACAGGGAGTACGAGGAACACCCCGTAATCTCATGCGATCTTATTTACGCGACAGAAGCCAGTCTGTGCATGTTAGTAATAAGCAGTCCTCTTTTCTACCCATTAAAGCCGGAGTGCCACAGGGCAGTATTTTAGGACCCTTTCTCTGTAATGTATACATTAATGACACTGTAACCACTGATTCAAAGGCTCAATTTATTATTTATGCCGATGACAGTAACATACTGTTATCTGGCCCTGATGAAAATAAACTTGTAATATGGTGTAATGACCTGCTCGAAAATTTGGTTTTCTGGTCACAATGAATGGACTGAAGATTAATCCGAGAACAACAAAAGTAATTATTTTTCGGCCAAGAAACAAAATGGTGACTCTACAACATGTTGTTCAGTGCGAAGGGGAAGAAATTGCTATTGTTAAGGAACATAAAATTCTAGGAGTCACCTTTTGAGAAACATTAACGTGGGATTCACACATTGACAAGATATGCACAAAACTTTGCAGAACACCCGGCGCCTTATCGCGATGCCGTTCTTTTCTCCCAGTTCAATTAAACTTCAAATATACCACGCCTTGTTCTCCTCATATATTAATTATTGCAATTTAGTATGGCTAACAACTACTAAAGGGAACAATAAAAAGATCCACATGTTACAAAAAAAGATTGTGCGCAACATAGCTAACATTGACTACTCTTCTTCTACTGAACAGTATTTTCGTCAATACAATATCATCCCCATACAAAATATGTATGAATTTCGCATTTTGCGCTCATTTTATGTTTCATCACGCCCTTTCAGACAATTTATTTCTACAATCGCATCCCTTCAACATAACAGCAATAATGCATTTACACGTAGCACTGATTTGTGGCAAATTCCCCATTTCCACACCAATTACAAACTACAGTCCCTTAAGCACAACCTCCCGTTAATTTTAAATAAACACTCGCAATTTACCAAACCCAGCCTTAACCAGTTGCGACAGTACTTTGTATCCGTATAGATGTTCTATAGAAACAAATGACCCACCACTTGCAGACAGAAGCAGCATGCTCACATCCTCCTACAATTATTAAGCCGGAGTGTATAGGCACCAAACAAAAGCACAGCTGACTCTTGAATCCATGATAATGTCTTCGCCTTTTATTTATTAGTATTTTTATTTATTAGTGTTTTTTAAGTACGAGTGAGACGCTCGACCTTTATTTATGTAGTCTTCCTGTGAACAAGTGAACCTCAGTTCTTTTTCTAATGCAATAGAGAACTGACAATGTTACGTTTTAGCACAGGCACTATTTCCTTTCTTTTAACTTACACTTAGATTTATTTATTAATTAATTTATTTATTTGAAATACCTTAAAGGCCCTTTGGGCATTGTGTAAGGGGGGCGAAAAATACTATACAAAAAAAAATACTGTACAGTACATTATTACCCAAAGGAAGTAAAAGGGAAAACGTACGATCATGATAAAAATAAATCAACAATGCGGTGCATAAATTACAAATGAAACGAAAGGGAAACGTACAGTCATGATAAACAATTTATCAACCACTTAGAGAATTATAAACGACGGAGAAATATCAACAGGGAAAAAAAAGATTTCGCTACACACAAATTAAAACACAATAGAGGATAATGTGCTCGCGGAATGTTGTAAAAATGAGTAACATAACGTGATTAAGGTAAACACCGGAAACATAACAGGCAAACATAAGTAAGAGAACATCAAAAGGGCACGCAAGTAGCAGCAAAGTAAAGTACAAAAAATAAGAAGTAAAGAGAGATTTGAACGGAGGCGTGCTAAATGGCGGTTTCAGTGAAATGTGTGATGAGTTGAGCATGGAAAGAATCGAGATTAGACTCGGAAGCGATGTTGCCTGGTAAGTCATTCCATAATCTCATGGTGTCGCGAATTGTGGTGACGCGTCCCCGACTGCTGAAGGGGAACGCTTTCGCGTGCAGCTTCGAAGAAGAAACCAAACGAATCAAACAAAACAAAACGAAGCCGTGTTTATATTTTAAAGGAAAGGAGCCAATAAAGAAATGAACACATCAAGGAAAACACGCACTAGACGCGCGTACAACACTACGGATAAAAAGGATAGAGTTCGCCGGATACAAAGCGTCCCAGGTGGAGCAGGAATGCCTTGCAGGCAGCACAAACACAGGTTGTCGACTTGCGATTAGTGTTGCCACGACACAAAAAAATAGTAGTAAATTTTTTCGCGAAAAATCAGTAGAAATCAGCAGATTTTTAATTACAATTTTTGTACTCAGCCCACGAATTCAGCGCTTATATTAGTACTCTGCTGTTGTATTGTAGCTTCTAAGAAATAGTACAAAAATTGGCCACGAGATTCTTGGCGATACTTTTGAAAAATCCGGGGATCCAGAGAGCCATTGTCAAGCACGAAGTGAAAAACAGTGAAGCCCTCTGATGGCATATTCAAAGGCGTCAGATGGTAGTTAGTACCTGAAATCTTTAGATTATAGTATCTTCCAGACAGGGGTGATTGGGAGATCGCTGGGAGAGGCCTCCGTGCTGCAGTGGACATAAATATAGGTTGATCACGATGATGACGATCCAGAAATAAGAAAAAATGAGTCCCTTAATGCTTAAGCAAATAAACTTTATTGCGCGTGAACAGGCAACTTCAAAATGGCCATGTATATGACTAGATATGCTGTGAAATTCCACAAGTGGCTGTGCCAGCAAAGCCGCATTAAATACACTCATGCTTATCCTTGTGCCAGTCGTCCATTCTCCTTATCAGTGGCCTGTCAATGTTGAAGCTGTGACATGCTGAAGACGTCATCAGGCGTTTTGTGTGCAGAAAGCCACAGATAGTCTCCGTGCTAAGCTTGTTCCGCAGCTTTGTCTTCAGGTTGTTTACAGCAGAAAATGCCCGCTCAACTGCTGCACTGGAATGCGGTCGTCACAAACTCGGTCAATGCAGGAAAAGCGGCGCTTCCATCACAATGTTTTCGAGAAAACACGACTGCCCAGAACTCGTGCAACGAGGTATCTTCGCTTGTAGGGATATCAGCGTTTCTTAAATATCGCCATTCGGTATGCAAAGATTGCAAGGCTTTGCCGGAGACTAAAAAAAAAGTAGCAGCTTTTGCTTTTGTTTCAGTAGAAAAGCAAGCAAATCAGTAGATTCAAGTCCTTTATCACTGAATCAGCAGAAAATTTTAAAAATCAGTAGATCTACTGATAAATCAGCACCCGTGGCATCACTGCTTGCGATGTGTCGCTGCCCTATTGAGAAATCCGGTATCGCGGCAAACTGGATTTTACCGGAACATATCGGTTTCATACCGGTCCGGATAAACTCTCATACCGGCAAGACCCATCCGGTTTGATGGATATAGCGGTTCATACCGGTCCGGTACCGATCCCAATCCGGGCAGACCGCTCCGGTACGGAGCTCATAACGGACAGTCCATTCCCGGTTCGAAGCTCACACCGGACAGACGAGTCCAGTACGGAGCTCAAACCGGACCGACCAGTCCGGTACGGAGCTTAAACCGGACAGACCAGCCTGTATTGAGAGCGATATGTGTTGAGTGGTTTTGATGCTTGGTCTGCACATTGACTGTTGTACGCCAGCAGATATTTTTTAGCGGGGGGGGGGGGGAGGCAGCGTGCGCATAAGTACGATAATCAATACATACATGGTTTTGTTGATAGGACTAAGAAAAGGGCTAAACGTCAGCTGCGCAGTGGCAAAACATGCAGTTTGTGCAGGAAAGACGGGGGCTGCATGAAGGTGAATTGCAGGCAACTGCCATATTGGCTTCCCGTGCAGCGCCCTGACAAAGCCAGGGCGGCTGTGTGCGGGTAAACGGCTAGTATATATCCGCCTGCAGCCTTCGTAAGTCCTGCGCAGATTACTCTGGGTTTCACAGTGCAGAACCGTCATGCGCCATTAGCGAATTGCCGGGTAACACCTATCGACAGTCCCACGTACATTAGTTGTACGTACATGGGAAGAGTTGACATTCTCACATTTAGCCTGCCTGCATATCCTACATGAGCGGTAAAAGGGTTAAGCGCACCCAAATAGCAAGCAAGACCTTGCATGTTTCACTCTGATGAAGAGCTGCTCTTTGAA